>NC_089793.1:47195792-47213292 GCF_040412425.1 Macrobrachium rosenbergii
ACGTAATTTAGAACAAATATCTTTCTTGATAAAAGCGTAGTATTTGAACACGTGTGTGTGTGTGTCCAGGAAGGGCTTGTTTCATTTCAATTGTCATCAGTTCAGATAAGAGCGAGCACTTTGTTTTGGGGTTAGTGATGACAGCTTGCGAAAACAAACGCCGATTCGTCCCATACGGGCTCGAGACGAGTGATTTCACGTTGTTGCATGTCAAGTCACGTACGCCGCCTTGGAGAGAAAGAATATGTCCTGATCAATTAAGTCATGTTTTGTAAGATTGCATTCAAAACGTTTTGCTGGGATGACGTAACTTCCTTCTAGAAGCTTCTTTAGTATCTCGCACCCAAAATGTTTTAATGACGTCACTTCCCTGCTTCTAGAAGCTTCTTTAGTATCTCACACCCAAAATGCTTTAATGACATCACATAATTGTTTCACTGTTACTGGAATCCTAAAATTTGTTTCATTCTGATTTCTGAGACCAGTCGATTTGGTTCCATCTCTCTCTCTCTCTCTCATTCCTAATTAGGAAGAGATTACTTTTAACGTAATTTTTTGTGGTCACTTTTAACATTAACTTTTGAGATCTGAATTTAGCAAAGTTATTTAGTTCGTAACGGCGCCTGGTAAAAAAAAAGTGTGTATTGTGTAACGCAGCTGCAGCAAGTGATTTACAGAGGTTTTCACAAGTTGTGTAAGGTAACGTGAAATTTTACTTATTGATACCATGGTATGATAAGTTAGGAAGTTGTGGTATGATAAGTTAGGAAATTTTGAACAAGTGAACTCATTATTGATAAATCTTGTGTATTTTTGTGTGTTTTTCTATTTACAATCTCTTTATATTTTCACATTTTTTGTGTTTGTGATGTAACATTTATTTACATAGCATTTTAAATATTTCTTGGTAATTTAACATTGCATACTTAATTTAACATTGCATACTTAATTTAACATTGCATACTTAATTTAACATTGCATACTTGATTTCATTTATTGAGATTTTCTTTTTAAATCTTGAGTAATTCTTGATAGCTTAAACTTTGCTTGATTAATTTAAATTCCTGATAAAGTTTTTGTGAATTAGTTTTGTTTCATAATTTAATTCAAGAATTCATTGAGTTTTCTGTTATTTTTAACTAATAGTAAATTTTTCAGATTGTGAATTCTAATTAATTGTGAATTCTAGTTATAAACTTTGAATCTGAAAATAAATTTTTGTATTTAACATTTTAGAAAAACAGTGTTTCATTTATTGATCACCAGTGAATAGAATTGATTGTGTGCATAAGGCAAAGTGATAAACATGTTTTGTTCTTTTAGTTTTGCTAAAGTGAATTAAGACCAGGGAAACAGTTAGAGTTTTCTGATGGAGTGATGCCCTTTTACTCTAGAAGATTTCTAATTTAATTTTTGATACCTCACACATATTCTGATGGACTTAGTTTGATTTTTCAAGTGATTGATAAATAAGTTTTTTCTTAAGGATCACTGTTACCTTTAGAGTACTCAGTCGTAACAATTAATGTTATGAGAGTTCAGGTATCTGGCTGAAGTGAGGTATATTTTGAATCTTGAGATTAGTTGTGTAATAACCAGGTACTTGATACGCATCGTGACAATATATATATATATATATATATATATATATATATATATATATATATATATATATATATATATATATATATATATATATATATATATATATATATATATATATATATATATATATATATATATATATATATATATACCTATATATATATATATATATATATATATATATATATATATATATATATATATATATATATATATATATATATATATATATATATATATATATATATATATATATATATATATAATATATATATATATATATATATATATATATATATATATATATATATATATATATATATATATATATATATATAATAATGCACACCACACACGCATAAATGATATCGATTACGTGGATGCATGAGTTGGGTATGCGATAATTTGTGTCACTTGAAAAATGTAACTGGTTTCATCCTTATATCTGAGACATTTTCAGAAGGCTGATACATAGTGGTAAAAATTTACAGTATATGTAGATGGGCAGTACAAACGAATATACAGACGGTTGGAAACCAAAATAATATTACACCTGACATGTGGGAAGAGAAACAGCTTCTAAAATAAGTACTCTATTTGAAGCTCTATTAACTGTTTACTAAGGGATTCAGAGTCGGTGAAACACTGTTTTTCGGCAACACCTTTTTATCAAAGCATCGGATAAAGGTGAAAGTTGGCAAGTGTATATTTTGTAACCCTACCTAATTTTTGCAAGTATTATTTAATACCTAAGTTCGATAGTTTTGATGTTTATAGAGTAAAATGAAGTCGCTGGTGCCGGAACTGGAAAAATCACAGACAACGATCCTAAAACCATTCATGACGTAAACATAATGTGACGTCATGAGGCTCCTCCCATCCACCAGGTAGGCAGTAAGTCACTAACGCTTACACAGTCTAGTGTTCAACAAATTCGATAATGAACAGTGGGACATGGAATTGTCCCTGTGGTTGCAAGACTGCATTTGTGCTACGGCTTGCCACTTTGTATACAAGCAAGAAGACCTGTGTCAAGATTTACCCTAGTATAATTAGGTAATTATTTCTATAGTTTGTAAGTTACTTGGCCACCCAGAAGTGTGGACAGGAGCTGTTAGACAATCCCCTCACTTTGAGGAGAGTACTGGAAGTCGAACAATATCCATGAGAGCTTGGAACCAGTCGTCAATGACATCGCTAGCGACGATGAGGACGGGGATGATGACCTCTTCCTCGAGAGTGACGATGAAGACATTTTGTAAATAAATTATATATAGTGTTAAACGTTTTATTTTTACATCCATAACATATTTATTAAAACAGAATGATTATAACGTATGTTCTTCATTCAAACTGATTTCAATATATTTTCCTTTCCATGCATATCAGTATAAACTGTGCTGCATTTGCCTGATATTAAGTAGGTAAATAATAGTTTGCCCTTAAAATCTTGACTCCTACCATTGCAGCCAGTATAGGAGCGCTGTTTAGGGTGCTGTATGATATAAATAAAAAAAAAAACAGGAAAAATAGCAGTGGGTTACATTAACTGAAATAAACAGTGGTATTGACCTTTACACCTCTAACAATGGGGGGAAATGAGGTATCACTGCTTTCCATTTGAATTCTACTTCTAGTGACCGCTCTTGAATTGCTGCAAATAGAAGACTATGGTGTCGAAACCTGAGGTGAAACAAAACGGATTGTCTTTTTGTATTCCCGCCCTGAATAGATCTAGATCTATCAAATGAGCCACAGACTGGTTCATTATGTGGATGAATTACATACACTGAATTATTTGTAAAGTAGAAACAATGCGGATATCGAGAAAATAGAAGAATTCCATGCTAACAACTTAGTCCCAACAACCGCCGTGGAAGTTGCGATGAAACCTCCACAAAATAATAATAATAATAATAATAATAATAATAATAATAATAATAATAATAATAATAATAATAATAATAATAATAATAATAATAATAATAATAATTGACAAAATCAAGAAGAAAGCATCTCTCATTGATGTCGCAACACCATGGGACACCGGAATAGAAGAGAAAAAAGAGAACAAATTTATTAGTATCAAGACTTGAAAACAGAAATACGAAGGATATGGGATATGCTAGTGGAAATTGTACCCATAATCATAGGAACACTAGGCACGATCTCAAGATCCCTGAAAAGGAACCTGGAAAAACTAGAAGCCGAAGTAGCTCCAGGAATCATGCAGCAAGAAAAGTGATGGACTCCTAAGGAGGCAGGATGCAACCCGGAACCCCACACCATAAATACCACCCAGTCGAATAGGATAACTGCGATAGACAAGAAAAAAATAATAAATAATAATAAAATTATTGAGAATTATAATGCAATCAAGGGGACGATGACAAATTCTGCTCGCCATCGTTGATATCGCTGAAGCTAAGGATGGACACTAACAAGGCCAAGAGAAAGAGAAGGTTTGCTCACTTCCCCCCAAATCCCCCATGTAGGTGGAGCTTTGTCTACCTCCTTATTGCATCAGCAGGTGAATTGCTGTAATGAGCAGGTACCTCTAAGATACGTCATCACCCACGTACTTACCCCAGGTGGGAGGCGTCTCCACCCAATTGGGTAAACCTTGTCCCTCTTGGCCTTGGGTACTAATATCAGTTCGTGAATATGTCATCAGAAAGTGGGCAGAGTCACAGTGAAGAGACGTTTTCCTCATTTGTAAACTTCCCTTCACTGTGGGTGGAGTCTCATGACATCATAGGTTAACGTCACTATTGTGTTCAAACCCCTTACCTGCGATTTTGATGGTTCTGGCATATGTCAGTTGTTGCCATTTAATTAGGTAATAATTTATGAGTCTGGATGAATTTTTGAATGTAAATTACTTAAGTGTTATTTTGTTTTGTTAGCTTGTTTGCTCCTCTCCGGTGGTTCGCTCCTTTTATAATTTTACTAATGCCAGTTGTCTTTTTCATATATGGTGCTGAGTGGGTGTGAGGCCTTCCCAGTACATTCCATTCCCCCACTCCCCCACAGCCCTGGGTGGTTGAGGGTCTTATATTTATCCTACAAGAGTAGGAGTTAGTTACGTTCTGGACCTCTGCCTGGGCATTTGGTTGGCTTTTGGACTGCTGCTTGACTTGCTTCTTGTTTTGAGGATCTGTACACCCCGCCAATATATTGTGGATCCATTACCCTCTGCAGCTTAAGAGTTCATCTTCGGATAATTCTTCCATACCCTTGGTCCAGTTATTAAAGCCAAGGGGACCTCACTGTCCTACGGTAGGGTATTTATAACCCTTGTATAAAATATAGACGATTTCTTGTTGAGATCACGGCACTTTAATCCTGTTTTGGGCCCTAACACCCCGACTGCCTTGATTTATCCTCCAGACGTGGAGAGTGACTGTCTTTCAAGAGGAGCCACAGAAAACTATAAATAAAAGTTGTTAGGGATATTAGATTGTATTCGTTAGGATATTCTCTCTTTTGCTTTTCTCTTCCTGTCTGGGCCCCCTCCTTTTTGTGTTTGAATGAGTTATTTTTCTATCGTTAATTGGGTAAGTGGTTGTTAATAAGTATAATTGATTTTCATATTATTTTTGTATCTGAAGAGGTTCAGGTATTATTTCTGACTTATATTAATGTATTAAAATTAAGGATTTTTTCTTGGTATTTTCTTTGCCCTTGAATTGATTTTTGCACACGGTTAAGAGGTTGAGATACTATTCCACCAATTGTGGATTTAGTATTGTGTTGGTGAATACTTGTTGATTTATTATATTTGGATATAGTGTGGTGGTTAATCAAGCCATCACAAGTGGCGACCGTTTTGACAGGATTTTTCCGTTCCTGTGTATTCACTGGTGTGTGCAAAATTGATTCTTGGGGTTTAGTTTTTTTAGGCAGCATATTTTCACCTCCTCGCTTTTTTTGTGTATTGCTTTTTGTGAATAGGTGTTCATTATGTCGGTTGTTGATGTATTAGAACTCCTTAGTGGAGAGGGGTGGCAAGAGAGGCTTGCAGAGTTGAATAGGGATGACTTGATAATTGTAGCGCAGCATTTTGAATTGGAATATGAGGTGTCAATAAGAAAGGGTGTATTGTTATTGCAAATTTATGAATATATAAAAACTGTAAAGGCTGGTGGGGAACAAGAAGTGAAATCTGAAAAAGGTGGTGTGGTATCTGTAGAAATTTTGGATAGGCAAATTGCTTTGAGGAAGGTGGATTTGGAAATAGAAAAGTTTAAGGCAGAGGAAAGGAAAGGGAGAGGCAGCATGAGATTGCCATGAGAGGTGCAGGTCCTTCTTCCCCTCCCACTTCTCCAAATAGGTCTGTAACGCCTGCTATTAATTTAGCGCAGGCTCTCAAATTTGTACCTCAATTTGAGGAAAATAATGTGGCTGAATTTTTGTATCTTTCGAAAGAATAGCAGCAAAGGTTGGAGTGGCCCCAAGAATATTGGACCACTCTTATTCAAAGTAAATTGGTGGGAAGGGCCCAAAAGGTCTATGTAACTTTAGAGGAGGATCTTTCATCAGATTATGAGAGTGTGAAGGCCATTGTCTTAAAGGCGTATGAATTGGTCCCTGAAGCCTATAGGCAACGCTTTCAGGAACTTACAAAAATGTAGGGAGCAAACGTTTGTAGAATTTGCAAGGTCTAAAGAACAATATGCTAGTGATTGGCTTAAGTCCAAAGAGGTGGTTGATTTTGATAAATTAAAGGAATTGATGTTGGTGGAAGAGTTTAAGAGGTGTGTACCGGATAAATTGAAGGTCCATCTTGAAGAGTTAAAACTCGATACCATTCAGGAAGTAGCCATCGCTAGTGATGAGTATTATCTATCTCATAAACATGAGTTAGAAGGTGTAACAATAAATGTCAAGTCTAGTTGGGTTAGAACAGGCAGGAATAATAATTGTAACAATAATAACATTGGTAAGAGGTTTAATAGAGGCAATTATGGAAGTAACCATCAGGGTAACCATCAGGGTAATAACTATCAGAGTAATACTAATAACAATAATAATTTTCTCCTAACAGAGGTTATAGAAACCTTATGGATATAATCCAGAAAAGTTAAAGGCACTAACGTGTTTCTTTTGCAATAAGAAGGGGCACGTAAAAAGTATGTCATGCCTTTAGAAAATCAAAAAGGGTTGATGGTAGGCCAGTAATGAGTGTGGAAAAAGAGAGAGAGAACCCGTCCCCGCAAGGACCACTGACCAATGACTACGTGGCTGCTTTGATAAGTATTTGTCTGTCGGTAGTGTCTCGTTCGTAAATTCGTCCGAGAGAAGGCAAGTACGGATTTTGCGTGATACTGGAGCAGCTCAGTCTTTGGTTCTTCGGGAGGCATTGCCGGGTAATTTGGTTTCTAAAAATAATGAATTTGTGTTGCTGTCTGGTTTCCTGATACGGTAAAGTCTTACCTATTGAAAATTTTAACTTGATCTGTCCTTCCTTTTCAGGAAATTTAAAATTGGCCATCGTTGATAAGTTTCCTGTTAAGGATGTTGATATTGTCATAGGAAATGACGTTGCACTTAAGAATAATACCTGTCCAATATTGGTAAATCCTGATCATGAAGTAGCGGTAGTTACTCGATCTAGTGCTAGAATTGTTGACGCTGCAGAGTCAACAATTGATGTTGATTTAAGTAGTTTAGATCGTAGCGGTAGCGTAGTTGTAGGAGATATTGATATTATGAAGAATAAACCTAACTGGACTGTTGAAGAGCTTATTAAGGCTCAGAAAAGGATTTTCAGGTTTATCTCTCCTCCACAGATACACCTATTAAGATCCTGACGGATCACAATCCCCTGACCTTCATCAGTAGATACAAGAATAAAAATCAAAGGTTGATGCGATGGAGTCTCATGTTGCAAGAATGGAATTTGAAATTTTCACACGTTCCAGGAAAAGATAATGTTGTTGCCGATTTTCTCTCTCGCAGCGTTGAATAGTGGTTTGTGGCAGAGGGCTATGCAGCTATTAAAGGTATAGTATCTGTATCGTTCTAATTACGGTATGTGTGCTGTTGAAGTGAGCACGTAGAGATAAAATATATATGTAAGACTTGTTTATTAATGATCATAATTTTCTTTACAGGCCATGTGTCGATGTTTTATATGTATTGTATGGATTACTTGTTATAAAAAGTTGAGGGTGGCAAATGGTACCAGTTATTGGTTGACTAAAAAGGTTTCCAAGTTTTAAGGTGTCGGGTATGATTAGGTTTATACTACTAAGTTAAGGAAAAGATAGGCTCTAACCCGGTTATTCTATAATTTCAGGCTAATAATTACGCTTCATTGATTTTGGTGTGTTTATTTGTGCAGGGAGTCTTCTTGCGGTCTTCTCTGTATCATTCAATGAGGTGTATGTATTGGACACTATGGTGACGAGTGTAGTGGTCACTGAGATAAAGACAGTGGTTTTTGGCCAAACATTCGTTAGCAGTGAATGAAATGTATCACTGAAATTGGACAGTGCTTTTTTTGTGGAAAAGGTTATGGCCTATGAACGATATATATCGGAACCCGGTTGTTAGAGCAATGTCTAGCTCCTAAATTTTGTGTGAGAACAAGGTGAAGTTCTTAGGTTTTGTGTAATGGAGCTTCTGGCTTTGGGAAATTTCTCTGTATATGTACTAGTATTAAGATTATGATTTTCTAGGTACTTATAAAGTTGCTATCCTTGTGAGCTGCTATCCTTGATTCTTGCCACCCCCTAGCTCGTGTTCTAAGTGTTATAAGTATTATTGGTGGAGAAAAATTTTCTCTTGTTGATTTGTATATCTTGTCTTACAGTTGATTGACAATTATTGATTCATTGTGATTTATACATAATTTTTTCTTGTTTTGAATTTTAGATTATGTATTAACGTTAAAAAAAAAAAATTTTTTTAGTAAATTTTTTTCTTTGGGAGAGGAGGTGTCAGTTGTTGCCATTTAATTAGGTAATAATTTATGAGTCTGGATGAATTTTTGAATGTAAATTACTTAAGTGTTATTTTTGTTTTGTTAGCTTGTTTGCTCCTCTCCGGTGGTTCGCTCCTTTTATAATTTTACTAATGCCAGTTGTCTTTTTCATATATGGTGCTGAGTGGGTGTGAGGCCTTCCCCAGTACATTCCATTCCCCCCACTCCCCCACAGCCCTGGGTGGACGAGGGGTCTTATATTTATCCTACAAGAGTAGGAGTTAGTTACGTTCTGGACCTCTGCCTGGGCATTTGGTTGGCTTTGGACTGCTGCTTGACTTGCTTCTTGTTTTGAGGATCTGTACACCGCCAATATATTGTGGATCCATTACCCTCTGCAGCTTAAGAGTTCATCTTCGGATAATTCTTCCATACCCTTGGTCCAGTTATTAAAGCCAAGGGGACCTCACTGTCCTACGGTAGGGTATTTATAACCCTTGTATAAAATATAGACGATTTCTTGTTGAGATCACGGCACTTTAATCCTGTTTTGGGCCCTAACACCCCGACTGCCTTGATTTATCCTCCAGACGTGGAGAGTGACTGTCTTTCAAGAGGAGCCACAGAAAACTATAAATAAAAGTTGTTAGGGATATTAGATTGTATTCGTTAGGATATTCTCTCTTTGCTTTTCTCTTCCTGTCTGGGCCCCCTCCTTTTTGTGTTTGAATGAGTTATTTTTCTATCGTTAATTGGGCAAGTGGTTGTTAATAAGTATAATTGATTTTCATATTATTTTTGTATCTGAAAGAGGTTCAGGTATTATTTCTGACTTATATTAATGTATTAAAATTAAGGATTTTTTCTTGGTATTTTCTTTGCCCTTGAATTGATTTTTGCACACGGTTAAGAGGTTGAGATACTATTCCACCAATTGTGGATTTAGTATTGTGTTGGTGAATACTTGTTGATTTATTATATTTGGATATAGTGTGGTGGTTAATCAAGCCATCACACATAGGAAACACTTTTACTCTGACAAATGCCAGAACTATTGAATGTAGGTACGAAATAATACCTGCAAAAATTAGGTAGGTTGTAAAATATAGTCTTGCCAACCTTCACCTTTATCCGACGCTTTGATAAAAAGGTGTTGACAAAAAACCGTGTTTCATCAGCTCTGAATCCCTTAGTAGGTGGCTTCACACCTTTTGCCCTTTTCCTGTGTTAGCCACCTTCCTTAGAATCTATATACTTTGCATACTGCTTTTGAAATTGATGGATCGATTCATATATTTCAAAAGCAACATGTAAAGAATTACTATCCAGTTCACTAATCCCCAGAAATAACTTACACCCACAGGGATTAAGTGAGTCGGAAACAAAGGTCATAAAAGAAATTGGAACCAAAGTACTATGTACCTGAGGTTTTTCCTGGGCAGGCACCTTGCTGGTATACTGGGTGCTATATACATACATATATACATACATACATACATACATACATATATATATATATATATATATATATATATATATATATATATATATATATATATATATATATATATATATACAGAGGGGAGGAGGACGTCTGTGTGTTTAACGACGGAACAAGTTGTTTAATAAAAGTGATTCCAGAATAACAAGGTCTTGAGGGTTAGTGGTATGGCCTAAGATGCAGAAGTCTTTATTATAGATATGTTTTACAAATTTTGGAGTGGTTTCTAACCACGGTGAGAATCGATACGCACGTTAAGGATTCTGTTAGTGGATCCCACATAGGTCCCTGTTTGACATTCAGGGCAAGTATACTTATAAGCAATACCAGAGTGAACCGATGGTGAAAGGATTCCTAAGGTCTGTCCACACTAGGAAACATTGTTTGGAAACAAGGTTTGCAAACTGTTTGCAAACACTTTGGAAACAGTTTGGAAATTGTTTGGAAACAAAGTTTGCAAACAGTTTGGAAACAGCTTAGAAACACTTTTTACCGTACATTTGTTTCCCATCCAGAATGGAAAACATTTAGTGTTTCTGTGTGTGTATATGTGTATATACACATGTATAATGTACACACACATATATATATATATATATATATATATATATATATATATATATATATATATATATATATATATATATATATATATATATATATATATATATATATATATATATAAATATATATATATGTATGTATGTATGTATGTATACGTGTATATATGTATGTGTATATATAATTACATATATACACTTAAACATTCATACTTATACATATGTATATATGTATATGTACATACATACACACAGAAGCTAGTCAGCATGACACGCTCCTTTCCCTAAAAACTTCCTCACCCGTCTCTTTTTCTCTCTCTTATCCCTCCTTGAGTGCATTAAAACTGCCAAGTAGAATACAGAGGCTACTGCACCAGCAGGCATCCTCACGACAACTGAGGTCTGGACAGGAGACATTGTTTGCAAACAGTTTCCAAGCTGTTTGGAAACGGTTTCCAAACTGTTTACAAACAATTTCCAAGAAACTGTTTTCAAACAGTTTGCAAATTTTGTTTCCAAACAATGTTTCCTAGTGTGGACAGGCCTTTAGGAATTAAATTAACGTCAATGGCATAAAAATGTTCCTGAATAATTTGTGTGGACTTTTTGTGAAATTTGAGGTCATGAGTAAATGGAAAGCATGCGTAAAACTTAATTTTTTTGACAGTTAAAACTTTTGGTTTTGTAAGTACATGTTTGTTTAGTGGTTGATATAATTTGGTATATACTAGCTTTGCAGTAAACCCGTTATTATTAAAAAAAAGTCAATAAAAAATGCAATTTCAATAAGGAAAAGGTTCCAACTCGACGTAAGGACTAGTGCTCTGTGGAGATGAGTAGAAAAAGAGTTGGATTTCAAATTACCAAAACATGAGCTATAAAAGTTGGTACCAAGTCCAGTAAAAGTTTTCTTCTTAAAAATCGTGGTATTAAAACTGTCTTGTTGTCTGAAAACAAGAACGTCCAGGAATGGTAGACGGTCTTCAGCTCTTTCTCGATAGTAAACTTTATGCTCGAGTGTATTGTATTAGCATATTCTACGAAGCGGTCAGCTTCATATTCACTTTTAAAGGGGCCAAACGTATCGTCAACATACCTGGAATAAAAAAAGGGGATAAAATCTTAATGGGCAATTTTCGAGCATGTGCTCCTCCAGGCCAGGGAGCGCATGCAGATATTAGCAAAATAATGTGGGACCAAGGGGAGAACCCATAGCCATGCCCTCTACTTGTTTGAATAGTTTACCATTAAGAATAAAAGCCGTGTCCAGCACTGCGAGTTCAAGTATAGTTTTAAAATAAGTGCAATTAAAATTACTTAAAGTAGAATCAGGAACAGGAAACAGCTTGTTAAGAATCAATTCAATAGTTTCTCCAACAGGGATATTAGTAAATAATGACTCTGAGTTGAGCTGAAATTTGTATTTTGTTTTTAAATTTAAAATTTTTCTTTTATGATTCCTGTGTTTACATAATAATTTGGCTTAATATTACTTTATATTAGAACAGTTCAATCGTGGATCTGGAGTATCCGTGTAGAATAATTAAACCAGTATTGGAGACACTTGAAGATTTGTCTGTAAATTGCAAAAGCTACAGGTACATTATCACTTGAAGAAAATGAAGAGAAGAGTTTGCTAGAAAATCGCTATTAAAATATTTAATGGCATGGAAAGCCTGGATGGATGTGGAGAGCCTATTTTGTAACAGAATGAGGGAGACCACAATTAGGAACCAGTGATGCTGGAGGTCCTCATCTCTAACCTAACATTATTGCTAGTGATGCGAAACATAGCTAACCCTAGAAGATGGGACTAGTATAGTTTGCAAGTTTGACTTTGGAGGAGGATGGAAAGCCTCCCAGTATGAACTGTGTTGGGCACTGATGTCCATGTGCTGGAGAACACTGTTGCCCTTTGGGGGATCCAGGGATTCCAGGACAGCTTGTTTTACTGATATAAATTTGGAGGCGTGGAAGCCTGTCAGTGTGAGCTGTGTAGGATGTAGGGGGCTGAGGACTTTTGGAGCTCTCTTTGGGGCCAGAGGGTTCTTGGAGAGGCAATCTTGCCTTAGAAATTTGTTAATCATTTTTCAAAACAAATTCGTTGTAAATTTTTGGATTTCAGATTTATATTTTTTACTCTTGTTTTTGAGTTTTTGGCTGAACTCTGCTATATATTAGAATGTAGTTCCATTGTGAATCTAGAGTAGCCCTGAAGAAGACTATTGGTGGTCAAAAAAGCTGTCGGCTTAGGAACGAATAAATATGCCAGTCTTATAACATTTGTTCACCCAACTTAGAAGACTTGAAAAAGCACTGCAGGTAATTGAAGGTTTGCCAGTAAATTATAGAAGCCACTGGTGCATTAGCACATGACGTAGAGGGATGATTTAATTACTTATGTTTAGTGTTAATCTCCATGATGATGTTCTGAGGTTATTAATGTTCTTCTATGTTTTCTCTGTTTGCTGGTTCACTACTGTGGTGCGTGTGAGTGTATTTGTGTGTGTGTTTGAGAGAGAGAGAGAGAGAGAGAGAGAGAGAGAGAGAGAGAGAGAGAGAGAGAGAGAGAGAAAGAGAGAGAGAGAGACTTTTGCAAGTGAAATAAGACATAAGATAGAATCCGTAAAATTGTATTGAGCTGAATAAGAAATAACGCGATTTGTAAATTTAGCTTGAGCAGTAATTTTAAATTACCGTGAATGAAAATATCTATGACAGGATATGAATTTATGTACAAAGATCAGCCGGACAAAGTTGAGAAATCTTGGTTTCTCGAATTCAGTAAATTTATCAATGGAAGAGTGAAAGTCTCGTGGAAGGACTGTTGAATCAAGTTTTTTATTTTGTTAATTTTCTGTAATTGAAATGAACGTAAAGTCTCCATGAGTTATTACGTCAAGCGTTTGTTCTTAATTAAATACATAGGGGTTATAGAGGTCACTGACTTTGCCTTTTTTCCCGACTTTACGTTTATAGAGAAATTATGTTTTTTTTTTTTTTTTTTTTTTTTTTTTTAAATATAATATACCTTGGAACAATGAAGGCAAATATATTATGTCAAGGAGGTACGATTATTGTACGAAGCCATAGATATTCAGATTTCAAGGACCTCAGGTCGGAGGAAACATTTTCCTGAATAGATTTTCTTTTAAAGAAAAAACAGCTCTTCTCACTGAAATTTAATATCCAGTCTGTGTTTTCGTAACCAAGACTCCATCTCTCTCTCTCTCTCTCTCTCTCTCTCTCTCTCTCTCTCCCCCAGCCAGTTTCTGTTTGGATGGGAAAAGTTTTCCACTAGGAGCAAGAATGACAAAGAACAACGTCTTTGTTCGGGTTTCTTTACCTTCTTTTTTTAACTTTACTTTCTGTTTGGACTTTTCTTCTTTAGTGGATGATGATTAAGAGAAATTGTCTAAGCCAGAGTGCGTTTTGACTGTGTTTGTTTTCATTTAAAGTTTTAGGGAGTCTTTTGGATTTTTTGGTTCTTGCATGCTATTATTATTATTATTATTATTATTATTATTATTATTATTATTATTATTATTATTATTATTATTATTATTATATGACAGCTTGGATCAAGCACAAGAACAGATTTTTAAGATTCTATGCTTGAACTTTGATTTTGTAAAGGAGATAACTACTAGTTGTCCTGAAATTTAATATAATATATATATATATATATATATATATATATATATATATATATATATATATATATATATATATATATATATACATATATATTCTTACTTCAAACTTCCACTTTATCAGGTGAAGAAAAAAAGCTTGTAGAAGGAATTTTGAATATTTATCACTTTTAGCGCCTGCCCTATGAGCCTACAGGGGCCCAGGAGAACTTTGAATTAGCGTAATTGACTTTTGTCATGTTCATCAGTCTCCTCCAGAAAAGACGTAGTCTTGGTTGCATGAATGTGTGTTATTTCTTCCGCAGGAGTTCGGGTGACCGCAGTCGATATAGTGTTTAGCAAATTAATATCCCCGTAGGGCCGGTATGATAGCTCAAGAACGGGAGAACCGAATTGCATGACTGTGGGTAAGAACATTCACTGGATGACCCCACCATGTGATCAACTTCTGGAGATCTTATTTGTTGTTACATAAGCCTCACAGTTACTTTCATGTTTTGTGTTTTCCCATTATAAAAATGAATCTGTGGAGGACCACACTGTATATTCAGTAACAAAATTTAATACCCCTTCAGTCAACCGAGTTTGGTGATTTAAATTATATATGGCACAGGTATACATGTGGCTGGCTTTGGCAATGGCGCCACCTCTGCTGATATCTCGGTTTCGTGTGTTGTCATGGCTTACGATGCTACGAATTTTATGGAAGACTTTTGATTTCAAATGCTGTTCAATTATGGACTTGTTTGCATTCATTACATAATATTCCAGCTTCACTGCAAATCTTTTTGTTATATCTAAAGAGAAAATTGTTTTAACATCAGGGCTGATAATGTGTTTCTCATGTTCAACTTCAGTTTCTGGTACATTATTGAAGAAGGACTATTGAGATATTTATTTATAATATTTCATTGTATATTTTTATGATTTGAGAAGGGAATTTTCCTTTTAGTTTTACGATATTAGAAATGGGGGAATAGTTATCACAGTGGTTATGATGCTAGGGAAAACAAACACTGTCATCTCAATTCATAATGATTTTTCGCCATTTTAGACACTGCTTAATCACCATACGCATTTTCCCTCACACTTTCATAGCTGGCTAAACGCTGCCTACTCTTTATACTGTGGTGCTTTCAGCCCGAGATTTTTCACAGGCAGTTGCTCGTCGAGAGAGAGAGAGAGAGAGAGAGAGAGAGAGAGAGAGAGAGAGAGAGAGAGAGAGAGAGAGAGAGTTGCTTTTGAAAAGACCCCCCTTGCGGCGTTATACAATGGCAAACGGGCCCAACCATGTCCCACCTCATTGTGTGGATTTTGTCTTTATGTCTTTATTTTCTCTTTCTACTTTTGTATCTTGTCTTTGTTTTGTTTTCATATTTTTTTTTAGTTCACGAAGGCATTCGCAAGAGCGCACACACTTTTGTGTGTATAAATACTGTTAGTGTGTATACGGGCTGTGCTCGCTCCCGTGTCTGTTTGTGGAAGATTTTCTTTCTCAATGAACTCTCATCATGTGAACGCATTCGGTGACTAACGTCCCCGGACAGGTGTTGGTAAAAACAATAGATCTGTAACAACTTGCAGATTTATACCAACAGTGAATACTGTCTTTTAAGTTGTGCTTAATTCTTCAAGGTTTTCACCTGATATATGTTGAAAACTGGATAAATTACTAATCATTAACAGCCCTTCTTTGGCTGAGTCGGTTGAGCTTCAGACTGTCACTCGATGGGCCGGAGTTCAATTCCCGCGGCCGGCTGATGAAGAGTTAGAGGAATTTATTTCTGGTGATAGAAATTCATTTCTCGCTATACTGTGGTTCGGATTCCACAATAAGCTGTAGGTCCCATTGTTAAGTAACCAATTGGTTCTTAGCCACGTAAAATAAGTCTAATCCTTCGGGCCAGCCCTGGGAGAGCTGTTAATCAGCTCAGTGGTCTGGTAAAACTAAGCTATACTTATTTTAACTAATCATTAACACTCTTTAATTCCTCTGTCTGGAACATATTAAAAGATCTCTCTCTTTCTCTCTCTCTCTCTTTATCACACACACACACACACACACACACACACACACACACACACACACACACACTTTATATATATATATATATATATATATATATATATATATATATATATATATATATATATATATATATATATATATATATATATATATATATATATATATATGTAGATATCTTTTAATTATAAATTCATCACGTTCCATATTTTCGTGATTCAGTTATATATATATATATATATATATATATATATATATATATATATATATATATATATATATATATATATATATATATATATATATATATATATATATATATATACTGTATATATATATATATATATATATATATATATATATATATATATATATATATATATATATATATATATATTATAATTCCCAAGAATCCCAGCCACCAACTGCTTCGTTTGAAGTTGAAAATTATAGCAGTATATTTTGGTCACTGCCTGACAAGGAAGGGCAAGAGAAATAGAGGCCCTTCCCTTAATCTTTTAATCGCTTTATGTCCCGTTCAACTTTCTCTTCTTGAACCTATGACTGCAGAAGACTTTTGTTTACAGAGACACGAGGTGAGAAGGGAAGGGAGATTAAGAGAAAAGACACCTGGGACTGAGTCATAGATGAAATCAACCACTGGACCGACATTATAAAAATGGCCTCACCGGATGAGCGAGAGAGACGCATTGCCGGACGCGAGAGAGACACATCTTCAGAGAGAGCCATGCCCCATCATGTGGTCTTATCCTGTGGGGACCTTTAGTCTTCTTATCTGTGAGTCCCTCAGCTTTCATCTGCCGCCATTTCCCCGCTGAAGCCACCTCTTCTACAAGGTAAAGTGATCTGTTGCAAAAGTTCCTCCATGTCAGTCACACTGGTTAAATTCTCGTCATCCTATTTCCAAGTGCCAGTAATTCCATATCAACCTTGCCTTGTTAGGTCAGTGTTACGAAAATGTCTGTGTTTAAATAATTACATAAAATCGTGTGTTGAAGGCTTCTTGGCACCCTCTGTGCTCGCCTTGTCCCATGTAAATTTTAATGTGTCCTTACTGACTTTTAATTCGTGAACCCCTATCTTTACAGAGGGTTGTTAGCAGTGAGAACCTCTCTTGACTGTGCCGTGTGCCAGCATCGCCACACCGACGGATGTACTTTCAAGTTTTCCCTGTTATAATTAACCTCGCAGGCCTTGCATGCCTGA
>NC_089793.1:47218292-47228292 GCF_040412425.1 Macrobrachium rosenbergii
AAAGAACCCATAGCAAGAGAATCAGACACGACAAAATCAACAGCAATGAAAAGGCTAACGGAAAAGAATAACAGCTAAATAAGGATGGCAAGTGAAATATCTCACATCCTTGAAACTGGTCTTGTAATTGTATTTACACTAAAACATCCAACTACTCGAAGAACATTTCAAAGAATAATGGATAAAGTGTGACGTATCTGGAGCGAGGAAATACTATGAAGTTTATAATTACTAACCAAATAAACAGAGAAGAAGTACGTATGAAAGTTTAAAGAACAACAAAGATCACTAACCATGGCAGTTACAAAACGAATGGGATGGAAAACTAGAGACCATCTCCTCTATCGGTTAGTTCTATTTTCAGCTTTAAGATACAAAAACAATAAACAAATCTACGCAGAAAAGTTATTACCTCAAATAAGAAAAATATCAACAATATATAACAATTGCAGTCTCATGAGATCAAGAATACTCTGAACACGAAATGTATAAACGATCTCTAGGCAGAGGAAATTATCAACATAAAGATAATCAGTTAAAAGTTATATGGACACCAAAGCCTTCATTCATTGTGCATGGTAACTTTTAACACTCGCTTCACAACTGTCATACGCTAAAATTCATTGGGCCGGCGGCCATATATTTCAAGTGGATATGATTGCATAAAATTAATTGCATAAAATAAATTTTCGTTTAACAGAATATCTGAAAATTAATTTAATGATATGAAGGGAATTTCGCTTAAATGGTCAATATGAACTAAAAAAAAATATATATATATATCATATCTCTATCATGATTTTTTTTGCTCTAAAGCAGCGTTTCTTAACCTGGGATGCTAGCACCCCCAGGGGGTGCTGGGGAAGGTCACATACGTGGCGGTAAAATATCAAGACAACTGTCCGGAACCGTCTTCACGGAGGCCTGGTCCGCGACATGAGGGTGGCTCTGGCTAACACGATGCCACCATATGAGAAACTTGTCGCACATAAGCAACAACAAAAATCGCATGATGAGTATTTTTTATTGAGTTTGTCCATGATCTTTCCTTTATTTTCTTTTTGTTTTTGCCAATGCTATTGCCATAATTACTGTTTTTGTTCTGGAGAGTGAACCAAATATATGATCAAGATGTACTGCACTTGTCTTTACTTGATCCTTGTAGTAACTAGGTGTTAACCAATGGTAGGGGGTGCTGGACTGCTTATGCCTGACCAAAAGGGGTGCTGAGGTCGAAAAAGGTTAAGAAACGCTGCTCAAAAGTGATACGAAAAAGTATAAATGAAGTTCTTTATAAAGGAAAAATACAGGTCTAAGGAATCTATGAGTAAACAGAGAAAAAGTTGAGGAAAAAAGTATAATATCCTTCAATACGTTCTTTTATGACAGAGACAGGAACTTTATAGCTACATAACCAAACTCTGTTAGAGCAAGTCTGTTTTGCCAGTGATGTTACGAAAATAACATTTTGTTACTTTCCAACATAAGCTGTACATATATACGACGCTGGTAAAAATTTTATGAAATTAAATTTGTTAATTTTTGTCTGTTTTAGCCATCGTTAGTACGTTTTGCATTGTCAACCAGTGAGGTTTTCTAATCATGAACACAACAAAATTTTAGTCCTTATGAGTTGTCCATAAATGCAACGATGGATAATTTTGTCTTCCTTATGCGCTAAAACCAGACGGCGAAGGGCAGAGAACGATGAGCTATAAATCTGGAAATTTAACTTTCATTCCCCATATCATAAAGAGTAACTTGCATATAAATAATGCTTCGGACACAAAAATGGTTGAACTGGACAACGACCGAGGCGACAGTTGGGAGAATTGTGAGTGGAATCGGGGATCACAATTCATTCACTTTTCATCGACAGTCACTGTCAACTGTTAATGTCTCTGCATGGGAAATGTCACTGATATCGACGACTGAACTTGAAGTGTTCAGTGTCAATATTTCTCACATTGGTGGAAATCAGCTTCAAGGTAATGGTAAGACTCTTCGGCACATAATCAAACAGATATGGAGGAGCGTTTCAGTTAGCTATCATGAAACTAAAAAATCTGCAAAATACATTCTGGTATTAAAGTTTAGGTTATGTAGAGGTATGCTGGAAATATTATTATGCAGATTATGTTTGGCTGTTTTTGGTGTGATATGGTAGAAGGAGTTTTACTAAGTATTTTTTTTTCTGGTGAAATTCATGCTGAGGTTAACTTTTTTCTACATCCCTATTTCAGCCATGCAAGTGTTACATGTTAATTCGCAAATATCCTTGTCAAATTAAATTAACCTTTATTTTCCATTAGGCTTTTATCTTTTATATAACAAATCATTGACAGGAGAACCAAGGACGTTATTGCATTATGAGAAGCAAAGTCAACGTTCTTATGCATTTAATTATAAGCCAATTAGGTCATTTTTAGTAGGTAATTTTTTGTATGTATAATGATTTTTTCGACTGTGTACTACAAAATTTTCAAGCGTATATTGTTTTAAAATGCAATGATACCAAAAATTTTATTTTGCCAGCGTGGCTCAACGGTTGGATGGGACATGACTCATTCAACGGTACCTACGAAGTATAGTAAACGTGTTTAACGGGCGTATTCTGTAACTACTAGACGGCTTCATATGCCTGACATCCGACACCTTTATTCAGCCCAGGCTTATTCTAATGGCAATGATGGAAAGATATTACCAAGGATGGCCCATATGATCATTCGTCTATTGCTTTTCCTCCTTTATTTAGTTACGTGCAATTTCAGAAGAAGGTTAAGTATTCATTCAGGCATAGCATCTTGTATGATAGTTTTATACGCTTCATATCCTTCCTACTACAGCGGGATGCACTATTCAGTCTGATAGTAATAACTACATTTTAATGAAGAACGTAATTAAGATAGAACACAGTTACGTTCATTGCAATGTGCAAACATGCAAAGAACGGAATGATTTTCTGGATTTGAATGTTAAAATTTCAGGTGATGAACAGAGGGCTATCGGAAGATGAGATTATTTTTCAGTGGCCAAGTGGATGGTGCTTCATATTTTACCTAAGTGAAATCGCTTTTACAGGGGAATTCCCGCGAATGCTCAGATCATTAGTATTATCCAATTAAAATTGTTCAAATCATTGTGATTTTATCGCAATCACTAGAGTAAATAAGAGCTAGAGTTACTCAGTTGATTAACATGCAATATTGTTTTTTTAAACTTACTTTTGTACCATGTAATTTCGATTATATGGTGTCACTGCTCTGAATACTGTGCTTTAGCATTTAGGGCATAAATGCAATGGGGATTTTGACAGTTGTGGGCGAGCGAGAGTATTCACGAGTTTTAATTCGCTAACTTTAAACCACGCTAATTCTTTGCGTCCACTGCCCATAACTCGGGTACAGGCTATAAATAGATACTCGGTCAATGTTATGACGGGATAATCAGGCAAAAGACACGGGGTCTGGGACAAAATAGAGTTCTTAGAAGAAAAAAAAATAACAACAGGGACATGTCTCTCGGATTTAACGAGGGTGGCATTAAAACGAAAAAATAAATAAATAAATAAAAGAGTAAATGATGTTGGCAGAAGAACCAAGGGTAATAGGGTGAGGTATTTATTGTGTTATGCAGGAATTTATTGTCCTTTGCCTATAAATTACGGCCCGGACTATCTCTCAGCCCCAGGGCTGGAAAAAGGGAACTTGAAGGGCGCGACTCCTTCAGGAAGAGCCGACAAGCATGCCCTGTGCCAAGGTAGGGTCACAAGGGCGTGCCACTTCCCACTCTGTTATTCTCAATGATTTATGCATTTCGAGGGGAATGGTACACTGTATTTAATTGCCTCTTGTGGTGATAATTTAAGGAAAGAAGTTCCAGAGCAACGGAAGAAGATAGCATGGCTTTGACATCCTCTTCTGGAGTAGAGGTGCCAAGATCTTCGAGAGATGAAATGGTGGCACAGGTGCCAGGAGAGCTCTAGAGCTCTTTGTAGACTACCTGGAAATTCCCACGCCCGTAGTAATTCCGCCACGAACTTCTCCTACTTGGACAGTAGTCCTCGGCCGGGGAATTGGAGGGCCCGAGGTCGGAGGGCGGCATGGAGTGCCACCTGGGCCAGTTGCTGCGACAACTGATGCAGGAATTTTGTTCACCAGGTCAGCTATTAATTTTCGCAGCTCGCAGAGTTCATCGGCCCAGCGAGGCAGGGCAGAATCCTGACTCACGAGGGTAACTGCGGCGGGCGGCGAGAGAGCGGTAATGGTCAGCGGGGGCGTGGATGACTTGCAGGTGTCAATGACCAGCTCAGACACGGGTTGCGAGGCCATACCTTTAGGTGAACTTCCACCGTGGTTGAGAGGAGCTGTCTCTCTGACCGACGCTGGTAGCGGGGCCAGGCCAGGAGAAGAGAGGGGGTCCTGAGTTGGATCCCTTGAATGGAAATCGGGGTTGTACTCTGGCGCTGGCACTAAGGCAGGGTCAGGCACTATCAGGGGTTTCTTGTGCTCGTCGGTCAGGACAGACGTAGCTAGGCACTGCTTGGTGTATGCAAGTGGCACTGGCAGGGATTTGGCATCTCCTGGAGAGAGATCTGATTAGGGCCCTGGCAGTAACACTGAGGCAGGGTCAGGCACTGGAATTGGATCAGGAACCGATCGAGGGGGCCACTGTACATCGTACTCAGGTGGCACTGGTAGGGACTGCACGTTATTAAGCTACCCAGTGGGCGCTAGTCTTGACTGGGGGACAGGTGGTAGAGGATTTCTCACGCCTGAGGAATGAGTTGGGGAATGTGGACCCCTGGATTGTCGTGGTTTCTGTGGGGACTGAAAGTCCTGTCCCAGGATGACGTCATAGCCTCTGGGGAAATGGCTTGCTACTGCAAGATTGCAAATTTTTGATTGACGAGGTCTTGTGACTCTCAGTTGGACCATAGGGAGCATCATTTTAAACTGATTTACTCCCTCGATCGTGACAAGTTTTCGTCTATTGACGATAGCTCCATAGGGAACTCTGTCCCTTCGTATGAGGGAGATTTGTGCGCCCGAGTCATCAAATGCCTTGACTCGGTGCATGGGGTAGCTTCCTCTGGGAGGGGCCACATATATGGGGCCTTTGGCGGGAGGGCCCAAGGACTTGGAATTCGTGATGGCCAAGGCAGCGGTGGGAGTATTTGATTTATTATTGTTAGGGCATTTCGCCCATGAGGGAGAGTGGCCATAAACTTTGTACGCCGTGCAAAAGGTATGGCTTTTAAAATCTTTCTGTGCTGCCCCTCTGGAGGGCACAGGCAAGTTTTTAGGTGGTTTTCTGGGAGGCACGGTTTGCTTGTTCCCGCACTGATCAGAAGCATGACCCGTCTTTTTGCAATAATGGCAAGTATGGGGCTTGCCCGAGTTCCTATTCTTATGGGAATTTGATCCTCAGAGGAGGGATGGGGGATTTATCTTCCGCCCACATGTCTGCTATCCAGCAACACTCAGCGAGCATTGCAGGGGCCTTTTCTACTACATGAGTGGCCGGGCAGGAGGGACGTAGCACAGGAAATGCTCAAATTTAAATTTCTCGAGTACCTCGGCGGCGCTAGTGGCTCCTTCGGACTTGAGCCATTTTGCTAACGCCCGCTCAGAATGGTACGCCCAATCGGACTAAGTCTGGCCTGCTTCTCTTGGCTGCTCTCTCTAACATCTCCTCCACCTATCAGGGGTAATCTCATATGCCTTGGTAACTGCTTGGCGTACAGCCAGTTTCCCCTATCCTCTGTTGAAAGGGCGTGGTAGGCAACGAGTGCCTTCCCTCTCAGGAATTTAGTGAGAACAAGGGAGAGTTCTGCGGAGGAGAGGGTGCAGCACTCCGGGACTCTTTCGGCTCTCTCAAGCCATACTTCAGGTTCGGCCTCTGTCCATTTTGGCATGAACGAGTGAGCTTGGCTGAGGGCTCTCATTCCCGTCGCAGGAGGCAGGGTGGCGTTCTGTCGTTCTAACATCTGGAGGCCTGTCGTTCTAACATCTGAAGGTCATGGGCACACTGCCACTCTCACTCCTGCCATTCCTTCTCCCTCTCTTCCTGTTCTCTCTCCTCTCTTTTCTCTTGGGCGATTCTTTCTTTCTCTCTCTCCGCCTTGGCGTTGTCCACTCTCTCTTGAACCCAGTCTCTCAGAGCTTGCCCTTATAGTCCCATGTCCTTTCCAGCGGACATGTAGAATTTGAAGTCCTCATTTTGTTGGGTTCTGGCAGTAGCCATCTTGAAATAGTGGTTATATGGACTGGACCCTCTAGCAAATCAAATATGTCTGAGAAGACTCAGGTTGTCCGAAAAGACTCAATTGCAGGAATCTGAAACACTTAATTGTTCAGACTGAAGGAGAATGGATCTGTCTGAACAAGACAATTGATCAGTAAGTCTGAGGAGACTTTGTTAAAATTTAATATGTCTGAGTAAGATGTGGTTGTTCATGGCGGACAAATTTTAATATGTGTCTCGGAAGATGTAACTGGATTTTATGTCATGCTCAGACTTTGCCGGCGGTAGCGTGAAATCAAGGTGTTGTTCTAATGAACTGGAATGATCAGTCCCGTAAGGGCTTATATGTGTGTGAAATACATTAATATAGGGTCTCAAAAGGACTTGATTTTGGTTTTCCCGTAAGAATTAGAAATTCTCATCTCGTGCGACGTAGAATTTTTAGTGGAGTCTCTTAAGGCTTGGAATTTGGTTTTCCCATAGGAATTAGAAATTCTCGCCTCGTGCGACATAGAATTTTTAGTGGCATCTCTTAAGACTTGAATTGGGGTCCGTCCCTTAGGACTGAGAAATTGGGTTGGTCTCGTAAGACTTGAAAATACTATTTGTCCCTTAGGACTTAGAAATTACTAACAGGATAAAACCCAAAAAAAATTTTGCTGAGAGTGGTTCAAATAGGGACAGTTCTAAAACAACAAACTGCTCGGGGATGAATGAAAAAGAGGGCACACATGCGGGCAGGGCGTGGGGGGGAATGTAGTCTGACGCTCACTGGAATTATTTTTAGACCCTGTGTGAATGAACCCGTCTATTTATAGACCGTCTGGGACTCCGGGGAATTTCCCGGGATGAGAGGATAACAGTAAAAATGACCTCGCTTTCCTAACACCCAACTCGAGTTTTAACTAAACTGAGAGAACGTATTTCAGCACTGCAAGCTGATCTTATCCCACGGGGGAGTTTGTTCGCCTAAATAATCTCGCTATTCCGAAATGAGACATAAAATTTAACACAGAGGAATTTCGCACCATTCCTCGAAGCAAAGAATGGTTAGCACTGGTTGTTTCCTAATTACCTATCATGTAAGGCATGCAGTGACAAATCTAGTACGGTTCTCTTCTCTTAGAGAATACATGCGTCCCTATTCCTAATTCCTAGGAACAGTCACGATTGTAAAAAAAATTTTGCTAAGATAAACACATTACTTACATGGAACTCTTTTGGTCTGTGCTCTTGGTAACACGTTTGGAATTTGTCTCGCACCCAGCTTAGCTTTGCTAATAGCTGATTTGGCGAGTTGCAACAGCAATGAATCAACAATAGAGGGGAAGATGCAACTGCTAAACAAAATCTATGGGAAGGTTGCCATTTTTACGTATTTCCCTGGGTTTATGGTATTTTTACAAGCTGGCAACGGAAACTTTATTTAATTCGCCTTGGAGTTCTGACTTGCACAAAGGGAAATAGTAAAAAAAAAAAAAAAGACAAGGGATGATTTTAGGAGCTGAGGGCTCTACTTCACAAGGAAATGTTACATAAACACTTGGGATGAATTAAGGAATTACATTTACAAAAGAAAACATTAGAAGGGATAATGGGTAAGTAAATTGTTAAAGGGCTTGCAACGCCTGAAGATCCTTCTACTGGAGTCTTGACTAAGGGCAAGGCAGAGTCCAAGATGAGTCCACTGCGAATAGGTCCCTCTGCAAGAGAAATTTACACATTACAGGCCAGTAAAGGAACAATATAACACAGAATATGACTCGAGTCTGCACTGAGGGTGCCAAGACTCGAGGAATGAATGACCACTTTACACTTGAACACAGGACATAGGAAATGACACTGGATAAGCTGGCACAAGGGCAGAGGCGAAATGCGGGCACCCCAATAACTTTCTAAAGGACAAACTGTCATGACTGAATAGTCTTTACTCGCGCTTTACCTTAGGGGAAGCGGGTCTCTGGCGAAGGATGACGAGGGACGATCACACATATGGAGGTGCCCTCGAGGATGACTGTCTTCGGGAGTCGGGCAGGGGGGAATGAAAGGTCTCTCAGCAAATGTATCACTTGCCCGCGTGTATGGCTAACAGCCCTCTACTGCTACTGCACGTCTACTGCTCACACGACTAACTGCCCCTTCAGATCTCCTCTCTTTCCCTTTTAAGGCCGTGTGCAAACCTCTCCCGATAACTGGGGCCGTGCGCAAACGATGTGTCATTTGCCAGGTGTTCAGCCATCGGATTGCCTCTTACCCGGCGTCCTGTGAAAGGTAAGGCAATTCGGCAGCTTAATCTGCCTTTAGAAGGTTGTTTTAAGCAGCTTAGCTGGGCTAAGCTGCTTGAGGGAGCAGCATTCAGTATCGTATCTTTGCCCTTTTTACCCCGTAGAAGAAGGACAGATCAAAATGTTGATAACTTTGCTCTGATATCTAGGTCAACTACGACCGGCCATGCGGCGATGACTCTACTCTCAATAAACAAAAAGCAAATTAGGTGGGGGGGGGAGGTGAGCTGTGCAGCAACTTCTTGTAAATTATAATAATATATATATATAGATACAAATATATATATATATATATATATATATATATATATATATATATATATATATATATATATATATATATATATTTTTTTTTTTTTTTTTTTTTTTTATATGTTTCCTGGTGCAGGTGGATCTTATGACTCACATTTATTACTTACCCGAAAATGGCCTTGCAAAGGTAATCCAGGACATATAAAAACACAAACTAAAAATTGGTACAAGGAGGCGGAGGCTCTTTCTCAAAGGGAAGTGCATGAAACACGTGGATACAAAAATAGGTATATTCTCACAACACACAAGATCAAAGGGAAAATAAATGGAAACATGTTAAATTGCTGCTGCAGAAGTCCTCCCAAAGGTGGGGTGGGGAGCTTGGGAATGCCAGGAACACGGACCAAGGAGAATTCTGCTACGGTCGTCCTTCTGAAACGATATGAGGACCTAGGTTACAAATCTAATGCTGGAATTTGGGGAATGAATTACTCGGGTGTGCACTGGGGACGCCAAGGACTTCCTGAGGTGTTACTGTGACTCAGGCAAGGAGGCAGTGAACACGTGGGCTGGGATTGAACCAAGAAGCATCAGGGAATGCCAAGTTATAGGCCCATAAGTTTAATAAATGCACAAGGGCAAACGTAACGTGACCTACAGCAACTCGTTCTAGGTACTTTACCACATTAGTAGAGGCGTAAGGCTGACGTCATCAGCGCGTCCAGAGGCGTCTTCTGCCAGGGTCCACGTGTGTGCGTCGACAAAGGGCCTCCTCACCAAGGAACTGCTTTCAAGTCGTAGGTTGGGGGCAGAAAGGGCGCCCTTGTGATGATGAAAGGCCGCAGTTGAGTTTCCGCTCGCTTTGGGACTTGCAAATCCCCACTTGCAATCTTTGATGGCCGTGTGGGTGGGGGATACGGAGCAAAGGGCAGTTAACTTCCACATGGCGATGAGGGAAAGAAGGGCGGGGGGGCAAGGTCTGCACTCGTGACCTCTTGGCTTAAACTCGCGGCGGTGTGTGAGAGCGTGCTTCTGGCGCCCTGACCTTTTATTGCTTCTGGACAGGGGTAGAGGGGGGGGCTATGTCCTGACCAGGTCACGCGTCTGTATCAAAGAAAACGGCTGATCGTCCTGCCCTGTACCAAAGAGAACGGCGCAAGCCAGTTTATTTGCCCCAGGCGAGAATTAAATCTTTTGAGAGTCTCTTATAACCCATT
>NC_089793.1:47235792-47238292 GCF_040412425.1 Macrobrachium rosenbergii
GCATTAACTTATACCTCTCTTGATAGCTAAGTGGTAACGTCGACTGGAGTTGCTGGGTAAGTGCTGTGTGAGGGATTGCAACCCGGCAGTACAAATCCATTTATCACTTATAAATTCCCCTTCGGTGATAATTCTGCATCGGATGAGATATTCCGGGTGTAGCTTAATCTTGATATTAAGCGACATTTAAAGCTTCATGATTGTATATATAAATCACGATTGTGTTAAAAAATTTTCATAACAAGAGCTGCGTGTTCCAAACGTACCAATGGAACTATCATAGCGGAGGTGGGGTTAATGTTGGGGCTAAGTACAATTTGCTTCTTTCGCGATGGGTAAAATAAGTACAGAAAACTCTGGCATTAACTTATACCTCTCTTGATAGCTCAGTGGTAACGTCGACTGGAGTTGCTGGGTAAGTGCTGTGTCTAGGGATCGCGACCTGGCAGTACCAATTTATTTATCACCTATAAATTTCTTCGGTGATAATTCTCCATCAGAGATATTCCCGGGATAGCGTGAATTTGATATTAAGCGACATTTGTAGCTTCATGATTGTATATAAATCACGGTGTGTTAAAAAATTTTCATAATAAGAGCTGCGTGTTCCAAACGTACCAATGAACTATCATAGCCGAGGTGGGTTAATGCTGGGGCTAAGTACAATTTCGCTGCTCGCGATGGGTAAAATAAGTACAGAAAACTCGGCATTAACTTATACCTCTCTTGATAGCTCAGTGGTAACGTCGACTGGAGTTGCTGGGTAAGTGCTGTGTCT
This sequence comes from Macrobrachium rosenbergii, assembly GCF_040412425.1. Classification (NCBI taxonomy): domain Eukaryota; kingdom Metazoa; phylum Arthropoda; class Malacostraca; order Decapoda; family Palaemonidae; genus Macrobrachium; species Macrobrachium rosenbergii. The sequence goes on from NC_089793.1 coordinate 47,236,571, forward strand.
AGGGATCACGACCCGGCAGTACCAATTCATTTATCACCTATAAATTTCCCTTCGATTATGAGCGTATCCACCCATAAGGACTCAGACTTCTTTCAGGAACACTTCCCCTAATGTGACCTTCACACGGCTCACTCACCCACAGTGCCACCTCATTTAAAGGTGCCACTCACTGAAGTGCCAATAATCTAAAGGACACTTCCCCATAGTCACAAACCCTTTCTATCAGGGCGCTGGTTAGTCATAGCAGCCCTTTCCCCATCAGCAGCATGTCAACCGAAGAAACACTGAAATATTTCCGGGAATAGAAAGGAGGATGGCTTATAATAGCCAGGCCTTTAAAAAGCTGTAGGAGCAGATTGCTGAAGGGAGAAAGTATGAAAAGAAGAACAGAGACAGCAAGCCGAACGAAGGAGAGAGAGAGAGAGAGAGAGAGAGCGCGAAGAGACGGCAAGCCGAGCAGAAGAAGAAGAAGAACGAGAAGAAAGGAGAAGACAGCAAGAAGCCGAGCAAAGGGTTGAAGAAGAAGAATGAGAAGAACGGAGGAGACAGCAAGAAGCCGCGCAGAGGAGAGAGGAAGAAGAAAGAGAAGAGTGTAGGAGACAGCGTGAGAGCGAAGAAGAAAGGAGAAGGCAGCATGAACTAGCCCTCAAGGACAGGGAGCTCGAGTTGGAGAGAGCCAAGAAGGAAAGCACAGAAGCTTTAGCAGCCCAACAAGCCTCTAGTCCCACTCCATGTGCACTAAATACCTCCCTATCGACAGTTAACAACCTCGTGGGCAAACGGACTGAAGACGAGCCGAAACAATGGCTCGAAGAGAATGAATTCCTCTTCGAGACCTATGACGTCAGCCCGGCTGAGAGGGCCTTACTGCTCACCAAGCATCTGGACGGGAAAGCTAAGGCTGTCCACCAGGCCTTGGAAAGAGATCAACGCGGAGACATGGCTGTCGTCCATGAGGCCATCGCCAAGGCATATGAAATAACCCCTGAGAGGTGGAGGCAATGATTCTAAGGTATGGCTAAGAACGTCAGCTGGTCCTGGACAGAATGGGCCTGTTACAAGACCCAAGCTGGGACCCACTGGTTCGAGTCTATGCGGTGCGACACCTTCGAGGATTTGTTCAACCGGACCATGCTGAAGGACCCCTTCCAGTGTGTGCCCAGACACCTCTCAGGCTTCAATCGCCCACGGAACGGACCGCCTAATAAACCTCCGTGCACCATCTGTAAGAAGCACGGCCAAACTGAAGCTGAGTGCCATGTCAAGAGAGGGGCTACCCCAAAACTTCCTCTGGGGACCAAGACACCCAGCAACGCCCCTGCGGCCACTCCCAGCCATCCCCCCCCTCACAGCAGTATTCACCTATGCCCCCCTGCAGGGATTGCAGTGTGCAGTCGTGTACGCAGGCTACCCTGGCTGCCCGAAGCACCCCATTAATACAGTTGGCCTCGCCTCCAGCGCTCAGCCTCTGGAGGAGTGGACAGTCTTGAAGGGGGTATCTGTGGCCCCCCTAGGCGAGGCCCTGCCACAAACAGAGATGGCTGCCCTGCTGGATGCGGGAGCTGATGTCAGCCTAATCGCCCAAGCCTATGTACCACCTGAAGCTGAGGTAAGAGAAGATGAGCGGTGGACCGTGAGCTGGATCGACGAACAGCCCTGGGACATCCCCACCATCCAGCTCCGAGTGAGCACCCCTTGGGCCCCTGGGACCATCGGCTAGGG
>NC_089793.1:47243292-47270792 GCF_040412425.1 Macrobrachium rosenbergii
GAAAATAAAATATATATATATATATATATATATATATATATATATATATATATATATATATATATATATATATATACTATACTAATATATATATATATATATATATATATATATATATATTAACTTATCACTTACGATTTTTCTGTGCATTAATACAATTACTAACAGGACCTCATTGAATTTGGATGGTAACTTTTCTTGCATAAATATCTCTTAGATACCATCGGTTTCAGTGAGAGTCTGCTAATAATATATATATATATATATATATATATATATATATATATATATATATATATATATATATATATATATATATATATATATATATATATATATATATATATATATATATATATATTCAAGCACCTGGTTACTACACAAATAATAATACCAAAAGTTACCTCCAATTCGACCAGAAACTTGGAACCTCATAACAAAATATTAAGACTGAATACTCTAAAGGTACAGTGATCCTTAAAACTTACTTATCACTTGAGAAAATCAATGTATCTTTATCCAAGTTATGGAGTGAGAGTAACATAACTAACAAGCTATAAACAGACTATTGAAAATGGGCATCAATTCCAACAAACACTATAACTGTTTCCCTGGTTCTATTCACCTAGATATGTCTCAGGTGAACAAACAGATCTGTGTACACATTCGTTGTTCTCTAGTACTGGTGATGCAAAATGAAATGCTGTGCTTTAAAACTTTAAGCAGAACTAAATTTATTTCTAAGTTCAAAAGAAGTTACTTAATGCAGAGTTCACAATCTCAAAAGATTTACTATTAATAGATAACAGTGTAAGATTTAAATATTTCTTAATCAAGTTTAATTCACAAAACATTAATTTATTAAGAAAGCAATTTGGTTAAGTAAGATTCAAACCATTAACTTTCACTTAAGCTTTAAACATATACCTGATTAACCTGTTAAGCGTCACCCACGTAATAATACGTTTACTGCGATCTACTCGGTAGCACCTTCAACGGGATATTACGTTCAAGACTTTAACTCTGCTTTCAGAAAGCTGTCAACCCCGTAATAATACGTTTACTTGTATGGAAAATGTTGGAACATCATTCAGTAACACTCTCAGAACGTAGCTGTGTTGATGACTTATTTCCTCCTGGCAACTCTTTTCAGTTGGTGACGATGCCTAGATGACTATTTTTTTTCCGATGCGCTTTGGGCGTTTTCAGAACAACATGGTTTTTCGTCGTTCTCAATGAATGTCACAAAGAGGAGCGTATGTCTTCAGGTGAGATAAATCCAAATCTAGATGAGGTGTCTGATACTGAAGACATATTTGATGATGAGAGCTCTAGTTCTGAATCCTCCATGATAGGGGATATTGAAAAACAAACTTTTCTTCCAATAGCGGAAGTGAAGATGACTTCTCATTGCAGTGACGGACTCGAGAGAGAGAGAGAGAGAGAGAGAGAGATCCCTTTACTTTTGTTGCTGATCAGCGTGAAAATTTTTCAGTTGAGGATAAAGAGAATCCATTACTAGAATTTTGAGAAATAATTTGATGATGAAATCATTGATTACCGTGAAAAACAAAACAGATTTGTAAATCAGTTTCTAGATGAGAATGTAGAACATTTGTCTCCACAATCACGAGTATAGATGGATTGTGTGTAGCCCCTGCTTTGAGATTGGCATACGAAAGATAATGAGTGCATGTATGGCACAACGCTTTTCATTCAGTATTTTGTAGTCTTATGAAATAAATAATAGTAGTAGTAATAGTTTTTATCCTATCATTTTAATAAAATTCCTACTCTTAACTACAGTACGAATTATAAACATAAAAATCAATAACTTTGAAAAACTATCATCAGTATTATGACAGCTAATTGCAGAAAAAGCGTGTGATGCGTTGGTAAAGCGAGCTCATCCGGGGGGGACGCTTAACAGGTTAACTAAACTCAACAGAAGTGTTCACCAAAATATTACTGACTGGAATCCATATAAGTATTCTCTGAAATCTCAGTAATAAGTATGCACTAAGAAAATGCTAAGCAATCACCTGCACAAAACTTTGTAAAACACTGATTATAAAACTAGAGTAATGTATTGTGGACATGCATAAGAATGAAATATGCAAAAAATGGAATGCCAGCAATGGTTCAATGGGATGAATATGTTTAAAATTATATCAATGTCTTTCAAAAGATTACCTTCACTTTTTTAAAAAGTTAAACTCACGTCTTTCTAAGACTTTCTCAAAGCCAACACTGCCAAGTCACGTGATATACACAGCAGTATATAATTAGCAGCAAGACACATTAGAACTCACGATAAAGTATTATCACCTTAACAAAATAATAATTTTTTTACCTGAGGAACATCACTGTAACTCTTAACATAATAAAAACCAGTAAACATCACATTACCTTACAGGTATGCACACCGTATACTTTCACAATGTTTTTAATATAATGCAGCAGATCACTTTTACAAAATATATACACTTCTTGGTGAGTTTAACAAAACTTGTACACACAAATAAGAGAGCAGCCAGTAAACCCCTTATACATGAATGGTAATTTGAAAGAGTGAGGGGAGACAGGTTTCTTCAGCAACCGCTGTTCTTAACGCTACCTCTTTCTCGTTAAGCCTCCTCTTATCTTCAAGCCACTCCCAGAATGCATGATACATAAAGTCTACATGCATTATACATACAGGTATACATGTACAGTATACATACAGGGAATTCTAAGGCTCAGAAGGCAATATGCCAGAGCTCTTATCAATGATTGACACCAATCGTTCACTCAAAACACCTGAGCAAATAAAGAGAAATGATTTTGCACCAATTCTGGCTCGCTGTCAGCACGTTAACTTCATCTACCTCTCTGTCCCTCATTCCATTACTCAAGATCATGGAAAAGAATAAGCATAGACACAGCTAATAACCATGGAACAGACACACATGATAAACATATAACAAGCAATTTGCCGATTAGCTGTCAACTCGTCAGATAAGACAAGAGGCCTCTGCCTTTCTCCAAACACGACTTCGTCCAAACACTTATGTCATTACAGGATGTAGTGATCTGATAATGGTTCAAAAATATCTCCCTCTCATTCTCTACCACACGCTAAGAATTCAAGTCCATAACACCCAATATACAATTTTATATACTGCACCATATATTAAACAAATGGAAAAAAACATATCAAAACATTTTAAGATTACGTGATACACAATTTATCTGTAAGAAATGACATTTTAAAATCACATCATCACCACAAATGACGAATTTGCAAGCAAAACATCAAAATTTTCACAGAGACACATATGATATTTGTAGAATGGTTTTATATATTATAACACCTTATAATATTCCTCCCCCCAGAAGATTAATTATCGGGTTCAAATCCAACGATTCGGAATGGGATAAATAATCCTAATTACTATCTCACCAAAAATGTTCTCTTTATGAACTATATAATCAATCAGGGAAATTATTATGGCTGAAAAACTAGCACAAAATAAGTGATAAACATTCACAAATCTTTGTAACTCTTTCACTAATTTAGAAACAACCTTGGCTTGACAAATATTATCAAGTAATTGATTAATAAGAGGTAAGGGAGAATTATCAGCCACACTGATGGAATTCAGTTTCCTATAATCAGTACACATCCTAAACGAGCCATCTGGTTTCTTTACTAACACACAAGGAGAACTGTAATGACTTGAACTGGGCTCTGCCAATCCGTGCTGTAACAATTATTCAACTTTCTTCTTCAAAACATCTTGATGAAAGGGTGATACATGGTAAGCTCTTTGCTTGAATGGTTTAGCATCTTCTCTGATCTTTATCTCATGTGTTGTCAAGTCGGTACACTTAGGAATGTCTGTAAAAATCTCAGGGAAACTTTGGATCATCTCAGTTAATTCTTTGCTTTGTTCAACACTTAGATGTTTTGGTTTGTTTTCTAAATTTCCTAATATTGAGGAATTGTTCATCTTGTTTTCAGCTCCCAGCTCGTAGCCACCATCATCCTCTGTAGATGAAATTGTTTGGGTTACAGACATAACCTCAGTTCTAGTCTCTGAGAAGTATGGTTTCAAAAGATTTACATGTATCTTCCTCTGTCATTTCCTTCTCCCTGGTGTTTCAATCACATAAGTTTGATCACTTAAATTTTCTGTATCCTGGGACCTTGAAATTTTACATTTGTAGAGGAAACCTTTTCACTGGTAAAAACACTAGGACTTGCTGTCCAACACTAAAGTTTCTTAGCTTAGTCTTAGCATCATACTTTCTTTTCATTTTCTTTTGGCTTGTCTAAAGAGAATTTTCTAATTTCTTTTAACCTTTTCCTCAAGTTCTTCACATATTCTCCTTGGACTTCCTCTTGTTTTTCTTCCCAGTTCTCTGCAAGGGTTTTCAACGGACCTCTCACATGTCGACCGAAAATCATTTCATTTGGCAAACATCCCTTACGTTCTTGATAAGCATTTCTAACCTCAAATAACATTAAGGATAAGCCAATATCCCATTCTCTTCCCGACTCATTACAGTACTTGGTTAACATACTTTTCAAAGTCTGGCGGTACCTTTCTAAGGCTCCTTGAGTATCGGGGTGATAAGCGGTAGATAATTGTTGTTTCACTCCTAGCAAATTCATCACATCCTGGAATAATTTTGAGGTAAAGTTCATTCCTCTATCACTCTGTACAATTTCTGTAATTCCAAACTTGGAGAAAAATTCTACCAACTTCTCAGCAATTACCTTTGGACTTATACCTCTTACAGGAATCGCTTCAGGATATCTTGTTACAGGACACATTAACGTCAACAGATATTCATGTCCTTTCTTCATTTTTGGAAGCTGATCAACCACATCTATTATCACCTTGCTAAAGGGTTCTCCTCTAACTTCTATCTGTTGTAGGGGAGCTTTTTGAATAGTTTCATTTGGTTTTCCAGCTATCTGGCATGTATGACACTCCGCAAAGGTACTAAAAAATCCTTTGTAGTCCAGGCCAAAAAAATACTTCATAACCTTCTCAACAGTCTTCCTGATTCCCATATGTCCAGACTCGTGCGCTACTGCTACCACTTGCTTCCTCAACTGATATGGAATCAAAATTTGATGATATTCACCCCATTCAGCATTTCCTGGTATATCTGCAGGTCGATGCTTCCTCATTAGCAATCCTTCCTTTAGATAACAACAGGTAGAAGTTTGTTGCATCTTTTCTTGTTCAACAATTCTGAAGAACAGATCAGCCAACATTGTATCCCTCTTCTGCAGTTCAACTAATTTCTCTCTAGTCATTTGTCCAACTTCAAGGGGTGAACTCTCAATATCTGTTAGCTCTGCTTCTTTAGTTTCACTACTGTCTTCAAGAACACTTTGACTACTCAGAGTCTCTTTACCAATAATAGGATTTTCCTCTTCTTCAAGAATCTCTTCAGTACTGACATTAGGGGAAACTTCACTTTCCTGGAACAGCTCCTCTAAGCTCAAGAATCCTTCATTTGATCCTTCTTCACTTTTATGCTCAGTTCTCTTCATGCTCCTGGTAGTTACACAACTTGGAAACAGGTGAGGGTTTTTCCTCTCTAATTCTATCGTAGGACCAATCCTTAACGGTTTGTCTGTCACTACAGGACAGGGAACAAAGGGAACACCACCAACTTCATTACCCAGTAAAACATACACCTTCAACAGCTAGTAGGTCCTTTACTGCAAAATCAATATTTCCTGTCACTAATTCACATGACAAATGCAAGCGGTACATAGGAGTGCTTCCTCTCCCCTACCCTTTAAAATAACTGAATCTCGGTGGGAATTCTTGCCAACTAATGAGTAGGCCTACGAACTACCACACTATAGATTTGCCTGTATCACGTAATATCTTCACTGGTACCTGTACACTCAAAGAGGGAGTTGTCAGCACACCTTCACAGATATATGGCTTAAAAGCCTCCTCACTGTTCATCCACTCACTACTGGAAGTTGCATTTCCACTGGTTGCTAAGCACTCTAATTGTCTCGTTTCATTTTTTCCCACACTGTCCCTCGTAGTTAGTTTTACCTGGTTACCTCTTATCACCTGTCCAACTGGTTTAGTCTGCTGGTACACCTTGTAGCAATCTCGACTATAATGTCCTACTCTTCCACACTTGTAATAGAAAACAATGATTTCCTGCTGTCTTGAGAATAGACTAGAAGGGGCAGGTTTGCCGATCCACTGCTGTGGGGCATATCCTATTTGTACTGGTATAGTTATTAGAGGTTCCTCACAGCACTGTTCTTAAAACTCGTCTGAGACCTATAACCTGTGAATTGTTGGTCTGGTACTTGCCATTATAATTTTTTTTGCTGGATATGATGTTATAGTTCTCACTCAGAGTAGCAGCTTTATCAAGTTTCTTCACCTCTCTCTCTCTCTCAAATAAGCTCTTATATATTCAGGAATTACTCTTAGATATTGCTCTAAGACCACTAATTCTTCAAGTTCGTCCATAGACTTGACTTTAGCCGCCTCTAGCCATCGTTTAAACATCTCCTTACTTTATAAACTGTCCAAGAAAGTCATCTTGTCATCCTTCTTCAAGATCTGAATCTTTCATTGTAATATTCAGGGTCATCTGGTAAACTTGCTTGCTTTATTGTGTTTGAGTGCCTTGTACTCTCTTTACACTGATAGCTGATAAGGCTAAGTAGGCACTTCTTCCTTTACCAATGAGAACCTCTGTATGAAACTAATACATTATCCTCTGGCCATCCCATACCTGTTCCTTTTAAAGTGATAAAAAAACTCATCTGGAGCTTCTGTTATAAATTTTGGAACTAACTTCTGTACTCTTGCTACATCCAACATAGGGTCTGCATGCCCTTGGATATAGTTATATGGGTTCACAGGTAGTATGGATCGAGCCCTGATTAACTCCAACTCCCTTTCATGTTTTGCTTTTTCTCTTTCTTCTTCTTCTCGCCTCCTTACTCTTTCTCTTTCTTCTTCTCGCCTCCTTGCTCTCTCTTTTTCTTCTTCTTCTCGCCTCCTTACTCTGTCTCTTTCTTCTTTTGCCTTTTCTCTTTCTTCTTCTTGCCTCCTTGCTTTATCTCTTTCTTCTTTTTCTTTATAAGCCTGTATCTGCAGCCAAAGTAAGTTTTCTTTGGATTCTAGCACCTTCAGTCTACCCCAAAATTCTTCTGTTTCTACACTTCTAAGTCCTGCCTGTACATCACCATTCTCATTCTCTTGCCTTATCTTATTTGTAAATTCTACCTCAGCTGCATTCAACAATTCATATGCCTCCCTTAACTCTCCATCTACTTTACCAGAACTTATTAATGCCTGGATTGCAACACACTTGACTTCTGCCTCACTCATATCAAAAGTAACATTAGCCCCACCCCAATGTTACTGCTAAGAGAGTCCACTGTGCCTTAGTCAGGTGAGATTCAGATAACTTTCTGATAGTTGGAACGGCCAAAAATTCCTGAACTTATAACAGAGCCATTTTCTCTAGTTTACTCAGCAAAAGGGTTTACCATACACTTCAAAACAATTATATGGTCACTCTCCTACCAAAAATATTTTCCTAACACCACCAGTATAAACCATAAACCAGAGTGATATTCTGTTTAGTTCTTCCCGGATGATGGGCACCAAATCATTTGTTTAATTCTCTCAGATCTGGCCACCAAATATTTTATCACGGTTCGATCCTGGGTTCAATCCCATTCAATCTGCCTGATCCCATTCTTTAATTTCCCGGGTCTGGGCACCAAATAATTTGTCACAAAGTGATCAAGCACCTGGTTACTACACAAATAATAATACCAAAAAGTTACCTCACTTAAGGCTGAATACTCTAAAGGTAGTGTGATCCCATTAAATTTACTTATCCCTTTGGAAAATCAATGTATCTTTATCAAGTTATGGGTGAGGTAACAACTTACAAGCTATAAACAGACTAGTGGAAAATGGGCATCACTTCAACAAACACTATAACTGTTTCCCTTGTTCTATTTCACCTAGATATGTCTCAGGTGAACAAACAGATATAACACTTACCTTGTACACATTCATTAATTTCTCTAATTACTGGTGGTCAAAATGAAACGCTGTGCTTTTAAAACTTTAACCCTTAGTGGACGATTGAGCTTCAGTGTGAAGTAAAACAGGTTTCGGGAGGTGAACGGATTGCGCTTCAGTGTGAAGCAGAATTATGCACCACTGTTATGGTAATAATGATTCGAAATAAATGTGCCAATACTTCTAAATGCTATAAATTCACTAATGGCAACTTTTATACAGACGTGAGAGTTAGGCCAGTGTCAGTAATGCTTATGACTTCAAGGGAGAAGGTACTGCATCTCTCTCTCTCACATGAGTCTTTTTGTAAATTTACTTGTAAATATACGAAAGGGTTGCTGTTGTTTTTGTTTTTTTGTCTTTTACGATAGTATGTCAGTTGTAAATGCAATTTTACAAAGAAAGTTGCAAAGAAATATTAGAAAAAGCATGTAAAAGTAAAAAAAGTTACTGAATCTTCCTTCCCGTAAACTTACGCGAATATTTTACAACAAATATTCAAAAAATTTGTTACTGCTTTTATTTCTTACCTGTTTTGATATTGTGTGAGCAGTAATAATAATTTTACAAAATCTAAAAAAACTTATTTATTAGAAAAAACATATATAAGTTGGTAAAATTTATGATTGTCTTGTAAATGAGGCCCCACAAGGGGTTGTAAATATTCATTTTCAACTTCTTGCAGAAGGTAGGGAAATTTTTTTAGAATTTTTTATTTATACAGTGTGAATATACGTGTCATTCTCTTTCCATTGATATGATTTTTTTTTTTTTATTTTGTCGACCTCAAAGTTTCCCCAGTCTAGGGTGCTGCACATTGATAAATTATGCCGTCCCTTAAGGGTTAAACAGACAAATTTATTTCTAAGCTCAAAAGTTTTATGCAGAGTTCACAATCTCAAAAAGATTTACTATTAATTGATAACGGTGTAAGAATTAAGTATTTCTTAATCAAGTTTAATTCACAAAACTTTAATTTATTAAGAAAGCAGTTTGGTTAAGGAAGATTCAAACCATTAACTTTCACTCAAGCTTTAAACATATACCTGATTAACTAAACTCAACACAAGTGTTCACCAAAATATTACTGACTGGAATCCATATAAGTATACTCTGAAATCTCAGTAATAATTATGCACTAACAAAATGCTAAGTAATCACCTGCACAAAACTTTGTAAAACACTAATTATAAAATTAGAGTAATATGATGACACAGACATAAGAATGAAATATGCAAAAATGGAGATGTACCAACAGCCGTTTCACTAAGACAAAAATATGTTTAAAAATTATATCAATCTTTCAAAAGATTACCTTCACTTTTTTAAAATGGGTTAAACTCACATCTTTCTAAGACTTTCTCAAAGACAACACTGCCAAGTCACAATGATATACACAATGATATATAATTAGCAGCAAGACACATTAGAACTCACTATAAGAGATATTATCCACCCCTTATCAAAATAATAATTCAATTTTACCTAGAGCATCACTGTAACTCTTAACACAATAAAAACCAGTAAACATCACATTACCTTACGAGTGTTACACCATTATACACTTTCTACAATGCTTGCACAATATAAATACCTTAGATCACTCTTACAAAATATATACACTTCTTGGGTGAGTTTAACAAAACTTGTACAAGTAAGAGAGCAGCCAGTAAACCCTTATACATGAATGATAATTTGAGAGAGAGAGGGAGACAGGACCTATTCCCAGCAACCCCTGTTCTTAACTGCCTCTTTCTCATTCAGCACTCCTCTTTTATCTTCAAGCCCTCCCAGAATACATAATACATAAAGTGTACATACATTATACATACAGGTATACATGTTTATCCGTAAGAAAAGACATTTTAAAATCATATCATCACAACAAATGATGAATCTGCAAGCAAAACATCAAAATTTTCACAGAGACACATATGATATTTGTAGAATGGTTTTATATATTATAACACCTTATAATAATATGTATATTGTGAGGTTTAGTACTTTGGATGGGACAATCATTTGCCGATTGTTCCCTTGGTGGGTTGTTACCTCATTACGTTTTTTGTTTTCTTTGCACTCAGTACGAGGTGATGTCTGTCTCGGTGTCTTCAAGAGCATCAGTCATGTTTGGGATGGCAGCGAGTCTAGTTCTGAGCAGCTATGGTCGGGTTTAGAATGGCAGCGAGTTTTGTGCAGCATTGCAGCAAGGAGGATTTTACAGCAGGCATTTTACCTGTTGGTTGTGGTAGTGGAAGGGTGGTAGGATGGCTAAACCATAGTCATCTGTGGAGCAGATTAGTTCCAGTTCAACGATGGACATGTTGTCTCAATGATTCTACCGTGATCATCTGCGTGATGGATGCGTTCCAGTTTGCAGTTGGTGGCTGCTTTGATGTTTTCATGGAGATCATCTGATTGTATTCATCCTTTTCGACAGCTGGGTCTGTCATGTCATCTCTATGGAGATTGTTTGTTTTTTTCTTTGTGTGATGCTACCCAGAGTTATGCAGTTTAGGTGTTATGTTTTGGTGCTGCATGATTAATAATTTTTGCTGCTGGTTTGTTAATGTATAATTGTTTATGCTGCCTGTTTACTACTGTTTATGCTGTATATTATTGTATAATTGTTTATGCTGGCTGTTTGCTATGGATATGCCATTTGTTTATCATTTATGATGTAACCTGATTGTTTATGCTGTCTGTTCACTATTTATGATATTGTTTATGCTGCATGTAAGTTTATTCTGATGTAGCTTATGTATCAATTGATTAGGGTTAATATTTTGATTCAAGGTAAAGTAATATTTACAATTGCTCATGTTATTAATGTAATTGGCTTTAGGTTGAGTAACTTGAATAGCTACATTTTGTTATAATTTGAATTTATTGAACTGACTCTTGATTTTTTTTGGTTAATTCATTATTGGTATGATGTGATTATTTGCCAAACCTGACTCACTTGTAAATATGTATATATCTTATTATAATAAATTAGTTTAAGGTCACTTTATTGTTTTGTTCAGCTCCCTCCTCCTTTGTCTGCCTCAATTTCTGCCAGGCATTCCAGTTCCATATATTTTTTTTTTGTATTTAAAACCTCTTGAACCGACTGCAGTTCATTACAATATATATATATATATTGAGAGAGAGAGAGAGAGAGAGAGAGAGAGAGAGAGAGAGAGAGAGAGAGAGAGAGAGAGAGAGAGAGAAAATATATATATATATATATATATATATATATATATATATATATATATATATATATATATATATATATATGCTCTCACTCGTTATCAACCTACAAAATTAAAATGACAACATTACAATTTTATAATAAAATTCAAAATAATACAGTAAAATTACTATGAAAATAAGAATACGTTTAAAACATGGCTAATCAAAATAAATAAAGAATAAAATAAAATAAAGTAAAATACAAAAAAATTAAAAATTTAAGTCACAAAAACGGAAGGTACAAAGGCATAACAAGCATACTAATTAATATACAATACCAGTAAAACGCAGACTAAAAACACAAAAGTGAGGTTACAGCCACATTTCTAGCCAAAGAAGGCTTTATCTTGATGGAATATAGAACTTCTAAAATGTCGAGGTCTGTAGCAAACTGAGCAGTGGTTAAAACAGAAAAATCATCAATATGTAAAGGATGACCAGTCTCCTCGCTGTGTTCTCTAATTGCACTGTAACTAGGCCTTGAAAGATAATTGCCAGTACGATATGACTTACCTAGGTGTTCAAACCATCTCTTCCAAGCTGATCTGGTAGTTTTTCAAACGTAAGTGGCATCACAACCACCACACTGCCATTTATAGATCAGATTGGACAGAAGGCTTGTTGGTATAGGGTCTTTAATTTTAAAGAAATTACCTAATTTATTTTGCAAAGTGAAATATATTTTGATATCTAGCTGAGGGTAACCAATGGACAAAGTAGAAATTAATTGTTTTTTTAAATCGTAACTATGAGTTCCTGTAAAGGTTAAAGGTAAATAAATAACAGGTTACTTTACATTGGCGGTAGTTTCTGTTTGTTTGTTTACATATAATTTCGAAAGCTGTTTACCAATATATGTGTTTACGTAATTCAACGGATAGCCATTGTTTTTTAAAAGTGACCTTAGAAATTCCAATTCCTCATGCAAATTCAAAAGCTAGAACAAATTTTATATGCTCTGGTTACTAGCGTCAATATCAAATTCATCTTATATTTCAAAGGTGACAGCTGATTGAAATTTAGACGTAAGACCCGTGAAAGTACGCTTTCTAAAGACTGAGGTGTGAAAGTTATTATCAAGATTTTTTACCTGAATATCCAGAAAAGCAAGCGTATGATTATCTTCGATTTCACAAGTAAATTTATTATTATGTTTACTATTAAAGTACTCCAAAACGAGGAATCTGGTCACTACTCCAAAAACTAAGAAGGTATCATCAACAAACCTCCTGTACAGTAAGGGCTTAAAATCTAAAGGACAATCGTCTAACCATCTTTTCTCCATAAAACACATAAATGCATTTGCCAAAGATGGTCCTGTACTGGCTCCCATGCTTACACCTTCAGTTTGCTTATACAACCAACCGTTAAACAAAAAGTAACATTCTTTGGTAGCTAAGACTAAAAGTTCCTTTAACTGCGACCTATTAAACCCACTGACAGTATCATTATCTTTAAACAACTCATTTAGGCAAATGTCAATCGTCTCATCCAGTGGAATTTGAGTAAACAGACGTCACATCAAATGAAGCCATTACACAATTATCAAAATTACTGTTTCTTAGGCAGTTAATAATTTTTCTGTTTTAACCACTGCTTAGTTTGCTACAGACCTCGACATTTTAGAAGTTCTATACACCATCAAGATAAAGCCTTCTTTGGCTAGAAATGTGGCTGTAACCTCACTGTTGTGTTTTTAGTCTGCGTTTTACTGGTATTATATATTAATTAGTATGCTTGTTATGCCTTTGTACCTTCCGTTTTTGTGACTTGAATTTTTAAATTTTTTGTATTTTGCTCTATTTTATTCTTTATTTATTTTGATTAGCCATGTTTTAAACGTATTCTTATTTTCATAGTAATTTTACTGTATTATTTTGAATTTTATTATAAGAATTGTAATGTTGTCATTTTAATTTTGTAGGTTGACAACGAGTGAGAGTACTGCTCGAAACATGTCCCTATAAAGTTGTGTAAAAATGCTGTTCCGGTTTTGGCCTTGATTGGTGTCCTTACTGATATGCAAATGGCGCTCCTGATATATCCATTGCTTATATATATATATATATATATATATATATATATATATATATATATATATATATATATATATATATATATATATATATATATATATATATATAATATATATATATATATATATATATATATATATATATATATATATATATATATATATATATATATATATATATATATATATATATATATATATATATATATATATATATATATATATATATATCTGTGTGTGTGTGTGTGTGTGTGTGTGTATGTATATATATATATAGATATATATATATATATATATATATATATATATATATATATATATATATATATATATATATATATATATAATATATACTGTCACAATACTAGAAAACGTTCACTAAATCATACAGAGAGAGAGAGAGAGAGAGAGAGAGAGAGAGAGAGAGAGAGAGAGAGATTCATTTTTCATTATTGTAAACCAAAACAACAAATAGGCAGTATCATACGAACAATGACTGAACTGACGCTAGCTATCTTAAAATATTGCTCATACCAGTGTGTATTTGGAAAGCCGCCCTATTATCGCTTATATAATTAATGCAGCCTAATTTTCTTATTATTCATTCATAAGCGAATAATAATAATAATAATAATAATAACGATAATAATAATAATAATAATAATAATAATAATAATAATATTTTCTTAGGTTTATTTCTCTGACGTTTGAAACGTACTAGCGTTTATGTTCAGAGTGAATGAAATGGCATGCAGGTTGCAAGGGTATATATATAGCAAGCGGGGGTGGGGCGGTGAGTGTACAGTTGCCAGGTCGGTTGTTCAGCTGCGATTTGGTTGGTCACGGGTTGATGACAAAGTCGGTTCCGGAGGCGTTGAGACCTTCTGGGCCTAATGGCTACTGGAATTTGGGAGTGGCTGTTATCCGGGATTATAGGTCATTCAGGTAACCTGCATTCTATCACACCTCCTCTTTCTCTTTCTCTGTCTCTCTCATTGTCACTTTCTCTCTCTCTCTCTCTCTCTCGGTGTCTCGGTCTGGTTTGTCTGGTTTAAATTTCTCCGTATGATGGTAGGGAGAAATTCGGTTTCTTCACCATGTAGATGTTAGGCTTTTTTCCTAAAATATGTACAGTAATGCTTCGAGAAGCCGTAGGCGTCGGCGGTCCGTTGCCTGGTCTATGATTTTGGTGTTCTCAGGAGTCCAGGACCCACTATGACAGGTCGACCAGACGATGACGTCATACGCACTCGCCGCTGGCTGGATCCGGGTATTGGTTCGACAATACAACAGAACGTTCAACCATCATTCGTCATTGCCTTAATAGGTTCAGTTTTGTATTTTCTTTTATTGGTAGTCTAACACTTACCTCATTATCTATCAGTGACAGTATTTTGCTAAAATATACAGGCTCATATGGCAAACCTGTGAGTTAATTTTTTTATCGCTGGACCAAGGTAAGAACTTCAAGTAATCAACATCTATTTTTTTACTGTTATGAACAATATCTTAGACAAACATTACTGACACTGTATTGAAGATTATTCAGATACACATAAGGGTTTCTTTCAATAAATGGAAAGAAATTTGTTACGCTACCTATATATATTTACAATAGAGTTAAATATTTAACTTTATTCTTTTCCTTCTGGGTGTTTCAGTTTTTTCGATTTTTTTAAAAATTCTTAGCATATTGTTGAGGTGCCTTATTCTAAATTACACACATATTTTTGCAAAAATAATCTACCACCTCAAATGGTACCAAAACTCTTGACTGTCTTAGCTCATTTGACAAGGTTTTAATACATTCTTTTCCCTCAATGGGCGACTTTCCATGTATTGCATTGAATGCTTCTCTCAGCTTTAACTGAGAGAATTCGTCAAAGGGCTTATATAATTCTTCTGTTTACCATTTCCACCCAAGACTGGTCCCCAATTGCACTTATATTTATCTTATTACCTAAATGTGGGTATTTTGTAAAGAATTTTCTAACACTATAACCACCTATATATCTCAGCGCCTTCCTCTTCGATGACTGTTGTAGTTGTTTTTCCAAATCTTTACCTGAACATGTATTCTTTGGTGAATCAAATATGTTATCGTCTTCAGTTTCAAAATCTAAATCTCGGAACATTAAGCAGACTTGGTTTCCTATCCGTGTTAGTTTTATTATGTTTAAATTCCTGTAATTAATCATCATATCTTGACTTGTGACCTGTATTCAGCAAGCTCCATCTATCCAGTGTTAGTTTTATTATCTGTTTAAATTCCTGAATAATTAATCATCATGATCTTGATTAACATTGTTTACATGACCTTGATTCGTGTTTGTTTTTGCACTAATTAGCGTGACATCCAGTCATTAACTAGAGAAATGAAGTCTGATGTTTCTTTCCAGCTGCTTGACTCTAATAAATTCCTTTCCTTTATTCCAAAGAATTTGAACAAGATTTGGATAATAACTGTACCGCATATTGGACGCGTTGTCTTTGTTGTCCTGTGACATTGAAAAGAGTTTCATTCACTTTGTATGCTAAGTAATATTCTGATCCCACTATACTCACCATTTCCCTAACGCTAGCAACAGAAATTAAGTTCCATTTTCTAAATAAAATCCTGAGTCAATAAAGTTATTCCTAATTAATTTGACTAAATGAGGAAAATCTGCGAATACAAATGTTTCTCTGTCGGCAACAGGGTTTTTGAAGGAAATTTTATTTTCTAAAGGAGCAATTCCCATTTATTTCCATATACGTAGGTTGTCTGACCGCAAAGTCATGTACTATAGCAACAACTGAAAATCCTACAGCCTCTACCTGTTTGATTACAGATAATACTATTGTCTTTATATCTGACTGATCAAAATCGAAATATACTTGTTGCTTCCATTTACCAAGAAGGCCCCTCAGCATAGCTACCAACACTTTGTCATGAGGTTTATATAAGACATCCATCCTTTCCTTTGTCATAGCACCATTCCTTACTGATGCACATTTCAACCAAACTTAAAACAGCTATTTTTTTAGCCGGTGACAGTGTTTCATTTTTTGCCCGTAATAGTGTTAATACTGAAATTAAGATACCAGGCTCACACTCAAAGCCTCGTGCTCTCTCATTTAGTGTACCTTTACATGGTAAAGGATATCCTTTTTATAACCTTAAATATCTATAACATTTAGGTCTTAAACTTCTCAGTGTCAAGATTGATACAGCATCATCATTGCTCCACTCTTAGTTATTATAGCCATAATTTGCGTTTTACCAAACAATGTACTCAAAATATCTTGAACCCTAACAATCACTAAATTTCTTATGATTTGTTCAATATTTTCACTTAAAGCATTAATATGTGTCCTTATGTTGCCATTTTGTTCTTTAAGATGCTTGACCTCATTTCTTAGCTTCTCAAGTTCATTTTTTATTTCCTCTGGTATGACACTGATGAATACTTCCGATACATTAGACTCCTCATTCCCCTTTCAAGAACTTCTCCCAAGGTTTTCCTGGCGTCTCTTTTGAATTCTTGCATCTCTTTCACTAACTGCTGCTGTCGACACGGCGTCTAACACAGCACGAGATGACAGATTTTTTGAGTATTTATAAGTAGTGCATATACATGTATACACTGTATATATATCACATCTGAAGTATTAACTTTTTATTTATGTATGCATGCAAAAGAGGAGATTAAACTCAACATTTGGCAAATGAAGAGATGGCACAGCGTCTTCCTTGAATAACCTCTTATTTTGAGGACTTTCAATATTCAGCACCCGTAACTTCATATCATCAATATAATCCTGGAGTTTGAAATGAGCAGAGCATATCACTGCATGTTCAGGATTCACTGTACCTGCACGACGACATGCATTCAGCCCGTTCGGTGGCTATTAGGCGACAGCCAACGGGTCGACAGGACAACTAGGCGACAGTATACTGCTCGACAGGACAACTGGGCGACAGCCTACTGGTCGACAGGACAGCTAGACGACAGCCAACTGGTCGACATGACTACAGGGCGACAGCCAACTGGTCGACAGGGCAAGAGGGCGACAGCCAACTGGTCGACAGAAAAACTAGGCGACAGCCTAGGGCAAGACTTTTTACCATGTAATTAGTATATTATTATAGTAGTAATAATAGTATTAGACGTGATAGACATTGGCATTCATTAAAAATTAAGTCTATTATGAAACAACTGGTCGAGACTTCACTATGTAAATAGTAAATTATGTGAATAGTGATAATAATATTACACACAACAGACATGGATACTGATTAAAAATTAAGTTCGTCCAGCAATGAAAACATTGATACTCTCCTCTTGTTTACCATTTTGTTAAATTTGTTGTGCCAGCCTTCTACTGCGTTATTAATTCTAACTTTCTCTGCCATTGTTCTTTTGTCACATTCCACATCTCAAGTGGATACTGTGGTGATTGTCCTCATCTTCTATTACATGCAGGGTGTCCACGTATGCAAGTTTTATCCAGATAATCAGGAACGTCCTCAAGTCGTATGAAATCATCATTGATTTTGTCCTTTAGCCCATCCCACAAAATTTCGATTGCTCCCACAACATCACTGGGAGGGACGAAAGCTAGCCCAATGGTACTCAGCAACCATTTCTTCACTGCACTATCTTCTTGATTGTATTGGATGTGAAGCCCAACCTCCTGTATTTTCCGGTATAATGACTGGCCAAAATGAAACAGACACAGACATATTTGGGCGTGTGGAAACACATTATGGCAGGCATTTATTATTATTATTATTATTATTATTATTATTATTATTATTATTATTATTATTATTATTATTATTATAATCTACTATTTATTTAGTGAAAAGTCTCGCCCAATCCTGTCGAACAATTGACTGTCGCTTAGTAGTCCTGTCGACCAGTTGGCTGCCGCCCTGTTATTCTGTCGACCAGTTGGCTGTCGTCCAGTTGTCCTGTCGACTAGTTGGCTGTCGCCCAGTTGCCCCAGAACCATTCAGGCACGTATCTCGGCACAGTTTCTCCCTTGGAAAGCTAAAATACTTTATTCCCAAATTTTGTGTCTTTAACTTGGTGTTTGAGCACCATACACTGCACAATTACTCGGCGTGACTATAAAAAGCTCTTTAACAAAGTGCCTTGAATTCCAGTGCTGACACATGCTCACCGTAAACTATATAAGGTCCAGAAGGTCCTTGGCTTACAACCTGGCTAACGGCTCACGATACGCGGTCGACCTGGGTGATTCATTGTTAAGCCCCTGTCTGGCCGACTTGTCTTAGTGGGTCCTGGGTGTTCTTTACAAGTTCTTCTCTTCTGGGCCTTCTTTGATGTTTGTGCAGATAATGATTGAAAATAACCCCTTTTTGAAGGTGACAGGAGAGACGCTGGGAGAGTTTGATAGTGGTCATCCCGGTATATGAGTGGCATCTTTCCACCGGGCATGTAAATTCGTAGATGACACTACTTCTCTTCAAAGACGTTTCTGAGGGCGCAGGGTTGATTTAATAATAATAATTAATTTGAAACATCTTGCCCAACAGCATGCTATCATGTTTTCAAAAATCAAATATGATTTCCACAACTTGCTCTCTCTCTCTCTTATCAGCTCTCTCTCTCTCTCTCTCTCTCTCTCTCTCTCTCTCTCTCTCTCCCACAACCATTGTTTGCGAATTACTTTGTAGGTTTTGTAAAAATATTGTTCTGTTTAATCAGAGAGACTCGAAGCTTCATTTTATTTTCTAGACCTAAAATAGCGGCCTCTTCCTTTCAAATTTTGAACGACGAAAGTTTTTTTCTTTAAGAATTTTAATTGCTTAATTAAACAAAATATAAATTATTTTACATTATCATGTATGTATTTACAGCGTGTTTACAGATTTAGTAAGCTATCATTGCACAATAATTGCCTTTCAATATGAAATAAATGATAAAACTTCTCGCATTCTTATTTCTTTGGTTCATTTATGCTTTCATCTTCAGAGTGTGATTTCATTCCTTCATCCTTGCCACTTTCGTTTGAACAACGAAAGTGGTAAGGATGGAGAAATCAAACACATTCTGAAGATGAAAAAAAAATGAACCAAGGAAATAAAATGGACTAAAACAGAGGAATAAAGCAGATAAATTAGAGGAAGAGTGATGCCACACCCCAACCCTCACCTCCTCCTCCTCCTCCTCATTCAAGACTCCCTCCGCCTTAATTAATCAGAGCACGTTTTCCCTCTTCCCCCGTCTTTCGAAGCCCCTATCCTGGGCATCGCCCTGGAACTTTATAAAATTATTATTATTATTATTATTATTATTATTATTATTATTATTATTATTATTATTATTATTATGACGATGTAGGCTTAGGCCTACATAACAGTGCAATAACTTCTGAATGTCTTTCCATTGCCAAGTTAACTTGTATCTGAGCATAGCAGCAAGATTTTAATGAAATAATAAATTTAAAAAAAAGAGCTCTAATTATTTCTTATAATAAATATTAAGTTATAATATTGTTATCAGATTAAAAAGAACAATTGGACAGGTCTCAGTATAATCTACCAAAAATTAAATTCACATGGTAAGTAAAGACTAGTTTCATTTTTTACTTTTATTTATTTAAGAGGAAGATGGGATTGCAAAGGAAAGGAGAGACAAGAGAAAGAAAGGGAGCATTAAGAGAGACAGGAAAGGGAAGAAAAGGAGCGTCAAGAGAAAGAAAGGGAGCATCAAGAGAGGAAGGAAAAGGAAGAAAAGGAGCGCCAAGAGAGACAGGAGCAGCGACTCATATGCTAGCCCTAAGGGAGAAAGAGGTAGCCTTAAAGGAAAAGGAACCCAAACTCGAGAAATCCAACAATGAGCCGAACATCCATTGCTGGCCTCTGCTCCTTCCATTATATCCAACATAAGCCACCTCATTCCCTGCTGGAATGACACAGAGCCCGAGGCATGACTAGACCAGGTGGAAACCCTCCTCTCGGAGTACAACACAACTGACACAGAGGGGGCCATGATTCTAGCAAAACACATGGACGGAAAGGGACAGGACGCCCTAATTTCTTTGGAAAATGGGGATAAGGGAAACCTTAAGGTGGTCAGGAAGGCCGTGCAGTGGCGTATGAGATTACACCTGAGTGCTGGAGACAAAGATGGCGAGGTCCTCCCAAGGAGGTTGGCCAAACTTGGTCTGACTGGTGGTACAAAAAGTCTCATGCCTTGCATTGGTGGATTGACGCCTTGGAGTGCAAGGATTTCGAAGATTTGTTAAATCAATTCCAACTTGAGGACTTCCTCCATTATGCACCCGGACTCTTGGCTCTATACATTAATGAGAGACAGCCGAGATTATTCACCATCTGCTGCCGCCTGGCTGATGTTTACGAGACATACCACCAATCCTCCAGCACCTCCAACAGGCACATAGTTCCTCCTGACCCCAATGCCTTGTCCGTCTGACCGAAGAATGGGCACCTCTCAAATCCACCTGTATGTACTTACCAAAAGAAAATAGGGTGTGCAGAAACCCAGTGTAAAGCTAAAGTGGGAGCCATATCCAAGCCCCCATCTAATCAGAGCTCCCAGGCTACCCAGACCATAACTGCTCCTTGTAGAGGTTATAGCAAGGTTTATTGTCACATTTGTAGGCAGTACAGGCATTCCCCAAATTTCAAGGATTGTCATGGAAGGAAATCTGCCTTTGTCCTCTCTCTGGTGGCCACTCATTCTTCCTCATTAGGACCCCCAGCTGATGGGCCTATTTTTGTTGCACCTCCTCTAGGTTGTTACTGTGCTTAACAGGTCCCTGCATTTAGAGGCACTGGCTCTCAACCCTCCCTTAAAAAGCGAGACAAGGTACCCAATGGGGCCATCATTGAAGATAACAAGCCTGTAACTATTGTAGGCATTAACAACCGGAGGCTGACCCTCCCAACTGTCTGATTGAGGGTCACTAGACCCCTCAAAAGTAGGATTTGTTTGTTATGAGCAGCCACTAAGATTCCTGGAGACTATGACCTCCTCCTTGGACAGGATCTCTCTCCTGAGCCCTTTCCCATGCATTCCGTGGGTCCTGCCCCTTCCAAGTCTCCGGCAGGTGCTGATGATTACTCTAGCCCTGCTGTTGAGCCATGGCCAATACCTTTGAGTGGCCAGTGCAGTGCTCCGCCCAGTCCAGTTGTTGAGCCCACACCAGAGCCAGATCCCGGCTCTTTGCAAATGTACCAACTTGGACGCCCGGCATTCTTGGCCCCGAGGACACCGACATCTGCTCTCCAAATCCGGTGCCTGAGCCTACCTGGCCCAGCTACCAGTGTCCAGCCCAGAGCCAGCTTGAGGTTTAGTAGGGTTTTCTCCAGATTCCCTTGATCACAACGGAAGCTTGTCCCCCGACGCGGCCTCACAACCCATGCCTGAATTGATCCTTGTAACCTGTGAGCCTCTCGGATTTACAGCCACCTCTTCTTTTTTCTCAGCTGGTCAGCCGTGCCGGGGGACAAGCTTCCGCTGTGATCAGGGGAATCCGGAGAAAGCCCTACTAAACCTCTGGGCCAGACACTGTTAGCGGGGCCAGAGCAGGCTCAGGCACAAGCTAGCAGAACTAATTGGAACCACCGTTGCCCAGGTTGACACAGCAGCCGAGGTAGTGGCCTGTTTCGCCCATGTACGTAACACCCACAGTCAATCCAGGTCTAGGTTTCAAGGGTAGTTGTGTTGCAGGCCCAAACCTGGCCTAAGGGCCTTCTCAGCCTCCTCTGGAGCCATGTGCCCAGGGCCTTAGATAGGAGACGTCAGCCTAAAAGGCGGAAGAAATCAAGAAGAAGAGGAGTAAGGGGAGTAGCAGCCCAGGTAGTTACAGAGCCACCGAGCTATTATGGCACTCGTATCCTATAACAGTGCCTGGCGCCTGCCCAGGGAGGGATGCCTGGGTTGTCTTCTGACCTGTAGCCCTGAAATGTCTTGTAACTAAGAATCCTTTTTATTTTTGTAATTAGCTAAGTCTATTCTCTAGCACACAGCTGAGGACATGTCCTAGCTCCATGTGTATTTTGTTGCATTCCAGCATGCCCATGTTTGAAGTAGTTTATTTGCTACACCAGTTGTGTTATATTTAACCCTATTTTTATTATCATTATTAAATTTTGGGGTGCAGTCAACATTCCCACTTATATTTAGCATGTTCGTTTATCTTAAGGATATGTCATTCGCATGTAAGCTAGTTCATCGCTTTGATAGTGCTGCATTAGCTTGAGTCTGGGTGGAACTCAGTTCAATTTTGTGACCTTCGTGTCGAGTTAACTTAATATTCAGGTTTTAAAATTTATCCCACAAACGGTTCTTCATTTAAATACACGCAGGCACATTCTTCTTAGTGTTAAGTATTGTTATTTTGTGTAACTGAGAGAGAGTATTCTGCAATGGTCAGCCAGCCAAAACTTCCCCTTTGCCTTGCTTAGATTAACACAGATTAAGCCTGTTCTTTCAGAATTTCCATCCCATTTAGGACTCTGCTTAAATGGGGGGCTACCTTATGGGTCACTGGGCTTAACCTAGTGACCAAATTCATGTAAGATGGCCGACCAGTTCAATGGAAGTGCAACTGGTGTTCAATCCAGCATTCATCTTTCTCAATAACCCCTCCTTTTACCAACTCTCAGTGCTGCCAATATCTCTGTGCTTTTAGGCTTAATGGGAGCTGCACATGAAGCCACCACCATCTTGTGAAAGTTGCCCTGAGGCAACCTCAGCCCAGTCCAGAGAAGCATGGACTGCCCCATTCTGCTGCTAGGAGCTGTTTCAAGCGGAAGTATATTCCTGCTCTACCTCACAGAGGCCGCCAGTTGCCTTGTGCCGTATGACACCAATTCTGGGACCCCAACTCATAAAGGAGTGATAATTTTGGATACCCAAGGTAAGTCTAAAATGTACTCAGAGTTTGGCAGGGTCAATTTTCCTTCAACTATATTCTATTTTCTGTACTTTTTATCAAGAAACCTTCCCAAATTTCACCCGGGTCTCCCATGTGTAACTCTCTCTCCCTTTGTCACTAAAGTCACACCTTGAACCCCATACCTTTCTTCGACACCAAAGCCTGGCACCATTTGCATGCTTTGTTAATTTCCTGATTAGGAAGTGATTACCAAGGTGTCTTTTGACTGGCTGTACCATCCACCTACCCGCTCAAGTGGTTAGAGAAATCTTTAAGCATTCAGGTGTGATACTGTGGTGAGTTAGAATAGTTTGATGATATATATTCACATGTGCCCTTGGTTGTAATTATTTTGTGAACTGTTGTTATTATTGTTTAGTAACAGTAGTTAATAGTTAACTGAGCATAACTACGCCTTACATTAACTTGACTGAGGGAAAATATTGAGGTTAGTGTTCCCAGGCTTTTCATTCTTCTTAGTTTTTTTGTATTATTGTCAGCCATTTTATAGCAATCCGTTGCAAGGTCATGGCTGGCATGTAACACAGCCTATAGCATAACTTGTGTCAGTCCTCATAGGCATTGTTACTTGGTTTGTTTATTAAGAATTTCGCAATACTGTAACGCTGACAGATAGTGGTAGTATGAGTTTATTTGGCAGACGACAGATTGCATGCAAAAATGCAAACAAAGCAACACTAATACTGCAATTTTTTTAGGCAATTCACATGTTTCTAAAGATTCCGCACAACAAACCTAAAAATATACCTGTCACAACTGTTTTTATTGGGTGCTTATTATTTCAGCTTTAATGTGGCAATAACAAGTTGGTGATCACTGCCGACATCCACTTCTCTATAGCTTCTGGAGTTTCTGTGTTCTTTTTCGCTCTCGAATAACACATGTCATATTATAAGTTTTCTTTGATCTTCTCTTTATACGCACTTATCACATCCATATCGTCCAACTCACTTGTTTTCATTACGGATATTGTCACATTTTCCTTTCTTCAGCCTCTACGAAAACCAGTATCTATTTCCGCTATTGCTTCAACCAGATAATGGTCAGACAAAACTCCTGACGCACATCTTGCAACAACATACATCAGTTTGCTCTTCCATCATCTTTGTGTGATCACAGAGGCTTAACAAGCTGGTTTCATCTTTTAAATTTTACCAAGTACGCTCATGTGCATTCTTCTTTGGAAAAATATATGTAAAATATCAAGTGGCGTTCTTGATATCTTTTCAAAAGACACTCATAATTGTCATTTCTGCCAGGGAATCCCTACATACTAGTGTGCTATCTCTTCCATAAAAATCATCTGCAGCGATTCTCAAACTGGGTGCCACGGCATTCTGGGGTGCCACAGACAGTGCCTAGGGGTGCCGCAAGATTGTCATGAATTTTGTCTTGGCTAGATCATTTCAATGAACATTTGTAAAAAAAAAAAAAAACGTTTGTAGAAGTCTTCATATAATTATAATAAGTGTGTCTACTCTAATTATGATTATTTAATTCTTCTGATATGCTCTTTGTTTGTTCGGTATATTTCTGCATGTACGGTGTGCTGATTTCGGTTTGAGTATAGATAATAATTTTATTTATTAAATAAGAAGTTAATTCATGCGATATGGTGGGATGGTGAGGAAGGGGTGCCACGGTAATGATTACGTTAGTAGGGTGCCATCACTAAAGAAAGATTGAGAACCACTTTCTCATTTTCCGTGCCACATAAATTTTTTCTAACTGTAATTAATTTCCCTTAAGAAAGATTGCTACAGAGGAAAATCCAATCGTCATTGCCACATTATTAATTAAACTGCTGCGTTTTGGATGAACCCCTTGTGCTGAAAACATCCACAACATTGGCTGCTTCATACGTTCATACAGATAGCTCATCAGCACCAGTCAAACCCCTTTTCTTACTGCGCCATTAACTTGCTTCCCTTTCCATCCACTCCAGCATCTCTTATGCTCTGTATCCGGCAGTATCTTCTGTTCTTCCTCATACCTAGACGTCTAAAAAACAGTGATCTAATCTTTCTCTTATGCTAACCTTTTACCATTCAACTGCTTCTATCTTTCTGCCTCTGTATTTACTTTCATTCACCATCCATACACTCTCATAACTTTACTCTGGTTCAAATTTTCCTCTAAGCTTTCCTTTAGCAAAGTCTCTGCCGCTTCTTTTCACTACCCTTGACCAATACTTTATCATTTGCAAACAGGAGCAAACGACACGCCATTCATGTCTTGATTTCCTCTCCCATTCTCTTTTTGCACTACTCTGTCCATAAAGGTATTGAACAACTTTCAAGATATACCCTTGTGTCAGTTTAAACCGCTTCTTACCCTCGTCTGTCTTCAGCTTTGCCTTGGTCCATGCAAGGCACATACAGCCTTTTTTTTTTTACTTTTGACTACTGACGTGCCTGTCTGTAAGTGATTTTCCCTCATCAGTCTTTCTGTCATCTCTCTTACTTTGCGTTAAAATCCCACCAAACACCTTTCCTAGCATATTAAGTTATGCCCTTATAGTTCTTACAATCACCTCCATCACCTTTATACATATCGAAAACTACTCTTCTCAATCATTCTGTACCTACGTTACAAACATAATCACACAGTCATCACCGAAGCACAACTTCTCGCTTATAAACTTATCAACTAATGTGTATTCATTATTTTAGTCTCTTAATTGTCATTTTTACATCTTTGACTTTATTAAGCCTTCTTAAACTTTCTTAACCTTCACCACTTTCATTTAGCCATTCGGTCTAGTCTCTCTTTTATACTCCATATTTTACAAATCTTCATGATATCCACTTTATGAAGTGTCTGTTTTTGTATGAATGTTTTCTTCGTCCCTAACCAGACTGAACAAACCTGTGAATCAATATAGAGATGAAAATGTTATACTGATGTGTTTGCATAGAGTATACGCTTAATATTTGATTAAATGTATCTCTTCCACAAAAATTAAATAATTAGCTTTTGTCACAGTCACAGCTCTCGTTTACGTAAGGAAATACTATATATAGGAAAACATAGCAAAGGAAAGGAAGCAAGTTTAGGACTGTTCGTTAAAATAATTGGTAATTTTGACGTCATGATTGATCAAATTTGAATACGTAATAGATACTTAATAGAATTTAATCTTTGCAAAGTCTCCAGGCCTGTTCGTGCCGTTGTTTTATTCAAGACTATCGTGCTTATTTTACCAGCCTTTTGTAGCACAATGCCACCCACTTGCTATTGATCGCAAGATTTCACATGGCGCCTGCTTTCATTGTAAATGACTGTAAACTGAACTTAAAGAGCCTCTTTGATACACGATATTCAGTTCTTTCGCCCTTCTGGCAGCCCTCCCAATCTCTATAACTCTTTCTTTAGAGTCGCAGTTTTTGTAATGAACAGTCATTCCTTATTCAGTAGTATTTCCATTGACGTTAAGAACTGAAGTTCAGTGTTCGCTTTTGCTTTCTTGCCTTTACCAGCCCAACAAAGGGAAACTAAAAAGATTTAAGAAGTGAAGTTGAATGATAATAACAGGAGTCAATGGTCTTAGTTATTTCTTTCGCTCTTTTTTACTTCCCTCTTTTGTATTTTGTAAAGGTTTCTCTGAAGTCGCAAGGATACAACATTCTATGATTAGTTTTGCACGTCAGACACAGTTCAAAAGCGCGTTTTCTTAATTTAAAGGAGCCCGAACAAGCCAAGAAATATTCTGGAGTAGAACTTCTCAGGTAAACACGAGGTGGAGGGGAGAGGGAGGAAGAGAGAAAGAAAGTGAAAAGATAAATTTAATATTGGCATGTTTTGATTTATATAGTTAAAGATTTTTATAATTTTGCTCTATTAGTAACGGAAACTGACTGAAACATGGAAATGGAATTCTATAGAAAACTCACTTTTTATGGACTAGGATTACAATTTCTTAAGTGAAGATACAAACTGAACAATATTAGCACTCTACTTTCCAAAGCTTACAGGTTTTCCTCGAAATACTTCATTTTTCACAAATTAACGTTTTGAAGACACCCTTTAACGGCGATGGTTCCCCAGATAGGCTGTTTAACAAAGGATCAACGAACCTTCTTAACAGTGTTCTGAAATGGAATGGAGCAAAAGAAACAAAAAAACAAACAATATATTTCAGATTTCCTTTTATATCAAATAAAATCAGTTTAATAAAAGAAAAATACAACAGATGCCTAAATCAC
>NC_089793.1:47275792-47283292 GCF_040412425.1 Macrobrachium rosenbergii
GCCTGCAAGGTGATATGGCCCTTCTAAGAGTGAAAGACGACATTCTTCTCCACGATGAAGACTACCATCCTCCCCTTCAGCATATCTACAAAGCTTACCAGGTACCCCAAGTTTGGGATCACCCTCAACAAGGATAAGTTTGTGGTTACTGCACCACCATGAACTTCTGTGGACATACTCTCTCAGGAGATGGTATTTCAGCTTACCAAGAAAAAGTTACTGCTATCAGGGATTTCCTGACCCCAGCCAACTTGACTGACCTCCGATCATTTGTGGGACTGGTCAACCAATTGGCAGAATTCACCCTTGATATCCCCATTGCAGCTAAGCCTCTACACCCCATGATATGCCCAAGAGAACATTTGTTTGAACACTTAATCATAATGAGGCTTTTCAGCGTTTGAAGTTAGCTCTCACTAGTTCACCCTTTCTCCCCCTTTTCAACCCAGACCTACCTATCATCCTTCAGATGGATGCCTCACGCCTCACTGGTATTGGATATACCCACCTGTAGGATCATGGTGGTGGAAGCCTATGCCTAGTTCAGTGTGGCTCTCAATTTCTTACTGATGAGATGCTAGCTGTCGTCTGGGTAATGTCAAAATGCAGGCTATATTTAGCTGTCCTACAGAATTTCACTGTAATGACGGATCACCGCCCCCTCATACCTATTCTGAATTACTACATGTTGGATGTTATTGATAATCCCTGCCTCCAGCCCTTGAAAGAGAAGATTTCACCTTACCTCTTCACAACTGTGTGGCGTGCTGGAAAGTCACTTTGTATTCCAGATGCTTTGTCTTGAGACCCAGTCAGCCAACCCACACCAGAGGATGAGAGTTCAGGTGCTTCTTTAGCCACCCATCTGTGAGCTATCCTGGCTGTGAAAGCTGTCACATCTTCAGAAGAGTCTTCAGCTCAAGATGCCGATATGATTCTCTAGGGTCTCTGCACCGCAGCAAGAAAGGACCCTTCATACCTTCATCTGCATCACTGTGTCACCTCAGAATTCCCTCTAGTAGATATGATCTTTACAACTCCTTAATCACACACTGGAAGATATGGGATGCCTCTACACCGATGGTGAACTTGTCCTCTACAGAGAAAAAATTGTAGTTCCTGCTGCCCTCTGCTGTCATACCTTGTTCCGTATACATGACAGCCAAAGAAACAGTCTTTTGGCCTGGTATCAATTCCGACATTGCCAACACAGTCAGAGCTTGTGAGTCATGTCAGATATTGCAGCCATCCCAACAACAAGAGCCCCTAATAAATGGTGATACCTGTACATGTCCCTTTGAGTACATCTCAGCAGACTTCATCATTGTTGCAGGGAAGTCCTTCCTCGTCATAGTTGACTGACTCTCAGATTGGCTTGTTTTCTTCTCTTGCAAAGGTGACACTACCACCTCTAAGTCCATCAGGATCCTTTACCTTTACTTCCGGGAAGTTGGTGGTCCTCTTACCCCCAGGACCAATGGGGACCACAACTCACCAGAGCTGAGTTCCAGGAATTTATGAAGCATTGGTAAGTTTGACACGCAATAACCTCACCAAACTACCCTTGGTCAAACGGTCATGCTGAGGTTGCTGTGAAGTCAGTCAGGCACCGAGGATTGTTAGAGCTCCAAAATACCCCCAACTTCACAGGGCATTCCCCTCCCCAGATCCTGTGTGACCAACCTTTCAGGCCATGCATCCCTGCCCACCCTCAATCATTTTCACAAGAGTAGCAGGCCAAGACTGAGGACTGTGACCATCGTGCTGCTGCCTGAGCTGAGCAGATCAAGACTTGGTATGACAAGTGTGCTCGTACCTTACCTAGGTTGAGTGTTGGGCAACCAGTTTGGATCCAAGACCTGACATTTCACCGCTGGGACTAAGTGCGAATAGTCGTGGGATGTGGAAAGTCCAGGGATTATGAGATTCATCTCCCAACTGGTTGTGTGGGGTGGCGAAATAATTGTGCCCAGTGCCACCCTCTAATGTTGACCCCTTCCCCACTTCCTCCATGACCCCTTGCTCTAACCCAGAAAAAAAGCCCTTAGATAATAACCCCTCTCAAAGGCTCAACAGAAAGGAGTCTGCTCGAGAGCGCGCTATGAGCATGAGGGGGAGGGAGGTGTTCGTATATGAAAGATACAGTGATATGTTAAATGTGTAAGAAGGACTGTTCATGTTCACTGCATTTATTCCTTTGTACCCATATATTGAAAATT
Organism: Macrobrachium rosenbergii; assembly: GCF_040412425.1. Classification (NCBI taxonomy): domain Eukaryota; kingdom Metazoa; phylum Arthropoda; class Malacostraca; order Decapoda; family Palaemonidae; genus Macrobrachium; species Macrobrachium rosenbergii. Next base: position 47,278,012 of record NC_089793.1, read on the forward strand.
TCATTCTTGTGTTAATACATCATTAAAATACCTCCCTTATTAATAATAATATTAGCATGTTTACGTGTAACTAAAGCCTCCTCAAAGTATGTATATCATGGCAATAATGACATTTCCCCATGTTGGCAATACTGTTGCTTCTGGGACAATCATTCAGTTAGGCAGAGATTTTCCTGATTGTTACATCTAATGTGTGTCCTTTGTTTATTTTGTATCTTTCCACAAGATTATACTGTAAAAGCCTACTTTATATAGGTGTTTGATTTCATCCACTATTAGTGTTAAGCAAGATCTCCATAAACATTCATTGATGATGTAAGGGTTTAACAAATGGTCCACAGAGAGTTCAGTTGGTCCTGAGCACATAACAGCCTTGATGAGCTTTTCATTTAAAAGTTGAAATCAATGCTGACCTTCAGGAAGTCCACTGTTTCTCAATCTTTTAGTGATACAGTGAATTCTCCTCAGTGATTTGGTCTTGCAGTGATTTGTATGCCTAGGTTCCTTTTCTCAAGGGTGACAATTGCATCATAGGAGTTTTGTACTTTGGAAGATAGCCTTTGATATTTTGGCAGCTGAGTGGAAAAGAAGAGGGCTGAGGGGGGAAGAGGGAGAAGAAAGGAAGGGACAAGATTGTCAGAAGAGGATAAAGGGACCAGAATATCAGAGAATGAGGAAGAGAAGAATGTGAGGAGGAGGAGGAGGAGGAGGAGGAGGAGGAGGAGGAGGAGGTCTCTTTTTCTTAGAATGAATCATGATCTCATTAACACTTCCAAAATTTTTCATCTCTTCTGACTGTCTAAGAATATCTAAGAAAATAACAATAGAATGGTGAGTGCTTATGCCATGAACTGTTTAAGACAGTTAAATGAAGACAAAACCACTGACTGGTAGGTTCTTATTAAGTAACAAGATCTGACTTACACTCAGGATGAGGCAAGAATATCACAGGTAGTTTGGTTGGGTGTATGACAGAATACCAATGAGAGGTGATGCCAATGTGATTGGAAGCGGCTTTATGAATGGCTGCTGAAAATGGCAGGTGCACCTGGGTTCAGCAGTGAAGTTTGCTGGTTAAAGGGCCTCCCTCAAGAGGTCTTATACATTGTGGGGCATACTATTGTTTTGTTAAATGTATCATTATTAGCACAAGCATTACAATGTAAGCATTCCAGCTATATGTATCATAACTTCATTCGTGTCTTGTATATTGATTTATGCACATCTTTCCATCCTCCAACAAACACAGTTGATTGTACTCTGACCTTGGTTTTGTTCATCTCATGTCAGGCACCACATTTCCCCCACAAGAGCTATTGATCTGTCTGTTTGTTGTTTGAATAAATCTGTAAGTTTGTAGACGCAGCCTCTAACTCACGCCTTCTCTACATTGGTGACCATTGAGATGTCTAGCTCAGCTAGCCTCATTGATGCCAGCCTCTCTAACGACACTGTTGGCACCGTGTCCATACTTCTGCCTCCATTCATTTCCCACAACCCAGAAGCTTGGTTCTTCAGGGTGGAGACAATCTTCCAATTGAAGAAAATTACCTCCTCAGTAAACAAAGCAGACACTGTCATCGAATTCCTGCCAGACAACGTTTTCGAGCAAGTTGCAGGATGGCTCACAGAACTGCAAACCCCTGGCACCTAGGAATCACTGAAGGATCAGCTGAAGTCATCCTTCAGCATGCCACCCACCCTAAGAGCCAAGTAATTCCTAGACAACGTGGGGGCAGCCATGGGAGACGAGCGGCCATCGCATGTCTACAAGCAATTATGGTGGCTCATAATGCTACATACCACAGACAGCCAACCTGGGTCACCCCTGAACCTGGTGTGAGAGGTCCTCTGCACCAAACAGTTGCGGCCATGCCCAACGCCTCCACCATGCCCATTGAAGAGTTCCTAAATTTGGTCAACACGTACACATGGCCCAAAAGACAGTGGAGCCCACCCAGCCACCCTTAGCAGCAGCAGCACGATGGTCCCAGCAGTCAACCAACATGGAATCCAACAGCAACTTAGAGGGACCAGCTGCCCCCATCCACAAGCAGAGCTTCCCCAAACAATTCATCAATGGGAAGACCAGACAGAAGAAAGACAAATCACCAGAATGAATGTGCTTTTTCCATTGGAAATTTGGAAAAAAGGCACACAAATGTAACGAAGTCCACCTGTTTAAAAAAAAATGCAATAGGGTTGCATCCATGACCGAAACAGCTAAATGTCAGCAGTGAGCAGACCGGTTGCCTCATAAGAGAAATGGCCCCTGCTAACCACTGTCTTTCTTCCAAATACGAACGCAAGGGTTCCACGTGTTTCTTTGTCAGGGACGAAAGGTCAAACACAGAATTCCTCATGGACACCGGGGCATGCAAGTAATTTGTGCCAGCCAGCCTGCATGAATGACTCAATCCCACCCCACCCACCAGCCCCCATGTATCCACCGCCAGTGGAGTGCCACTCAAGATGTACAGGAAGCGAAATATAAATGTGTCATTCAACAGGAAAGACTTCAGTTGGACCTTCGTCACGGCAGATGTGTTGGTAGCACTTTTAAGAGTAGACTTCCTAAAAGCACACAACCTACTAGTGGCCGTAGCATCAAAACAATTGATCCTGAAAACAGCTCCAGAATCATCTCCTCAACAGCTGTGCAAACAACCCACCACCACTTCATCACCACAACAGCAGAGATGACAAACAGGTCCCATTGTAGCAGCTACCCCACCACCAGAGATACGCTGACTTCTACAAGACTACCAAGAGGTCTTCAAAGATGACCTGCACCACAACTTAACCAAACGAGCAAAACACAACATCAAGTACTGTATAGAAATGGGAGGCCCCCCAGGTCCATGCATGCTTCAGACGGTAAGCCCCAAAGAAACTTGCCTATGCAAAACAAGTGTTCAGGGAAATGGAGAATGTAGGAATATGCCAAAAAGCCCCCAGCCCATGGGCATCCCCCCTCCACATGGTGCCGAACCCGACAGAACATGGCTACTGAGGTTGCCTCTGGTCCTGCTCCTGACGGCACTCCTGGCCTTTCTTCAGAGTTGGTACCCTCATCACCTCCTAGGAATGGCCTAGCCAGACCTTGGAGGCCCCAAAGAAGAAGAAGAAGTGGTGGAAGAAATCCACTTAAGAAATCAGAGCCATAAACTCTTCTTGGCACTGGCACAGTGTCGCTTCCATCTCAGGGTGATCCTGGCACCTGCCCAGATGAGGTAGCCTGTGTGGCCTCTGACCCAGTAACATTAACTCTAACACCTTAGGCATTTGTAACTTATTAACCTTTTCCAACTAACCTCCTTCAAAACCATTCCAGACTCAAACTGATACCTTCCTTAATTGTATACTATGATTTACCCTTCAGGTTACTCATGTTTAATTTTGTTGCGTGTGTTAATCATAAAGCGTTGTGCCAATCATACTTCATTGTGTGCCATTCGTCAGTGCCAACTCATTCAGTGCCAGAGTCGTAGGATAGTAGGTTAGGTTAGGTATTTACTATGTGCATTTGTCTAGGAGTAGAGTTCTCCTGTCGTTAGAGACAGTTAGCAGAAGTGTCTATACCCTTAGATAGGCTATGCCTGTTTTAGACATGAACTTAGCCACACTAGATCCCCAGCAGTTAGGTAGGTCCATTTAGCTATTGTAGTTCCAAAGCACATCTCACGTAGGGATGCCAGCTGACTAGTTGGGATGAATAGCTAACTTAGCCAAGACCTTCACACCCAAAATGAATGCCTTTTTAAATGGGGGACCTGTCAAGAACTTATATTCTTCCCTCCTAGTCAACCACAATTTAGTTGTTTTCTAATAAAATAAAGCATCTCAGTCAACTGATAGTCAAGCCAATATGGTGAACAAAGAGGTTTTCCCACTTATGTTGAGCCTAGGACACATTCCATTCTCGCATTCAGGAAATGCCCGTGACTGCTACACAATAGATCCCCCTCCTTCAACCCCCCTGCTACAAGCACACACCTAGATTTACCCCCCTTCTGGAGTAGTGTTTTCGAGTTAAGCTCAGAGAGGTTATAGGCATTAGGGGACGCAAGCCACACAAAGGGGAAGCTAGGATCTTAAGCTATAATCTCATAGTCTGTAAGACCATTTTTCCCTTGATTCCATTACTGGCTGCAGACTTTCTTACAGATAAACCTGGATGTACGCACAAACACAGCAGCCCACGTCGCTTTGAAACAGAAAGGGAAAGATTTCCCAGCCATGTGCCCAGACAGTCGTCTTCCTTCCCTGGTCCCTGGGAGCTGGCCAGCTTACTAGACTTGAAGGGCACGCCGACGCTGTATTAAGAGCTCAAATATTCGTCTAAGGTAAAGTCTGAGAGTTAGTTTGTGCCAGTAACCCTTTTCCCCCCTTCTCCATCTAGTTAATCTTTTTCTTATTGCACCTTCACGATTTTCACATTCTCATTTCTACTTACAGTGCCCCCTTTGTGTCAGCTGAGCCATCCATATTCATCCGTTAAAGTGCATTTGTTTAGTAGCCTCATAACCTGTAATAAAGTCCTCCCCTTAAAGTTTAAATTGGATTAACTAAGATTTAGATGTTAAGATTGTTCATTGTGCTCTGTTTAGTAACAAGGGAGATTCCCTTTGCTCCCACATGTTTGTCCTAACTCTGGAATTCTCTTCCAGGAGACAGCATAGCCCGCCCAGTTCGCAAATCTATGCCAAGATATCCCTTTCTGACTACCATCCAAATTTCCCAGCCATTCCTGGTCGCAGCCTGATCACAAGAATCCATTGCCAACACAGAAATCAACTTACAGAAACTAATAGCCATTATCCTGGGATTTACCCCATTCATTTTATTGTGCGCCTGTAAATTGCTGCATTTAGGGCATAAATTTACTTACTTTAATGTGAATTGTTACATCTGTGGCCCATCATATTTGTCTTGCTTGTCTGTAAATTTACTGCATTTATGGCCAATCATATTTGACTTACTTATCTGTGAATTGATGCATGTTGGTCTATCATATTTGCCCGTTTTCTGAAAATAAACCCCTTAAATTGGCGACCTTCGTGCTCCAGGCTAATTAATGAAAATCTCAAGGTGAGTTCCATTTACATTCCTTTTGCTCATAATCAGGGACACCCCTTTGGCCCATCAGGCAGTCCCTAATATAAAACGTTCAATACTCCTTCTCCCAAGGAACACTGCTTAAGAAAATACACACACACACATCTATATATATATATATATATATATATATATATATATATATATATATATATATATATAT
>NC_089793.1:47285792-47288292 GCF_040412425.1 Macrobrachium rosenbergii
TCACCTGTGGTATAAAAGTATATATATATATATATATATATATATATATATATATATATATATATATATATATATATATATATATATATATATATATATATATATATATATATATATATATATATATATATATATTATATATCATATATATATAATATATAGGATATATATATATATATATATATATATATATATATATATATATATATATATATATATATATATATATATATATATATATATATATATATATATATATATATATATATATATATATATATATATATATATATATATATATATATATATATATATATATATATATATATATATATATATATATATATATATATATATATATATATATATATATATATATATATATATATATATATATATATATATATATATATATATATATATATATATATATATATATATATATATATATATATATATATTCCTATTGGAGTCAATGGAACTATTTGTGGAGACTGCTTTTTTAGTTAGACTTTGAATCATTCTATACTTTCTCTATTTCCCTTCAGGTAAACTTCTCTGGAAAAAATAAAAATTATTCACGTTTCTTTCCATTTATTATTATTGTCGAAGGATCGTTTCCTCGCCTATTGGCGGAGTCTTCAGGCCTACAAATTCACTTTCAAGGTTTTATTATTGCATGTGGACATAGTAGCTGTGCCCAAAATTTGAAACATGACGTTATTGGGGTGCTGAGTTTCTATTTGTCTGCAGGTTTCATCATTCCTAGTGTTCTGTAGGATGCACCCTATGCTAGGGTGTGCAACAAAAGGCGTGGAAAAGGGTGTAATTCCTGTCTCTGGGAAATAGTCTTAATTTGTTCCGTTGCCGGTAGTAGTGTTCAAGAGTGTTCTGTGTCTCGTTTCTCCCTTCAGATTCTCATAGGTGTCTTCTGGTTTCCTTGAAGAAGGGAGGATGAAGCCTGTGTTCCTTTGTATGTTTAATGCAGGCCATTGTTAATTTATATTCAGATTCTGCTATTTAAGATCTGTGGAAACAAGGCTCTCTCTGCACAATCTCTTTTCTTTCTACTAATTCTTCCAGTGTTGGTTTATGGTCATGGTCATCTACGCAATGTTGGAATATTGCCCCTTGGTTGTGGAAGTCTTGCAATCGCCTGTGTAAAGTGATAGCAATTGCTGAGGGCTTGACATGTGCCTTCATTATATTTTAACTTGCATACTATGTTGGTCGACTCTCACCTTTCTGTATGGGGATGGTGTTATTCTGCATTATGAAGGTGCTGACTACATCTGTGCAGCAATATACACGTAAGGAAAGATTCTTATTAGGCTTGCTAGGTGTTTTACTATAGCAATTATCCTTTTCATGTCCTTGATCTCATCCTTAAACTGACTGATATGCAGCTCTGTAATACAATGCAGACGAGCTCCATATGAGTAGCTTTCACAAAGAAGAGTGCATAATTGCTGTCTCACAAAGAAGAGAGCATTTGTAATTGCATGTCTCAAGGCATATTAATCACTTTTTGGTAGTTAACCTATTTTCTTTTTTCTCCATGTTTACATCCAAGCGGCCTTCGACACCATATTCATTGGTGTAGTTAAGGCTTCCTCCTCAAGGTGTACTGTAGGCTGGTGGCTTCTTCCTCAGTATTGATGGCAATGAAGATATTGTCTATATATCAGCCATATATCTTCAGTTTTGGATGGAAATTAAAGGTTCTTTCCTCGACATCTGCCATTTACATATTGGCAAATAGGACACAAAGAGGGGATCTGATAGCGACACCATCTACCTATCAAAAGAGGTCTCCCCTATGTGAGAGGAAAGGGGCCTCCTAGGTGCAGATTTGGATTAGACGTCGAAGGGCATCTTCTGATAAGTCAAAGGGCATGGCATGTGAGTGATAGACTATTCTTTAAAATAATAATGCTGATCCCGTCCATTGTAATATTCATGGACAGACTTTCTATGTCCAGAGACACATTTGTGCTTGGAAATGTAGCGTTCAAAATAATGATGAACCCTACCAGAGACAACATCGAGTATCCTTTAGGCATATACGGAGTGATGATCTTATTCAGTATCTTGACTATTTTATACTGAAAGCCTGAAGAGAAACCTGAATGTGATAATTAAAAAATACATTCTGGCAATACCAGGGTATTGGTAATGCACCATCAAGACCAATAAGGCAGGCAACCCTTTGCAGCCAATAATTGCCTAAGTTAAATCCATTGTATGAAATAGCCAAAATACTGAATAAGTTCATCACTCCTTACATCCCTAAAGGATACTTCATGGTTTCTCTGGAAGAGTTCATCGATATTTGTAATGCTATGTCTCAAAGTTCAACCATTGGGTCTATGGATGTAGAAAGTCTATTGGGGAACATACTGGTCGATGAGACCATCAGTATTAATTTAAGGATAATCCATCACCCAGATGCCATGATCCATAACATACCAGAATATGACCTTCTACATCTACTCCAAAT
>NC_089793.1:47293292-47298292 GCF_040412425.1 Macrobrachium rosenbergii
TCAGGTGCTTTTGCGTTTGGAGACGATATCCACCCACCTCTGCCATGTTGACCGTAGTGCGTTTGTCGCACGTAGCCATATTATGACTATTTATCACATCACCGTGATTCATATACAATCAGAAAGCTACAAACGTCCTTAATATCCATTCACTCTACCTCGGAAATAATATATTTTCATATGTTACCAAGAAATTTTTTTGTTGATAATAAGTCCACCGCCCCATGGGGTCGAACCAGCGACGGACGAGGAATCAGGACTACAGTGACGCACTAACGAAATCGGCCACAAGAGAGGTATAAGTGAATAACATCTCCCGTCAACTCACCCGTGTCGAACTCAGGTGCTTTGCGTTTTGGAGACGATATCCACCCACCTCTGCCATGTTGACGACAAACGCATTGTCTACACGGTCAACATGGCAGAGGTGGGTGGATATCGCAATCCAAACGCAGCACCTGAGTTCGACGGGTGAGTTGATGGGAGATGTTATTCACTTATACCTCTCTTGTGGCCGATTCTTCCAGTTCCAGACTATCTTCCAGTCTGGACACTAAGCTCATCTCCGTTTCAGAATAATCCTCAACATCGGTCATATCCCGTTTCAAAGTCGTCATCGTTATCACTCATATTCATTTCAAGATCATCGTCACTGTCACTCAGATCATCATCACTGTCACTCAGATCATTTTCACTTGTGACTCACATCATCTATGACTATCATTCACATCCGTTCCATATCAATCAGAAAGCTACAAACGTCCTTTTCAATATCATCCTCACTTTCGGAACATTCGTTTTCCAGACATTGTTCCAGTCCATGATGCTTAGTCCATAGAATTTACATTTCCACCGTCCAGCAAGCGCCAAGCCTGCCAACAAGGCCAAACCAGGTTTGGCGACGGCAAAGTCTGGCGCCAAGAAGGTGTTCGGTAACGTGGGACAATTTCCGGTTCAAGGGAATCAACAGCAGCGGCAAAAGTATCCAGTACATGTAAACCACTGTTGACTTCTTGACAACAAGAGAAATTATGCAATCCTCGACGATCGAAGCGTACAAATCAACGGCTACAATACTAGTACTGCAAGCAATATGAAAAATATTTCAAACATCATGAAATGACTACCGTTTACGTTTGATTTCTAAATGTGTTTTGTTTTTAAAACTGCCAGGCAAAAGGATCCAGGATCCGGAGGACTTTTTTAACGCCTTCGATTGGAGAGGGCTCCGAAGGATTTTGTCTCCTCTTTTTCTTCTTCTTCTTCAGAAATCAGGTTTTTGAGGCGCTTTTTGAAGATGCGAAGAACGCCTTCAATTGCAGGCTCGGCTCCGAAGGATTTTGTCTCCTTCTTCTTCTTCAGAAATCAGGATTCGGAGGCGCTTTTTGAAGATGCGAAGAACGCCTTCGATTGCAGCCTTGGCTTCGAAAGATTTTGTCTTCTTCTTCTTCTTCTTCTCCTTCTTCTTTTCTTCTTCTTCTTCTTCTTCGTCAGAATTCAGGATCTGGAGGAGCTTCATGAAGTTCAGAAGACTTCAGCACTGGGTTCCAAGCCGCCGATGCAAGCATTAGTCCTTATGAAGGAGATATGATCGAATATGTCGTCAGAGGAATTCTTGAACGGAAATTTTTCTGTCTTCACCTCCCACGAAATCATAAGTTTTACATTTTCCAGTCCAATATTCTCAGGAATAATAACAATGCACACACACACACACACACACACACACAATATACTGTATATGTAACTTTAGATAGTTGCTGAACTCAAATGATATTCTTGGAGTAATGTTGCCATTTATCTTTAGAACTTGCTAAAGAATTTCCTATATTCAGCATATTTCAAATCGTACATTCTGATATTCAGTATTTTTTGTGATCTCATTTCAGTGCATTAGATGTTAAAATATCTATCTTTCAGCTTCAAATTAATTTAGAAATCAGAATGTTTTAGATTGGGTTAAGTTGTCATTTGACCAAATTATTTCATTGAAATTCTACAAGAATATAGATTTTTGCAATAATAATAATAATAATAATAATAATAATAATAATAATAATAATAATAATATATTGGAAGTTTTATCACACTGTCACTTGGACTTTACAATTATACATAGTAAATTCTTTAAGCAAGTTCTGGAAATAAATGTCAGTATTGTTTCAGTAATATCATTTGAGTTTAGCAAGAGTAAATGGGTCAAATAATCAAGTTATTGGTGAAAGGATATATATATATATATATATCTATATATATATATATATATATATATATATATTATATATATATATATATATACCTATATATATATATATATATATATATATATATATATATATACTATTTATCACATATGATTCATATACAATCAGAAAGCTACAAACGTCCTTTAATATCCATTCACTCTACTCGGAAATAATATATTTTCACATATGTTACCGAAGGGGAATTTTTAAGTTGATAATAAGTCCACCGTCCCGTGGATCGAACCAGCGACGGACGAGGAATCAGGACTACAGTGACGCACTAACGAAATCGGCCACAAGAGAGGTATAAGTGAATAACACCTCCCGTCAACTCACCCGTGAACTCAGGTGTTTTGTGTTTGGAGACGATATCCACCACCTCTGCCATGTTGACCGTGTAGTGCATTTGTCGCACGAGCCATATTATGACTATTTATCACATCACCGTGATTCATATACAATCAGAAAGCTACAAACGTCCTTTAATATCCACTCACTCTACCGGAAATAATATATTTTCATATATGTTACCAAGGGGAATTTTTAAGTTGATAATAAGTCCACCGTCCCCGTGGATCGAACCAGCGACGGACGAGGAATCAGGACTACAGTGACGCACTAACGAAATCGGCCACAAGAGAGGTATAAGTGAATAACACCTCCCGCAACTCACCTGGTCGAACTCAGGTGTTTTGCGTTTGGAGACGATATCCACCCACCTCTGCCATGTTGACCGTGTAGTGCGTTTGTCGCACGAGCCATATTATGACTATTTATCACATCACCGTGATTCATATACAATCAGAAAGCTACAAACGTCCTTTAATATCCAATTCACTCTACCTCGGAAATAATATATTTTCATATATGTTACCGAAGGGGAATTTTTAAGTTGATAATAAGTCCACCGTCCCGTGGATCGAACCAGCGACGGACGAGAATCAGGACTACAGTGACGCACTAACGAAATCGCCACAAGAGAGGTATAAGTGAATAACACCTCCGTCAACTCACCTGTCGAACTCAGGTGTTTTGCGTTTGGAGACGATATCCACCCACCTCTGCCATGTTGACCGTGTAGCGTTGTCGCACGAGCCATATTATGACTATTTATCACATCACCGTGATTCATATACAATCAGAAAGCTACAAACGTCCTTTAATATCCAATTCACTCTACCTCGGAAATAATATATTTTCATATATGTTACCAAGGGGAATTTTTAAGTTGATAATAAGTCCACCGTCCCCGTGGGATCGAACCAGCGACGGACGAGGAATCAGGACTACAGTGACGCACTAACGAAATCGGCCACAAGAGAGGTATAAGTGAATAACATCTCCCAACTCACCCGTCGAACTCAGGTGTTTTGCCTTGGAGACGTATATCCACCCACCTCTGCCATGTTGACCGTGTAGTGCGTTTGTCGCACGTATATTATGACTATTTATCACATCACCGTGATTCATATACAATCAGAAAGCTACAAACGTCCTTTAATATCCACTCACTCTACCTCGGAAATAATATATTTTCATATATGTTACCGAAGGGGAATTTTTTAAGTTGATAATAAGTCCACCGTCCCGTGATCGAACCAGCGACGGACGAGGAATCAGGACTACAGTGACGCACTAACGAAATCGGCCACAAGAGAGGTATAAGTGAATAACACCTCCGTCAACTCACCCGTCGAACTCAGGTGTTTTGCGTTTGGAGACGATATCCACCCACCTCTGCCATGTTGACCGTAGTGCTTGTCGACGTAGCCATATTATGACTATTTATCACATCACCGTGATTCATATACAATCAGAAAGCTACAAACGTCCTTTAATATCCAATTCACTCTACCGGAAATAATATATTTTCATATATGTTACCGAAGGGGGAATTTTTAGTTGATAATAAGTCCACCGTCCCGTGGGATCGAACCAGCGACGGACGAGGAATCAGGACTACAGTGACGCACCAACGAAATCGCCACAAGAGAGGTATAAGTGAATAACATCTCCCTGCCAACTCACCCGTCAAACTCAGGTGTTTTGGCGTTTGGAGACGATATCCACCCACCTCTGACATGTTGACCGTGTGTGCGTTTGTCGCACGTAGCCATATTATGACTATTTATCACATCACCGTGATTCATATACAATCAGAAAGCTACAAACGTCCTTTAATATCCATTTCACTTACCTCGGAAATAATATATTTTCATATATGTTACCGAAGGGGAATTTTTAAGTTGATAATAAGTCCACCGTCCCGTGGGGTCGAACCAGCGACGGACGAGGAATCAGACTACAGTGACGCACTAACGAAATCGGCCACAAGAGAGGTATAAGTGAATAACACCTCCCATCAACTCACCCGCCGAACTCAGGTGTTTTGCGCTTGGAGACGATATCCACCCACCTCTGCCATGTTGACCGTAGTAGTGTTTGTCGACGAGCCATATTATGACTATTTATCACATCACCGTGATTCATATACAATCAGAAAGCTACAAACGTCCTTAATATCCAATTCACTTACCGGAAATAATATATTTTCATATATGTTACCGAAGGGGAATTTTTAATTGATAATAAGTCCACCGTCCGTAATCGAACCAGCGACGGACGAGGAATCAGGACTACAGTGACGCACTAACGAAATCGCCACAAGAGAGGTATAAGTGAATAACATCTCCCCAACAACTCACCCGTCGAACTCAGGTGTTTTGCGTTTGGAGACGATATCCACCCACCTCT
>NC_089793.1:47308292-47330792 GCF_040412425.1 Macrobrachium rosenbergii
ATATTTATTAAAAATAAAAAATATATTTATTTTATAAAAGTAAATTTAGTAATACCATTTTATACAATTAACAAAGAAATAAATATAAAATGAAAAAATAAAACTATTTATATAATTTTTATTTTTGTTTATTACATTACACATTTCAACAAAATAAAACCTTAACAATTTTTTCCAATTTTAAATGATACATTCATACCAAATGGGATAATTTCACAATAAATATCTAGTAACACATTATCATAATTTTTATATTTTGTTAAATTAATTTTAACTGCGACTAAAAATGATAAATCCTTTTTAAAATAAGAAGAAATGGGTGAGACGTAAAACGTTTTCCACTTTTTCAGACGAGTAGTTGAGCAACAGCAGCGATAATGACATCCTTTCCGTCTACGTGTATTTTCCTTTTCTCGCAATCTACAAATTATTCTATTATTATTACTCTCCTCTAATAATAGTTGAATGTTAAGACATTAAATAAATTTTATCGAGATCTAAAAGAAGATAAAATTACGTCATGTTTACCCTTCCACCCCCTGTGGAGAACAGTAATAATCATTATAATTTTTCATAAATGAACAAGGGGAAATTTTACGTTCGTTACAATGATCAATATACGGCTGTATTTTTTCATTCTGTATCGTTATATATTCTTTAAAAGTAGAGACATTACGTGAATCAAAACATGTTATATCTTTGGTTATAACTGTCTTGACGTCAAAACGTCGACGATGGTTGTTACTTCTGCCTCTATCGTCCATTGTCGCAAGTGATAACGACAACAATGATGGCGATTCTTCTTCGTCAGCAGCAATTTTATTTTTTATATAATAATAAAAAATTTTTAGTAGGGAAAAACGATCAAAATAAAAAATGCAAAACAAGTTAACATTATCAAAAAAGAATAATCATATGAATATAAATTAGTATTAACCATTGCCACACAATATTTTTTTTTTGTTGGTAGTGGAGATTTAGAGGAGGATTTTGTACAATTTTTTTGTTTATTAACAAAAGTATTATCCATTATTCTCTTTTCATGTTGTTGTTATCAACACTTCTCTCCTTTTCAATATTCAAGTGTATTTATATACCAGTGTTTATTATTAATTTTTATATAACAATAAACAACTGTTTTTAAAAAATATTTATTTATTAAAAAATATTTATTTATAACAGTTTATATTATAAATATATTTTATATATATTTATTTATATAAATATAAATTTAAAATATTAAAAAATAATCAACAATTACCAATTGTAAAGGATATAGGATTTAAATTTTTAATAGTATTATTATTAAACAATAAATAGCAATTAACATTAATTATTATTTTTTCATACATATAAAAATAATTTAAAAAATCACTTAAAGTAATTTGAACACCTATTAATAATGGGAGAGGAGCTGATATATTATTATTATTTGAAACAATAAAAATTAGATTGTCATTTAAAATTTTCAATAATGAATTTCGTTTTTCTTTCTAAATTACATATTAATGATTTTTAACACTAGAGTTTAAAAAAAGTTTGCGAATGTTGGGAGGCATTGAAGAAATGTGGCCAAGGTCCCAAAAAACGCACAGGTGATTATATTTAAATCCCCACCCGGCTGATATAGCGCAATGCTTGCCCTGATAGTCCCATGTCCTTTCCAGCGGACATGTAGAATTTGAAGTCCTCGTTTAGTTGGGCTCTGGTATTAGCCATCTTGAAATAATGGTTATACGGACTGGACTTTCTACCGAATCAAATACGTCTGAAAAGACTCAATTGCAGGAATCTGAAACACTCAATTGTTCAGACTGCAGGAGAATGGATCTGTCTCATCAGACAGTTGATCAATAAGTCTGAGGAGACTTTGTTAAAATTCAATATGTCTGAGTAAGACGGCGTGGTTTGTTCGTGGCGAGCAATTTTAATGCGTCTTGGAAGACGTAGCTGGATTTTATGTCACGCTCAGACTTGTCGGCTGTAGCGTGAAATTGAAGTTATTCTAACGAACTAGAACGATCAGTCCATGGGAAAACAGATTGTGTGTGAAATACACTAATATAATGTCTCAAAGGACTTGATTTTAGGTTTCCACCAGGAATTGAAATTCTCGCCTTGTGCAACGTCAAAAATTTTGAGTCTCTCAGGACGCTGATTTGGTTGAGAATTCTCTTACGTGCGACATAAATTTTAGTGAGATACTCTTGGGACTTAGATTTGGTTGAGGAATTCTCGCCACATGCAACGTAGAATTTACTAGGAGTCTCTTAGGACTTGTAATTTGGTTGAGGAATTCTCGCCTCGTGCGACGTAGAATTTTATTAGGAGTCTCTTAGGACTTGGAATTTTGGTTGAGAAATTCTCGCCTCGTGCGATGTAGAATTTTATTTGGCTTGCCCGTAGGACTTGGAAATACGATTCGTCCCTTAGGACTTAGAAATTGATAATAATTGGAAAAACCCAAAGAGAAATGAATGAAAAAAAGGTTACTCATGCGGGCATGGGCGGGGGTGAAAGGTCGTCTGACAATCACCGGAGTTATTTTTACATTCTGTGTGAATGAACCCGTCTATTTATAGACTGTCTGGGACTCCAGGGAATTTCCTGGTCGTCTGAGAGGACAACAGTAAAATGACCTAGTAATTTTCCCTTAGAAGAGAAGTTCAAATTTCGCGTTCCTAACACCTAGTTCGAGTTTTAACTACACTGAGAGAATTATTTCAGCAATGCAAGCTGATATCGTCTTGTCCAACGTGGGAATTTAT
The DNA here is from genome assembly GCF_040412425.1 of Macrobrachium rosenbergii. Classification (NCBI taxonomy): domain Eukaryota; kingdom Metazoa; phylum Arthropoda; class Malacostraca; order Decapoda; family Palaemonidae; genus Macrobrachium; species Macrobrachium rosenbergii. Next base: position 47,311,061 of record NC_089793.1, read on the forward strand.
TCCCGCCTAGATAATTCGCTAATCTGAAATGAGAAGTAAAATTTATCACGGAGGAATTTCGCACTATTCCTCAAAGCAAAGAATATGGCAAAGATTTTAACACAGAGGAATTTCGCACACTATTCTCGAAGCAAAAGAACATGTGAATTTTAACACAGAGAGGAATTTCGCACTATTCCTCGAAGCAAAATAGTTAGCACTAGTTATTTTCTAACTACCTTTCCTGAAAGGCATGCATTAATGAATCTAATACGACTGTTCTCTTCTCTTGATGAATACATGCGTCCCTATTTCTAATTCTAGGAACAGTCACGATTGTAAAAATTTTGTAAGATAAACACATTGCCCACGTGGAACTCTCTCTTGGTCTGTGCTCTTGATAACAGGTTCAGGTGTCTCTCGCAGCTTAGCTTTGCTAATAGCTGATCTGGCGAGTTGCAAATGCAATAAAGCAACACTAGAGGGAACTGCAACTGCAAAACGAGATCTATGGCCAGGTCGCCATTTTACGTATTTCCCTGGGTTTATGGTATTTTACAGGCCGGCAACGGAAACTTTATTTAATTGGCCTTGTAGTTCTGACTTGCGTAAAGGGAAACCGTAAAAAAATAAGAAAAAGGAGGAATTTATACACTTGGGCTAAATTAAAAAATTATATTTTAAATAAGCATTTGAAGAGGAAAATGGATAAGTAAATTGATAAAGGGCTTGCAACGCCTGAAGATCCTTCTAAAAGTCTTGATGAAGGTAGAGGCTGAGCCAAGATGGAGTCCACTGCGAATGTGTCCCTCTGCAGAGATTTACACATTACACGCCAGTAAAGGAACAATTTAACACATAGCAAGTCTCGAGTTTGCACTGAGGGTGCCAAAGACTCGAGGAATTAATGACCACTTTACACTTGAACACAGGACATTGAAAATGGCATGGGATAAACTGGCACAAGGACAGAAATGAAATGCTGGTACTCCAGGCTTTCTAAAGGGCAAACTTTCGTGACCGAAAAGTCTTTACTCCACTTTACCTTAGGGAAAGCTGGTCTCTGACGAAGAAGGACAAGGGATGATCACACGTGTGGCGGTGCACTCAAGGATGACTGCAGTCTGGAGTCAGGAGTCGGGAGTCAGACAGGGATGAAGGGTGAGCTCTCAGCAAAGTTACCGCTCGCCCGCGTGGAGGACTCTTACTGCGTCTGCATGTCTTATGCCTCCACAACTAACTAACTAACTCACTAGCTAACTGCTTCTCCCTTTTAAGGGACGCGGCCAGGGGTAGGGGCCGTGTGTAAGGATGAATCACGGGCAGGTGTTCAGCGGTTCAGAGGGCTCTTCCCAGGTCCTGCAGGTGTAAGACAATTTGGGCAGCTTAATTTGCCTTTAGGAAGGCCGTTTAAGAAGATTATCTGTGCCATCTCAATATCTGTTCCAGGTAAAAAAAAAAAAGGGACAGATCGGAATGTTGATAATACGATCCCGGCCATGGGATTCTCAATGACAAAGGGGAGAGTAAATTGGGGAGGGGACCGGGGGGCGGGAGTAGGCATTAGTGCAAAATTCTGGTTTATTATAATATATATATATATATATATATATATATATATATATATATATATATATATATATATATATATACTATATATATATATATATATATATATATATATATAGTTATGTTCTGAGCCTGGTTGAAGAAGTAAATTGAATTTTAAATGTAATTTTGCCTTCAGGGCCAGAACTTAGATCTGAGAACATAAACAGTAAATGCAATTAATAGTAGGACTTACCTTGAAATTACATCTATTCAAAGAAAATGGGAAGGTCACCTTTCAAACCAGTCAGTTAGATTAAATTAAATATAATAAAAGATTTGCAACTAGAAATTAATATGGAAGAGCTGGCAGTTCAGCAATCAAGGCACATGCAATGTGCCATAAAAAAGGGTAACTGCAGTTAGCAAATAAATAAATCAGAGAAGGCTACAGCCCTACAAAGAGTCCGACACAAATCTAATAAAATACTTAAGACTGGCTGATACAATTATCTTACATTAGCACAACGTTAACACTTGAGGGGCCTAACACGTGGTCCTTGTAGACTGTCGATTGCAGAAGTGTCTTGCCCATGGCAAGATGGAATTGAGTCTTCTGAGGCAATTGTTTCACAAGGGCAGGGGCAGAACAAGAAGAACCAGATAACAGGATTCTGGAAAAGAATTCCATGTCAGCATTCATTTACACAAAGACTTTCACATGAAATTAATTATTCACGATGGAGGGAATTGTCAATTAGATTTAATTAGCACATGGTAACACTATGGTGGGAATGCTTTAATTATTATCACAGAACAAACTTAATTTAGGTTTGGACCAAGTCATGAGGGAAAATGTGAGTACTAGAATGTGGGAAACAAAGGGACTTTGTTTGGGAGAATGAAAAGTTGGAAATACTGAAAATTGAGAGAAATTCAGCAATAGGAAAAGAACACTAGCATTACTTGCAACTTCAGGGCGTACCTTAATGCATCTGTGCATGGAGCTTGCTTGCAGAAGATGGATTGAGGACACTGCTTTAGAAGTTCTGACACGTGGCCAGTGGGGAAAGATAAAGAACTAGGCTTAGTGCTGTTAAGAGTGAAGTGACCTTGCACTTCGGTGTCAGAACACAGAGTGAGAGTGATTCAGGTCATAGGTTGTCCCCTTAATTCTAGCTAGGACAGTGGTACATCTGAAAGAAGCAAATAACAACCAGCACAAAGGACGAAGGAAATAGCTCTTATAGTTAAGACTAAGGGTCAGCCTAGCAGTTCATATACTATCATGACCTGTCCTTGTGCCCTAACTGCTTTCTGTCCCCCAATATCGTACGATACTGGGAGACAGGTAGGATGCCTACATTCTGTCCTCCCTAGTGGGGGTCTCCTCCAGCCATCATATAATTTGGCTTCCTAGCTAATGGGCTGGAGAGGCAAATTTGTAAATATGTAAGAGCTTCCCCTTTAAGAAGGCATTCACTTCCTTTCGGACGTGAAGTCCTGGGTTAAGGAAGTTATTCGTCTCGACTAGTCAGTTAGTTCCCTAAATTAGTCTTACTTTTGCAATGCAGCTAACTAAAATGACCTACCTAACTGCTAGGAGGGGATAATAGTTTTACTAACTTACTTCCTACAGCAGAGCCTAACATTAAAGAATGATAACCACAGACTTCTACTGGCTGTCTCTGACGACATGGAATTCTATTCAAAAAGGCAAAGGTACTACGAGGAAAATGTTGTCTTGTTGACATGGTCTACTGTCATACTGCCCTGGCACTAACTTAATGACACAGACCTAACTAAATGCAGTTATTTACAGATTACACAATTCTTTTCTGAATATAAATGCAATATTTTCGAACATGAGCATCCTGAAGGGTTTATTATGCAAAGCAGTCAGTATTGGACATTTTAATCATGAGTTTATTACCAGGTTAGTAGTACAAGATTACCTAGGGTGTTATGTGTTAGTCTATTATTTGGGGTAAAGATAATGACAGCTACCTCTTCTGGAGTGAGTGCCAGGATCACTCTGAGGTGGAAACAGCACTGTGCCAATGGGACACAAGTGCCAAAGAGAGCTTGTGGCTCTTATGGGTTAATTGGATCTCTTCCGCACCTTCTTCTTCCTTTTCGGGTTCCTCCAAGGTCTGGCTATGCCATTCCTAAGAGGTGACAAGGGCACCGGTTCTGAGGAAAGGCTGGAAGTGCCATCAGGAGCAGAATCAGAGGTAGCCCTAGGAGCTTTGGGAAGGTTCCTACTTCGGCTGCTGTGACAACCCGTCGTGAGGTAGAAAAAACCTCAGTATCTTAGCCCAGACAGTTCCTGATCAACCAGAAGGTTTAGCGTTAAGATAGGACAGAGGTTTGTCTTCAGCAGACGAAGGTGATTGTGAAGGAGAATGATCAGGGGCTGCAACGGGCTCTGGCTAATGATCCAGGCAGTGAGGTTTGGAGGATCTCCCCATAGGAGGATCCGTGACATGATTGGGATCCGGCACTGGCACTAACTCAGGGCCAGGCACACAGGTTAAGGGTTGTGGAGACTCAGCATCCGAGGTAGAAAGAGCTTGGCACTGCTCAGAGCTCTCAAGATTTGGAGTAGGGCATGCCTGATGAGGGACCCGGATGTGCAAAACCCCTAGGTGTACCTGAGGTAGCGTGAGACAGATATTCCTGCCTCAGGTGGAGGGCAGAGCCTCTTGGAATTGTTTGGTTTGTGGTGTCTGCTGCATTTTGCTTGCTAGGGCACCCCGACCAATTCGTGGAGTGCCTTGTTACATTACAGGTCTTGCAGCGGTACTTGGTTCTGGCAATTTCCCTTCGCAGTGAGGGAGGAAACTTTTGGTGGCCATCCTTTTGTGAGGAGCGAGGACTGGGCCTGGAGTTGCAAGGAGAATGCCTCCTTCCGTTGACCACTTTGGTAAGGGTGGGTACTGCTGATGATGTACGTATGTCACGATGGTGGTGTCCCAGTCAGGGATTTTGAGTTAAGGCCTCCTTGAGCAGCTAGGCCAACATAGTGGCATTAGGAAGAAGGACATCCCCAGAGGAGGACTCGTCCCAACAGGAACTCAACTCCGTGCTGTTTTTGTTCTACGTAATCTGCGGCGGTGAGTTCGTGCCCCAGGGTTGTCACCTGAAGTTCGGCTGTGGGAATAGTGTAGTCTGCTCTTCTATCCAAGTCATCGTCCACCTGGTCTTTTCGTCTACAGTGGCACTGGCTGGCACTCAGGCCTGGTCAATCAGGCAAATATCTGAGCCAGTGTCTACCGTAACTGGCAGGTTCACTGGTAGGCTAGAGCCATCCAGGGGTGCCAGTGAGATGGACTGAGTCCACACCCACTCGGGGTGAGACATTTTGGGTGGCACGACTGCAGAGGTCATTGCACTGATCAGACTTACGTGCTTGGTAGAGTGGATATGTTTTGAGCAATCAGGATGTTGGCAGTATAAGTGCCCTGCAGTTGCAGTCTCTGCAGGTGCCCCTTGAATAGGTTGATTGCCCTATGGTGACTGTTAATTGGGGAGAAGATTAAGTGGTTGTGGATGGAGGAGTCATGGAGGTCCCTTTGAGGGGTGCTGCTGGGTAACTCCTTTCTTAACGCAGCACCTAGATTCAGGGTGACCAACTCTCTTGCAAAAGTTGCATGTAGGTGGCTTGGTAGGGAGTCTGTTCTTCAAGTGAGCTGATCTTGAGAGATGACCTGGTGGCACTGTGCACTGGTGAGATGTGCTGTGAGACTGGTTAAAGGTTTCCCAGTCGCCGGCCATATGACAAGCTTCTGCAGGTGTTTAGAATTGCTTGTCGTTTAGGTGCATAGCAAATTGGTCAGGAACACACTGGAAGAGATCACCCAGTATGATCAGTTGAACAGGTCCTGCAACTCTGTGTGCACTAGCGTCAAGCCAGGATTGTCCTAATTAGGTCTTATGATAGGCCAGTCCAGCCCAGGCACAACCAACTTCCTTGGTGAGACCTCTAAAATGCTGTCTCCATCTCTCCAAGATGACCTCGCATGCCTTGGTGATCACTCGTCAAACATCTACCAGGTTCCCTCTCTTACCCTTATACAGAGGGCAGAGGGCAGTTTTGGCTTTGTTGCCCATGTCCTTGGCAAGCAGTGTGACCCTCTCCATCATGGTGGTGGAGTAGTTCTCAAAATGTGCTTCTACTTCCTCCAACCACGCCTCAGGTTCATCCTCCATCCATTTAGGAATCAGGGCATTAATGCTAGATATTGGAGCATTAAGCACCACAGGTGTAGGGTTGGAGGCTTGTTGGGCAGCTAGAGCCTTGGCACTTTCTTTTCAGGCCTTCTCCAGCTCGACCTCCTTTTCCTTGAGAACTAACTAGCTTACCCTCCTTGAGAGATAGATATCTTGCTGCCTTAGCTTCTTTGTGCTTCCTCAGATCTTCTCTTTCTGCTCTTTCTTGCTGGAGTATTTCATCCAGCTGTTCTCTCACCCACTGGGTGAGCTCCTGTCCCATGTAACCTGCATCCTTGCCCATGTTCATGAGGGCTTGGCACTGTTCTAGACATGGTTCAAGTCTTTTACGGGGTCTAGGGGAAGGGGTCTGTGACAGTGGGGAAGTGTCCTGTAACCTGATGGCACTTTGTTGGAAAGGAACCTTCTCAATAAAGTGGCACTGTGGCTGAGTGTGCCATGCAAAGGTCACACTGATGGAGCAATCCTGAAGGAATAATAATCCTTACTGATGAATATCACTAATAAACAAGCAATCCTGAATATTATTATACTATAATTGATAGCTAATGTGAATGATCAAAGAATAATAATCTTATAGATCTTTTATGTTGTATAATATCTCAGATGCATCTAAGTTGCAAGTTCCATGTTGTTAATTATAATCTTAGTACTGGGTAAGCATGGTTCTAGACAACATAAGTTAATCTATTAATTACCACTGAAATGTCAGTCAAAACGCAAGCATAATCTATGACAAGTCAAGAATCAAAATGAAGTGTAAGTAACTCAGTCATGCGATGCCTCAGTTAAGTTGTATGAATACGACATATGGTTTAATTGTTCAGTAAGCTGCTCCCCAGTGAAGTCACTACGACATGGAAGAAGAAGCTTTGGGTTCTATCAATGTTGGTGATTGTTGTTCCGCAGTATACTCCAAGTCTTGGATAAAGAAAACTCCCTTTCAAATTACCGCGACCAGTTAATAACAGTTATTAAATGGCTTGTACGTTCCTTCTTTGAAATGCACAAGAGCTCACTCCGTTGGCTGAAGCTCTTAATATGAAGTGTAAAGTCCCCGCTAAGCGGGTCTTCTATGATGGCGACCCGTTTTCTATACCGCTCCCATAGTAGCAGGTCAAGAAGGAGCAAATTGACCTATGTAAATTTATACCTGTTACTAACTTATATTGCATATGTTCTTTTGCACATGTATCAGAATGTTGTTAGCTAGTCATTGTCCATTTTGTAACTCAGATTGTGTTTATTCATTGTAATTATTGTCAAGAATTAATTGACCTCAGGTCACCCTGATTCTCATTGTATTCCTCGGCGTGACGTCAGTCCCCCGCTACGCAAACCTGTCTGAATAAAAACAGCGGTAACTTTTCTCCTGCTCATTATTTAACACCTTAAAGTGGTAACCCAGAGTGGTTCCCAGAGCCATTAGCGGACTCATACAGCGACTTAGTCTTGGCTCCATAAACTTCCCCACACTCCTAACAGACTAAAAACGGCGCTGTAACCAGCGTTCGGGCATGCTGACTCTCATCGGCAAATCACCAGCATCATTAGCTGACTCACGTTCTGTTAACCTCGGACCTCGTGAACTCAGACATTTACCTCCGGCTCATATCTTCTCAGCCCTCCCGCGCAGAATCAGGTGCTCCTCCATGCCTACCCACGCCCACACACTGCCCTGCCCGGCGGAGGCAGACAAAAACCGCCCTCGCCATAAAAGCTGCAACCCTTCACACAAGAAACCCATCATCATGGCTTTCAGGGTGAGAATCAGTTCAGGCTGGCAGGACTCGCGGACGGTGCCAAGCTGATGCAATGTCAACACCCACGAAGGAGGTCTGCAGGAAACTTCGCCCGTGAGTGTCTGCCGCGCGCCCGTCACCTACCGCCACCTGAAAGCATCCCTCGTCGAGACTTGCTCCCTGCCGATCACTGAGAGGGCCGCCTGCGGCCCCGACCTCGTCACTAGACCATCATGGTGTCATGAGGCATGATACAGGACCTCCTCACTCTCCCTGGCACCGACAGCAGTGGTAGGCAGTCTGAGATCAGCCTGTTGAGAGAGATCCTCCTCCGTCAGCTCCTCCCAGAGGTCCGAACACAGATCCTCGATCCCTACACCATGCCGCTCGAGGACCTGATTAGGACGGCACAGCACCTGACCGACTCCACAAGGGCGGCGAAGCGGGCATCAGAGCCCGCACACCCCATCAGTTCCATTCAGCAGGAGGAGGGCACAGAGGAGGAGATAAGCGTCGTCACCAAAAAGGCGGCCAGCATACCATCACAAGAAGAACCCACCGGGCCCTTGCTACTACCACCAGTGGTACGACAAGGACGCCCGGAACTGCCAACCCCTTGCTCATTCACCCATCCAAAAAACGGGGGGCAGCGGCCAATGAACAGGCTCATGGCAGCAAGAGGGCCCAGGGCCCAAAACCGGTAGGCTTCGTCCAGCGGCGCCATCTCCGGGAGGATGATGTTGGTGCGACACCGGGGCCATTAGTTCAGTATTTCCACCATCTAGGAAGGACGCAAGCACCCGCGGACCAGCGCTGCCTTCCTGATGGCCACCAATGGGTCCCCATCTCTCCTACAACCTGCTCTGTCAATCTCCATCCTTGGCCCGGAGGTATGTGTGGAAATTCATCGTCAGCGGATGTAAGGAGCCGCTCTGAGGTGCAGATTTCCTCGCCTACTTCAGGCTGGCAGTCAGCGTCCAGTGGCGTCCTGCGACGCAACTCCACCATAATCCTCCCTGGCACGGGACCAAGCGTGCCCTACCATCTGCACTTAAATCGCCCCCACCAGTTACGCCCATGCTGAAGGAGTTCCCAGTGTTCAAGCCCGAGCTCCGTCAGGTACCCGGGCCCCCAGCAAAACATGGCATCTACCATCACATCAAAACGAAGGGCCACCCCCGCACACGCAAAATTCCGGAGGCTTCCCCCTCGGCGCCTTCAGGAGGCCAAGGATGCCTTCGCCAAGATGGAGCATATGGGCATATGCAAGAAGGCCTCCAGCCCATGGGCCTCTCCCCTCCACATGGTACAGAAACCGGATGGATCCTGGAGACCCTACGGCAACTACAGGTGGCTCAACCTTGCAACTGAACCTAATCATTACCCCCTCCCAAACATGCAGGATCTCACAGCCTTTCACGGGGCCAAGGTATTCTCTGAATTAGACCTTTTAAAGTGTTTTCAGTGGCTCAGTTGCTCCCAGGATATCCTGAAAACCGCCATCATCACGCCCTTCAGGTCCTACGTCTTCGCCTTTTCCACCTTCAGCCTGAGGAACGCGGGGGCGACTTCCCAGTGGCTGATGGACAGCATCCTGGGGGACCTGAACTTCTGCGTCTGCTACATGGATGATATCCTTATATTTTCCAGGTCCCACAAAGAGCACGAGAGGCACATCCGGGCGGTCACACGGTACCAGGAGAAACGGCCTTGTCGTCAGAGTCGACAAGTGCACCTTCGGTGTCGAGAAAGCTGACTTCCTGGGCCACAAGATATCCCCGGATGGCGTCCTCCCGCTCGCATCAAAGGTCGCAGCCATCACCAAGTTCCCCACCCCTACCTCCATCAAGGCCGTCCAGGAGTTCCTCGGGATGGTAAATTACTACAGGAGGTTCATCCCCGGGATCGCCCACACCATGGCCCCCCCTGACGGAGATCTGAAGGGCCTTCAAAATCATAGTGTGGGGCCAGCCAGCAGCAGGCCTTCTCATTGACGAAACGCCTCATGAGCAACGCGCCTTGGCCACCAGGACTGGCGCTCCATCAGCGGCGGCGGATGCCAGCAGTGTCGCCTGAAACCGTCCCCTGGAGGCAGATCGTCGACAGTGGCCCCCAGCCCGCCGCCTTCTTCAGCAAAAGTTCACCCCCTGCAGAGGCCGCTTCACAGCACCTTGACAGGGAACTCTGTGCAGTGTATCGAAGCGATGCGGCGCTTCAAGTTCCTCCTGGAGGGTACACCTTTACAATCTGGATGGACCACCAGCGGCTGGTCATGCCTTCTAAGCTGAGGGCGCATGGTCTTCCAGCCAGCAGTGACACCTGGCGACCCATCACAGAGTTCACCTGCTCCAATCAAATACCTCGGCAGAAAAAGAACCCTGTAACGGCGTCCTCTCCAGAATCGAGCTTAACGTGGTGCAGCTCAGGATCAACTACGAAGACCTCGCCCGGGAGCAGGCCACCGACCCAGAGACTCCAGCCTACCACACCGCCATCATGTCCCTAAGGTGGAAGGACGTGGCCCTAACCCCCGGGGAACCAAAACTCCTGTGCGACGTCAGCACCGGCCAGCCTCGCCCCCTGGTGCCGCCTCCCACTCCCATCTGGTATTCGACGTCATCCGCGGGCTGTCCCACCCCTCCAGCAGGACCACAGCCAACCTGCTGACAGAGAAGTTCATCTGGCATGGCGTGGGGCGCGGGACGCAGAGCGAGACAGTGTATCGGTGCCAAACCAGCAAGATGGCGTCACGGTCTGGGGTAGGCGGTTCCACCAGCCCGGGTGGGTGGTTTTGGTCACATACACATCGACGTCATTGGCTCTCTTCCCCATCGAGTGATTTTCAGATATCTCCTGACAGTCGTCGACCGCTCAACCAGGTGGCCTGAAGCGACACCCATGCAGGAAGCCACCGCCAGTGCATGCGCCGAGGCCCTCCTCTCCAGCTGGATCAGCCGGTTTGGCGTCCCGGACCACATAACCACCAACAGGGGCCCTGCCTTCCTGTCCGAGATGTGGTCTGCCCTGGCACGCCTGCTGGGGACATCTCACCACACCACCACCGCTTACAACCCTGCAGCCAACGGTTTGGTGGAGAGGTTCTAGGTCCTAAATCCCTCATGGCCACTGCACCACCAAAAAGACTGAAGTACCAGCTGCCTTGGGTCCTCCTCCAGGTTGAGAACCGCCCCAGAGCCAACGGCGATCTGTCCGCAGCGGAGAAAATATGGGGAGCCCCTCGTAGTCCAGAACTAATCCACGGAAGATCAAGCGCCCAACCCACCATCAGTCCGACCGTGACATAGTCCCAGCAAGCTCACCCTGTAGCATACGATACATCGACAGGTCAGTTGCCTTCATGCTCAGCTTGTCCTCCACCACCCATGTCTTCGTCAGGGACGACACCGTACCCCCACCCCCCGTTAACCAGGCCCTACAGGGGGCCCTTCCACGTGCTTGAAAGGAACAACAAGGCTTTCTGCCTCGCCCTGCATGGAAGGGATGACTGGGTGTCGATCGACCACCTCAAGCCCGCCCTCCTGGAGGAAACAGCAGACGTCACCGCTCTGTGCCCTCCGACAGAGCAGTCGCCTCCGCAGCCGGGCCGCCTCAAAAGGAAACATCCGCCCACACCCGCAGCCAGCCGCTCCCACACACACCGCACCCCCCAGCTTAATTCGCGAAGCCGCGGCACTCTTCAACTCCCCAGCAGATACATGGATTGATCAGACGTTACCCACGTCTTGCGTGGGGGGGGGGAGTATTTGTGAAGTCCCCACTAAGCGGGTCTTCTATGATGGCGACCCGTTTTCTATACCACTCCCATAGTAGCAGGTCAAGAAGGAGCAGCCATACTGAATCAACCAAACTGACCTATGTAAATTTATATCTGTTACTAACTTATATTGCATATGTTTCTTTTGCACATGTATCAGAATGTTGTTAGCTAGATCATTGTCCATTTTATGGCGGATATGTTTATTCATTGTAATTATAGCCAGAGTAATTGACCTCAGGTCACCTGGTTCTCATTGTATTCCTCGGCGACGTCAGTCTGCTGCTATATAAACCCGCCTGTGTCCTGAATAAAGCAGCAGCAACTTTTCTCCTGCTCATTATTTAGCACCTTAAAAAAGTGTGTATTGGAGACAATTGCAATGAACACGGGCGCATATACTACTTCGCGCACTATGTGTGAATGAATAAAAGGGAAGAATTGATGGGGATCTAAAAGATCAAGTTTTGGGTATAAATGGAAAAAAGATTATTGCCCTTGGCTTTATGAATTAATGAGTTTATTCTCAATACTCATTATTACTGCCATGTATTAACTTTCCTTGAAGTGATCATGTAAGAATATTAGGATTCTCCTCTCTCTCTCTCTCTCTCTCTCTCTCTCTCTCTCTCTCTCTCTCTCTCCCTCTCTCTCTCTCTCTGTGAGAGCATATTTGCATGTAACGTAATTGTTGCTTTATTTAATTTACTCTAATTCATTCTTATGATAATTTACTTTGAACATTTAGGCCTATGCTAAGTTGCTTCTTAAAATTCACTTTCGGAATTTACGTAACTTAATACCTAGCACCCATTATGACAAGTTAAATGGTGGAAAGGGTTTTCAATTTACTATCAAAATTTTTTCTTAGGTTTTGCATTAGGGTGCAAAAACAAACGGAATTTCGCTCAGCTAGCGAATGATGAGAAGTAGAACGGGGTATGCATGAGAGAACAGTTGTTGGCTACTGGTGACGTAACGCACCTTATACACAACACTCGATCGGTAATTTACAATTTAGGGAAAAGAACACTAAAATTTTCTGACTGAATGATTGCTGCCGATATGCAGGCTCGAATTATATAACTAAAAACATCAACAATGCCTTTACTTTACTTAAAACATTAAAGTAAAAATCTGAACTGGATCTGGCAGTAGTCCTGGGAGTCAGAAACTGGGACACGCCTGCACCAAGCACTATGCTAAAAGTTGTCACACGTGGTATTTCTACAAACATGAATTTTCGACTTCATTTCACTGACAAAGGGTGGCCCACTTCCTCTGCCGCAACTGGTCTCGAACAACACACTTAGCCTAACTGTTTTAGCTCACAATTAATAAATCCCTGGTAAAGCACTTCCTAAATTCCTAAATACCAGTTCTCTGGCTGGTGTCGCCAACCTCTGCTACACAGCGTCTCACAACGTGGAATTTCGCGGGCATTTATTCCGTGTCGCTAAATTAAGAACTCTTTTGGCGCACTCACCTTTACTCTACGATAACTAAAAAATTAGCTACAAATCACTTCTTTTAAAACACTTCTTCCCTATCTGTTCCTAATGTACAATTAATATTATAACAATTATAATAATAACCCTCACCTTGTTATCTTTAGCTTCAGTTCTGCCACCCTTTATCTTTTGCCTTTCGAATAATGGAATCAAATTACTCTATTCCTTGGTTTGTCTCCCTTCCTTGTCTAATAATATCGAAGCTAATTCTCGGTACTAGTGGACTAGGAAACAGTTAAATTGAATTCTGAATGTAATTTTGCCTTAGGGGCCAACACCTAGATCTCAGAACATAAGCAATAAATGTAATTAATAGCAGGACTTACCTTGAAATTACATCTATTCAAAGAAAATGGGAAGGTCGCCTTCCAAACCAGTCATTTAGATTAAATTAATTTATTTACAGATTTGCAACTAGAAATTAATATGGATGGGCTGGCAGTTCAGTAATCAAGGCACATGCAATGCGCCATAAAAAAGGTAACTACACTTAGCAAATAAATAATTCTGAAAAGACTACAACCCTACAAAGAGTTTGACATGAATTTTATAGAATACTTATGACTGGCTGATACAATTATTTCACATTAGCACAACATTAACATTTGAGGGGCCTAACACATGGCCCTTGTAGACTGTCGATTGCAGAAGTGTCTTACCATGGCAAGATGGAATTGAGTCTTCTGAGGCAATTGTTTCACAAGGGCAGGGGCAGAACACGAAGAGCCAGATAACAGGATTCTGGAAAAGAATTCCATGTCAGCATTCATTTACACAAAGACTTTCACTCATGAAATTAATTATTCACGATGGAGGGAATTGTCAATTAGATTTAATTAGCACATGGTAACACTATGGTGGGATTGTTCTAATTATCATCACAGAACAAACTTAATTTAGGCTTGGACCAAGGTGGGAAACAAAAGGACTTTGTTTGGGAGAATGAAAACCTGGAAATACTGAAAATTGAGAGAAATTCGGGAATAGGAAAAGAACACTGGCGTTACTTGCAACTTCAGGACATACCTTATTGCATCTGTGCATGGAGCCCACTTGCAGAAGATGGATTCAGGCTACTCCTTTAGAAGTTCTGATGCGTGGCCAATGGGGAAGGATAAAGAAGCACCAGGCTTAGTGCGTTTAAAGTGAAGTGACTTTGCACTTCGATTGTTGAAGTGCAATTGAGGAGCAATTCAGGTCACAGCATTATCCTCTTGATTCTAGCAGTGAGTACAGGACAGCAGTACACCTGGAAGAAGCAAATAACAACCAGCACTAAGGTCGAAGAGAAATAGGTCTTATAGTTAAGATTAAGGGTTAGCCTAGCAGCCCATTTACTATCATGACCTGTCCTTGTGCCATAATGGCTTTCTGTCCCCCAATACTGTACAAGAGTGGGATAGGATGCCTACATTCTATCCCCCTAAGTGGGGGTCTCCTCCATCCGCCACAAAATTTAACTTCCTAGCTAATGTGCTGGAGAGGCAAATTTGTAAATATGTAGAATACTTATATATTCAATGAACCAAAATAGTCAACTGTTTAATCCAGCCCAAAACAACTTGAATCATTGCAGATTCAAAGTATATATCAAAAATTGAATATGATTCTATTCCATCTCTAATAATTTTATCTGAATTCACGACAGATATATATATATATACATATATATATATATATATATATATATATATATATATATATATATATATATATATATATATATATATATATATATATATATGTATAAGTGGCAATGGACTTTATATTCTCTTGGCCAGGTGGGTGGCATGATGTATTTCTGATGCTCAGATGCAGGTAACCTACGGAATCCTACTACAAACGTTAAAATTTCTTCGTTATACTAGCAAGTAGCTCTGAGGCTTTGTGGTGACCAGCATGTCCAAAGAAGTTTAAGGAATTCTAGAAATTAAGGGCTTTGTGGATATTACAATTTGGTAAAAAAAATGACCAGTGGATTCTATATATAAATATTTTAACCTAAAAAACAATAAAAATTATTACGGACTTGGCTACAATGGCGAGGCTGGGTCTATTCCAGCTCTAATAAATATATATATAGTACAGACTTTGAATCTCATCATGTGCATCAAGAATTTCTTCATATTCTTCCCTTTGGATCTAGGGCATTCAAGAGTACGAAGAAGAAAGTGAAAGGGCATTGTGGATTATTTCAGTATATGTATATGTATATATATATATATATATATATATATATATATATATATATATATATATATATATATATGTAAGGCCAATTCTGAGCCTATACTTGATTTAGAAGTCTCCGTTCTGTGAGCAGGGTTGGTATCGCTTTCGAGATATTGGCGTTATAACATAACGTGAGCCGACATCATAAGTTATACCTTTCCTAACTAAATTCTAAGAGCTACTGGAATGAGATACTAAGTACAAAACAAAATCTTTATTGACAAAATAACAAGAAATAACTACTTAAAATTACGAAGAATGAAATCAATGATTCACATCATAACTATCAAAGAAGTTCTTCCTAAGAAATAAGGTCCAAAATCACCAAACCCCCAAATTACTTAAGGAATACAGAAAATAAGTCATCTGTCAAATCATAAACAGGTCAATTAATAAAATCAAGGTCATCTAAAAAATGTCCACACCTCCCTTCTTTGAAGGAGGGAGGAATGGAGAAATGAATGGAATACCTGTGAAAGAACAAACGTTATATTAAAACCAGGAAAATATAAGAATTGTAGAAACACAGAATTTCACTGCCACATAAGGTAACGTCTGTGTTCATAGTTCTGAAAGCAAAGTCTAAAATGTTCATGAGTTGTACTCACTTCACAAAATCCTCTGGGACAGTCTGCATGTGAATTCTCACCGATCACATGTTCAAATATAAAATTAACGGATCGCAAATGCCCAATCCTACATTGTTCACTCCCATTTTATTCCTTAGGCAATGCACACACGAACACTTTCTTCGTAACATCATTCGAGGTCAAAGTACGACAAGACACGCCTCTGTACTTCAAGGCATCACGAAGTACACGTACACACACGTACATTACTTGATGCTTTCTTCAAAACCAGGATTTTATCTTGGTCAGCTGATGGAACACTTTAGGCTGAAACCGCATTTTGCACTGCCCATGTTCTGTCACCAAAGGAGTTTTGTGACTTCCTGTGGTATGCGAATGGTTCAGCATTTTCCTATCTGCTGTGTATAGTCAAACAGACCTGCAGAATAGCTGACCCAACTTTTCAAAGTCACACCTTCATGAGCAATTACATATATATATATATATATATATATATATGATATATATATATATACCATATATATATATATATATATATATCTTTATATATATATATACCTTTGTCTTATTCTATAGAAATATGAACCGCATGACCGATCTAGACAAAATTTGTATGTGGCCATCATTTGACCCAACTTAGATAACAGGGTAGGTTTCAAACCTGTACCCCCCCCCCATCCCCTTCCCTTCCCCTTCCCCCATCCTCCTCCCCTTTCCTTTGTAACTTATGTGGCAACCACTTGACCAATTTATACAAAATTTGGCATGGCCATCATTTGACCCAACTTAGATAATAGGGTAGTTTTCAAACCTGTACCCACTTCCCCTTTCCCTTCCCCCATCCCCCTTACCTTTGTAACTTATGCTGTAACCACTTGACCGATCTATGCAAAATTTGACAGGTGGCCATCATTTTACCTGACTTAGATAATATGGGAGGTTCTAATCCGTACCCTCTTCCCGTTCCCACATCCCCTTTCCCTTTGTAACATGTGGTAAATAATACTCTATGGGTTTATCATACTAATTTCATGCACTCGTACTCGATACCATGGAAATATATTATTGAAAATGCTTTTCTTTCCTGTGATCAGTAATTCTGTATCAAGGTCTGTGCTTAGGTTCAGTGGAGGGAGGTGTTTAGGTTTAGTGGGTGTGTGGGTGTGTGTGTTTAGGTTTAGTGGAGATGTGTTTTGGTTTACCAGGGGATGTGTTTAGGTTTACCAAGGGTGTGTTATGTTTAGGGGGATGAATTTAGGTTTAGTTGGGGGTGTGCTTAGGTTTATTGGGGTTGTTTCAGTTAAGTGGGGGAAGTATTTCGTTAAGTGGGGGATGTGTTTGGATTTAGTGAAGTGTGGACAGTCACCACAGTAATATCTACGGATAAAACGAACTGTCAGCACAGTAATACCTGGATGAAAGAGACAGTCAACACAATAATAGCTGGGGAACGGTCACCAAAGTAATGTCTGGATTAAATGAACAGTCACCACAGTAATACCTGGATAAAATGGACAGTCACCACAGTAATACCGGAATAAAAGGGACAGTCAGCACAGTAATACTTGGATAAAAGGGACAGGCAATACAGTTATACATGGATAAATGAGACAGTCACCACAGTAATACCACCTGGATAAAAAGGACAATCAGCCCAGTAATACCTGGGTAAATGGGACAGTCACCACAGTAATACCTGGATAAATGGAACAGTCACCACAGTAATATTTGGATAAAATGGACAGTCACCACAGTAATACCTGCATAAAAAGGACAGTCAGCACAGTAATACCTGCATAAAAAGGACAGTCAGCACAGTAATACCTGGGTAAAAGGGACAGACAGAACAGCATTGCTTGGATAAATGGGACAGTCACCAAAGTAATACCTGGGAGACAGATGCAACATTAATATCTGGATAAAATAAACGATCACCCACAGTAATACCTGGATAAAGAAGTGCTTTAATTATACCTGGATAAAGGGACAGTAATACCTCTGGGACAGTCACCACAGCAATATCTGGATAAAATAGAGTCACCACAGTAATACCTGGATAAAATAGATAGTCACCATGGTAATACCTGGATAAAATGGACAGTCAGCATAGTAATACTTGGATAAAAGGGAATGGCAGTAAAGTAATGGTGGGGTAAATGGAACAGTCACCACAGAAATACCACCTGGCTAAAAAGGATAGTCAGCAGAGTAATGCCTGGATAAATGTGACAGCCTCTACAGTAATACCTAGATAAAAGGGACAGTTATCAAGAGAAATACACATATAAAAGGGACAATCAGCACAGTAATACCTGGGGGACAGTCACCACAATATTGTCTGGATATATTGGACAGTCACCACAATAATACCTGGATAAACGGGACAGTGCCACAGCAATAGTTGGATAAAATGGACAGTCACTACAGTAACTAGCTGAATGGGACAGTCAACACAAGAATCTCAGGATAAAATGGACAGACAGAACAGTAATGCCCGGATAAATGGGACAGTCACCACACCTCGGAGACAGTCACAACAGTAATGTCTGGATAAAATGGACAGTCACCACAGTAATCCCCAGATAAAAGGGACAGGCAGCACAGTAATACCTGGATAAATGGGTAAGTCACCACAGTAATGTGTGGATAAAAGGGACAGTCAACACACATTACTCCTTGGGTGACAGTAGAGTAATACCTGAATACAAAGAACACCCACCACAGTGACATCTGGATAAAGGGACAGTCAAATTTTTCTAGTTCTTGAGGAGTTTTCCTGGGCGCCGGGTTGGTCAACTAGTATATAATATATATATATATATATATATATATATATATATATATATATATATATATACTATATATATATATATATATATATATATATATATACATATATATATATATATATATATATATACTCTCTCATATATATATATATATATATATATATATATATATATATATATATATATATATATATATATAAACAGAAGTAGGAGACGACCAGTGGCACACATCAGCATGAAGGTGGACCAGCAAACATACATAATTCTTTGTTTCCAACGTTTCATGCTCTTTATTACATCATCAGGAATCCTGTTAAATAATGAATAAAATTGCTGTAACCAATTGCTCTAAAATCAGTAAATTCATTAAATCCCAGCACAGATTAGAATACAAGATAAAACGAAAAAACAAAGACATAAAAGCAAAATCAAAGACCGCTAACCAACCTTATACCAAGAAGACAGAAGACAGAATGCACAAATAAAAAGTTAACTGAGGTAGAGCTGAGTGGAGGAGGTCTGGGTATTTAACTGGGGAACTACTGTAGTTGTTTAATAAATAATGATTCCAGGATAGGCAGTTCGATGCATTAGTTGTTTGGCCTATGATACAGAAATTATTTCTATCAATATATGTTTAACAAATTTTTAAACGGCTTCATATGCTTGAATGCTCGGGATTGGAGGCCTACAGCCAGTCAGAAAACTTAATCCCCATTGACGATTCTAACCCTCAGTAACCTCCTTGTGGATCAACATATGTCCCAAGAGTTACTTAGGGCAGAAGTACTTATAGACCACGTTGGGGTCAAAAGCGGAGTTTAATCGTCTTTGTATCTGAAAAGGAACCAATCGTTAGAGTGGATTTTAGGGATTAATTTTAGATTAATGGCATCATAATGTTTATGAACAATTTGTACCGTTAACTGATGAAAAGAATCATGTAAAAAAGGAGATTTGGCATAAAAGCTAATTTTAATGTACTGTACAAGGTTTGGCGATATTAATGAATTGTTTGTTAAGGAACATACGGAGCTTTTTAAAAAACAGGTCTGTGGGAAGCAGTTATTCATAAAATATTCAGAAAGGAAACTAATTTCTTGATGGAAGGATTGCCAGTTCGAAGTAATAAAAAACGCCCTGTGGAGGAGAGTAAAATAGAGTTGAGTTTAAAATCATAAAAACAGGAGCTACAGTAATTGGATCCTAAACCAGTAAAATCTTCTTTCTAAAAATATGTTGGCAAAAAGTAGGACCCAACATCTACATGCTCCGCTGGAGAAGCGCATGTTAGATGAATGTCACTTAGGTTCCACCCACTCTTTTTATGGTA
>NC_089793.1:47335792-47365792 GCF_040412425.1 Macrobrachium rosenbergii
ATACAGCACTATAACTTCTAACTTCTTTTCTTTCCCCTTTTTGTTTCTAGTTCAAGTGCCAATTTGTGTAAAGACTTTCTTGGTCTACCACTGCCTCAGCTATGATGTCTTTTGACTCCTGAGAATGGACTTCAGGCCTTCCAAGATTCTCACTCTTTTCGTGATGACAGTCGTATGGATTTTGTTCCGGTTCTATTATATATATATATATATATATCTATTATATATATATATTATATATATATACGTATAATATATAAGGATATATATATATCCTATATCTCTGAAGGTATATATATATATATATGATATATATCAATATATCCGATTTCCTCTGAGTCGTTAGCCATGGCTGTATATATATATATATATATATAGTCTGAAAATACAAGAAATGTAAATATATAAAAATAGCTTAATAGAAATTAAAATAATGTACTTGGAGATATATATATATAAAACATTATATAATATTTCCATTTGTTCTGTGGAGGGGGCCTATATATTTATAAACACCCATATATATATATATATATATTATCCCTATTGATATATATATATATATTATTTCCAGAGCTTGCTTCTTTATTTATAGATCTGATGCTACTGCATGCTAATGTTTGTCATTCCCAACCTTTGGGGTTATATATATATATAAATAGGTTTTATAGTTTCTTATATATCAATATATATAGCATAATATATATATATATATATATATATATATATATATATATATATATATATATATATATATATATATATATATATATATATATATATATATATATATATATATATATATATATATATATATATATATATATATATATATATATATATATATATATATATATATATATATATGTGTGTGTGTGTGTGTGTGTGTGTGTGTGTGATTATTATAATTGCTTTTATACGTGATTCATTTATCACACATTACCACAGTGAAAAAATAAGAGATGGAGTGTAGGTCCTGGCCAGTTTCGACTTTATTTCCAACATTGGAAATAAAGTTGAAACCTATCAGACCTACACCCTGTCGCTTATTTTTCACCTGTGGTAACATATATATATATTATATATATATAATATATATATATATATATATATATATATATATATATATATATATATAATATATATATATATACACACACACATATATATATAATCAGAAAGCTACAAATATCCTTTAATATCCATATATACTATATACCATATATAAATAATATATTTTCATATATGTTACCGAAGGGGAATTTTTAGTTGATAATAAGTCCACCGTCCGTGGGTCGAACCAGCGACGGACGAGGAATCAGGATATACAGTGACGCACTAACGCATATATGCCACAATATAGGTATATATAAATGAATAACAAACTCCTTTAATATCAACTCACCCACCTCGAACTCAGGTGTTTTGCGTTTGGAGATAATATCCACCCACCTCTGCCAGCGACGGACGAGTAATCAGTTTGTAACGCAGTTCGTAACAATTTATGACTATGCTGAGTTTCACCCGTTGAACTCAGGTGTTTTGTTTTGGAGGTTTCCACCCACCTCATTTGACTTATGATCTGTATTAGAAGCATTTCTATTTGTCTGTAGGTTTCATCATTTCACTTATGCTCTGTGCAGGATGCACCCACCTATGCTAGGTGTGCAACAAAAGGCGTGGAAAAAAGGGTGTAATTCCTGTCCCTGGGAAATAGTCTTAATTTGTTCTGTTGCCGGTAGTAGTGTTCAGGAGTGTTCTGTGTCTCGTTTCTCCCTTCAGATTCTCATAGGTGTCTTCTGGTTTTCTTGAAGAAGGGAGGATGAAGCTTGTGATCCTTTGTATGTTTAATGCAGGCCATTGTTAATTTATATTCAGATTCTGCTATTTAAGATCTGTGGAAACAAGGCTCTCTCTGCACAATCTCTTTTCTTTCTACTAATTCTTCCAGTGTTGGTTTATGGTCATGGTCATCTACGCATTTTTTGGAATATTGCCCCTTGGTTGTGGCAATCTTGCAATCGCCTGTGTAAAGTGATAGCAATTGCTGAGGGCTTGACATGTGCCTTCATTATATTGTAACTTGCATACTATGTTGGTCGACTCTCACCTTTCTGTATGGGGATGGTGTTATTCTGCATTATGAAGGTGCTGACTACATCTGTGCAGCAATATACATGTAAGGAAAGATTCTTATTAGGTTTGCTAGGTGTTTTACTATAGCAATTATCCTTTTCATGGCCTTGATCTCATCCTTAAACTGACTGATATGCAGCTCTGTAATACAATACAGTCGAGCTCCATATGAGTAGCTTTCCACAAAGAAGAGTGCATAATTGCATGTCTCACATATGCAGCTACCACAGAGCATTTGTAAGTGTCAGGGCACTCTCCATGGGCATGAAGGCACCAACCCTCATTAATCACTTTTTGGTGCATGATAATATTGCACCTATTTTCTTTCTTCTCCATGTTTACATCCAAGAAGTGAAGTCGGCCTTCGACACCATATTCATTGGTGTAGTTAAGGCTAGAGCTCTTCCTCAAGGTGTACTGTAGGCTGGTGGCTTCTTCCTCAGTACTGATGCTAATGAAGATATTGTCTATATATCAGCCATATATCTTCGGTTTGGATGGAAATTAAAGGTTCTTTCCTCGACATCTACCATTTACATATTAGCAAATAGGACACAAAGGGGGGATCTGATAGCGACACCATCTACCTATCAAAAGAGGTCTCCCCTATGTGAGAGGAAAGGGGCCTCCTAGGTGCAGATTTGGATTAGACGTCGAAGGGCATCTTCTGATAAGTTAAAGGGCATGGCATGTGAGTGATAGACTATCCTTTAAAATAATAATGCTGATCCCGTCCATTGTAATATTCATGAACAGACTTTCTATGTCCAGAGACAACATTTGTGCTTGGAAATGTAGCGTTCAAAATAATGATGAAATCTACCAGAGACAACATCAAGTATCCTTTAGGCATATACGGAGTGATGATCTTATTCAGTATCTTGACTATTTTATACTGAAAGCCTGAAGAGAAACCTGAATGTGATAATTAAAAAATACATTCTGGCAATACCAGGGTATTGGTAATGCACCGTCAAGACCAATAAGGCAGGCAACCCTTTGCTGCCAATAATTGCCCAAGTTAAATCCATTGTATGAAATAGCCAAAATACTGAATAAGTTCATCACTGCTTACATCCCTAAAGGATACTTTGTGGTTTCTCCGGAAGAGTTCATCGATATTTGTAATACTATGTCTCAGAGCTCAACCATTGGGTCTATGGATGTAGAAAGTCTATTGGGGAACATACCGGTCGATGAGACCATCAGTATTAATTTAAGGATAATCCATCACCCAGATTCTATGATCCATAACATACCAGAATATGACCTTCTACATCTACTCCAAATCTGCACCAAGGAGTCCCCCTTTCTCTCAAATAGTGGGACCCTCTTTTGACAGGTCCCTCTTTGGTGTCCTGTTTGCCAATGTGTACATGGCAAATGTTGAGGAAAGAGACTTCAATTCCTATCAATGTCCGAAGACATATGTCCAATATACAGACAATATCTCCGTAGCCATCAATACTGGCAAAGAAGTCACCTGCCAACAGAACGGCTTGAAAAGGAACTCTAGCATAAGACACACACTGAATATGATGTTGAAGGCCGACTTCCCTTCTTAGATGTAAACATGGATGAAAAGAAGATAGGTATAATGCTGTTGTGTACCAAAAGGCGACTATATGAGTCTGTACCTTAACTCATGTTGGATGTGCCTGATACTTACAAATGCTCAATGGTAGCCGTGTATGTGAGACATGCAATTATGCACTGTTCCACATGGAAAGCTATTCATGAAAAGCTTGAATGTGTCAGGCAGCTCCTAACTATAATGGATATGACAGCAACCTAATAGAAAGTTGCATACGAAAACAATTGGAGATGTGCACCAGCACACCAGGGACAGTTCCTACCTCACCAAGAAACCTCATATGGTATTATATAGCCATGTAACACAGCCAATTCAAGGATAAGGTCAAAATCATGAAAAAGACAATTGCCAGCAATACAACACCTGCACATCCTAACAAGAATATTTCTAGTGGCACCTGAACTTAGTCAGCATCCTATTAAGCAGAATAACACATCTCCACATACAGAGAGGTGGGAGTTGACCAACATAGAATACAAGTTTAAATATATAGAAGGGACATGTCAAGCCTCAGCAATTGCAACAGAAGTCACACCACTACCATTCTACGCAGATGTTTGCAACCCCACCACAACCAACAGGCAATATTCTAACAGTACATGGATGACCATTACTGTAAACCGACACTAGAAGAATTATTAGAAAATGTAGAGGCCATTTCCACAGATTGCAAATAGCAGCTTTCTGTATAAGTTAACAACGGACTCTATAAAACATGCAAAGTAACATGGACTTCATCATCCCATCTGCAAGGAAGCCAAAAGACATCTGTGAGAATCCGAAGGGAGATGCAAGTAACAGAACAGTACTGAACACAATTACCAGCTACAGAGCAAACCAAGACTATCGTCCAGAGACAGAAACCACAGCACAGAGCGTGTCCTACGGAGCACCGAAAACGCCCTTGCTGCCTCACAAACACCGGTGAGACAATGAGACCCGCCAGTCAATAGAAATTCAGCACCTCAATAACATCATGCTTCAAATTTGGGATTAGGGATAGGCGAGAAAATGACCTTCAACTATAATTCATGAATGGGAATAAATGAGATTAATTATTCTTTATTCCTGACATGCTTGTCTGAAAATAAAAAAAAGAAGCATAGAATGATTCACAATCTAAATAAAAAGATAGTTTCTGCAAATAATGACGGCAACTTCTATAAGAATTGCGTAAGAAAGAAAATACGCCTAAATATTATTATATATAAATTAATATATGTATATATAAGTATATGTACATAAACATACATTGCACACACATAGACAGAAAACACACACATAATTTACACACACACACACACATATATATATATATATATATATATATATATATATATATATATATATATATATATATATATATATATGTATATATATATATATATATATATATATATATATATATATATATATATATATATATATATATATATATATATATATATATATATATATATATATATATATATATATATATATATATATATATATATATATATATATATATATATATATATATATATATATATATATATATATATATATATATACATATATATATATATATGTATATATATATATATATATTATATATATATATATATATATATATATATATATATATATATATATATATATATATATATATATATATATATATATATGTGTGTGTGTGTGTGTGTGTGTGTGTGTAGTGTGTGTGTATGTATATGTGAATGTCTTTTACTGTAATACCACCAGACGAATAGCAAAACAGGAGTTAATGAGGCCAAAAACAACTAGGGAATTGTTTATTTTCCTCCTTCTTGGGAACGGTCACCTGCATACCATCGGAGATTTAATGCCACACCTACATATGCTCTGTATATATACTCCTGTAACATTTCATCTGTCCATATTTTACCAGTGAACAGGGGCACAGAAGGAAGTGCTCGAAATATATGGTTGCTCGTCCAAATAGTGTTTTATGGGCCTTCTTATATTCATATATATATATATATATATATATATATATATATATATATATATATATATATATATATATATATATATATATATATATATATATATATATATATATATATATATATATATATATATATATATATATATATATATATATATATATATATATATATATATATATATATATATATATATATATTATTATCACTTTTGTACGTGATTCATTTATCACACATGTGTGTGTGGTGAAAAATAAGAAACGTGTGTAGGTCCTGTGTTTGTTTATTTCCAATGACCATTGACAAAGGACTGATACAGAGTGTAAGAAGTCACAAATCTATATACTACAAGAACAGCGCTGATTAACATACACAACTCTTAGGACTCCATGATCGATGGCTCAGTCCTCGTGTCGAGGTAGGAGGGCCCTCGTCTACTCATTTGGCTAAAACCTCAGACAAAGACTCTCAGGGACATTAAACACAGATGCAAAACTAGACTTCATTTCCACACCTGACAGGTGTCATGGAGGCGGAAACTACGGAATAAAAATGGAAATTACTACCTAAAGTACTGTGTTTACAAATCCATCGATAATGATTTCTATATCTCCAATACCTAGTGAAAATGTTTAAACAATTTAAAATAAACAGGTGAAATTAAAGGATCAAGTTTATACATCCTCATTGATTGATATTCACCTTACTCAACGAAACATCTTTTAAAGCAGATTCAAAATGTTCTTTTCCAGTGCATTATTAAAACACAAAAATTTTAAAAATTCCCAGTTGATAGCATGATTGTTACTCAAAATGTACAAAATACATACTGTTCCTTGTAGCATATCTCACAGTTTCTAAATAAATGTTGTTCAATTCTCTTTTCCAGTGCAAATTTCAGTTTGGCACAATATAAATCTTGTAGGTCTCAAGACTTACACGAGACCTTATATACACATCCTTTAATATTGTCTGGGAGTTCTTGATAAGATACATTTTCATTGTTGTATTGTTCTTAAATGGCCATTAACATAAAAATTCTTCAGAAGATGGTGGTATCTTTCATACTATTATTAAATCACAGAACAACCAAAACCCTTGTGATAAAGGTTCAGACTGGTTTTGATACCTGGACAAATTTGACAGCTTCAAATGCACTGTTTAATACACTTGGATAAAATTTTTTGCCTGCATTCAGTAATCCATCTATTTCATCATCATATAAATCAGGGCTACATACCACGTAATGCTCTTAAAACATAGGATGAAAACACTGACTTTTTAACCTTATTGCTTTGTCCAGAATAGAATGCTATATATATAGAAATATTATATATTTTCTATACACACTATATTTAAACCCACTACTATTTTATTCGTATGAGGACATCCAGAAACGGTAAGCACCCATCATTTTCCATTTCCATCGTGAATTTAATTGATGGTACTAATTGATTTAACTTAGCAAAAAGTTTTTACATCTTGGTTCCTGGCCATACACAAATTATGTCGTCAATATACCTAAACCATGTTACATATACGTGGGATTATGTTGTTTTAATATCTTCTTTTCAAAAATTCCATATATATATTACTTAACACTGGGGATAAATGGTTTCCCATTGCCATACCAAAATTTTGTGAGTAAAATTTAATTAAATTCAAATTTCAACAATCTTTACACATAATTTAATAGTTCAATTAAAGTACTTTTTAGAAAATGGGATATCCAGCTAAAAAGTGTGTTCTCTAACAATTCAGATAAAAAATATCGCCATCAGATCATCTATTGTCACCTTTGTGAATAGTGATACAACATCAAAAGTGACAAGCCTGGATTCACTATTAATCTCTACAATTTAGCCCTATTTATCAGGTCCACATTATTCTTGATATTTGCATTTGAGATGGTACCTACTAATGGGTTGAGAATATCTGTTGTAATTCCATAGTTTGTATGTTGCTGAACCAACTGAACTGATAATTGGCCTGGCAGGAAAGTTAAGTCAAGGTGAGTTTTTATTGTACCATACATGTATGGTAGCGATGGAGTGACACAAAAACTAACTTTATAAGGCTTTCGTTACCTCAAACAGGTTTTTCACTGAGATATTGAAACCACTATTCACATTGTCTATCGGGTTCTTATTTAATTCCGGATATGTGTTATCATCACCTAAAAGATTTTGCATTTTTTAACTATATATTCACTTTTATTTAAAATTACAATCCATGGTTTATCTGCTTTTGTCATGAATAGTGATATCTTTATCTTTTTAGTTCATTAATAGCAACCATAAATCTTTTTGGGGACGGGATGAAGGTGTCTGATTTTTTCATAATAAAAAATCACTCCCTTTAACCATGTTCACTTCTTCAAAATCCACAGTATTTTCCAAATTACACAGATCCTTTAGTTATTTCCACATGTTCCTTCCGTCCAGGAGATAAAGCAAAGATTAAACTGTAGTGTAAGGCACTAGTTACATTTCTATCCAAATGTTTGTTTGATAAGTTGACGAACATCTTAACATGATTGGCGTTGTTGGTCCAAGGGCTTCTTTCAATCAACAGTTTCATTTTATTATCGGGTTTTGGGAGGAGTTTCCGATACACTTGATTCCTCATCTTCACATGACAATATTCACGTAGGGAAGAAGAGAATCTGGTGGTAATTGAGGCTTTTTCAAAATGTCGTCTTTTCCTCGTGAGATCTTCAAAAAAGATAAATCAGGCAGCCCTTGTAATTTTAAATAAAAGTGAATATATAGAAAAATGCAAAAATCTTTTATGTGATGATAACACATATAAAGAATTAAATAAGAACCTGATAACAATGTGAATAGTGGTTTCAATAAGAAAGTGAAAAACCTGTTAAAAGGTAATGAAAGCCTTATAAAGTAAGTTGTGTGTAACCTCTCCATCACTACCATACATGTATGGTAAATAAAAAACTCACAAAGCTAACTTTCCTGGATAATTATCAGTTCAGTTGGTTCCGCATCAGTACAAGTCTGAATAAAGTAGATATTCTCAACCCATTAGTAGGTACCATCTCAAATGCAAATATCAAGAATAATGTGGACCTGATAAATAAACTAAATAGTGTAGAGATTAATAGTGAATCCAGGCTTGTAAGTTTTGATGTTGTATCACTATTCACAAAGGGACTGCCAATAGATGATCTAATGGCGTTTTTATCTGAATTGTTAGAGAACACCAGCTGGATATCCCATTTTCTAAAAGTACTTTAATTGAACTGGATTAAATGGGACAGTAAAAGATTGTAAATTTGAATTTAATGGGACAGTTTACTCACAAAATTTTGGTATGGCAATGGGAAACCTCTATCCCAGTAATAACTTATATATGGAATTTTTGAAAAGAAGATATTAAACAACATAATCCCACAGTGTAACATGGATTAATGGGATGTTGACAACACAGTAATTTTGTGTATAAAGGAACCAAGATGTAAAAACTTTTTGCTCTTAAATCAATTAGTACCATCAATTAAATTCACGATGGAAATGGAAAATGATGGGTGCTTACTGTTTCTGGATGTCCTCATACGAAGAAATAGTAGGGTTTAAATATAGTGTGTATAGAAAACCCACTAATATTTCTTCCTATGTGCATTTCTAATCTGGACAAAGCAATAAGGTTAAAAAGTCACTATTTAAACGTTGATCTATGTTTTTAAGAGCATTGGGTATGTAGCCCTGAATATATTGATGATGAAATAGATAAGATTAGGAATGCAGGCAAAAATTGAAATATCCTGATAGTGTATTAAACAGTGCATTTGAAGTTAAGCAAAAAGACTATTTCAAAACCAGAAAGAACCTTACAACACAAAAAATTTGCTTGTTCTGCCTTTATAATAATAGTATGAAAGATATCCCTCATCTTCTTAAGAATTTTGGTGTTAATGTTCGCATTTAAGAACAATACAATTAATGAAAAATGTACTTATCAAGAACTCCCCAGACAATATTAAAGGATGTGATATATAAAATTCCGTGTAAGTCTTTTATGACAACTTTTATATTGGCCAAACCAAAGCACTGGAAAAGAATTGAACAACATAAGAAATGTGTGAGATATGCACAAGGGAACAGTGGTGATATTTGTGCATGTTATAGTGAGAACGATCATGCTATCAACTGGGAAGGGCAAAAGGATTGTATATTCTAATAATGCACTGGAAAGGAAACATCATTGAATCTAGCTTCATAAAAGAAAGTTACAACCCGATAATATGAATATCAGTCAAATGGGATGTATAAACTTGATCCTTTAATATCAAAAGAAATTTGTAAATTGTTTAAACTTTAAGGTAAGCAGTAGAGATATATGAAAAATAGGATTATCATATTTGTAAACACAGGACGAGGGTAGTAATGTTAATGAGCTTTCCAAACTCCTCTCCATGACACCTGTGGTGTGGATCTGAGGTGGGGTATGGTCTGTTTATCAGCAATGTCCCCTGAGAGTCTATTGTGATTTTTAGCCAAATGAGTTTTAAAGGCCACTCCTACCTTACGACACCGGCCTGAGTGGCGATATGGAGTCTCTAACGGTTGTGTATGTTCAGTCAGTGGTGTTCTTGTAGTATATATTTGTGACTGCACACTCTGTATCAGTCCTTCGTCAATGGCAGTAAATAAAGTCGAAACCGGTTTTCAGACCTATACCCATTTCTTATTTTAAACCTTATGGTAATGTGATATATATTATATATATATATATATTATATATCCCCATATATATGTATATATATATATCATATATGTATATATATATATGTATTATGTGGTGTGATGTGTGTGTGTTGTGTGTGTGTGTAAATGACCCTACACAAGGTCAATAAAGTCATAATCTCTTACAGCCTCTGTTTGAAGAACAGCGCCTGTATTAATTATCATCTCTAGGACTCTCAGACTTGATGGCTCAGTCCTCTTTCAGCAACATTCCATCCTCCCTCAAACTGCTCCCTGTAAAAACCTTAGACAAAGGCCTACTGGAATTAAACACCCAGATGCAAAACTAGATTTTATTTACAAATTTAACGAAAGTAATTTAGCAGAAACTACAACCATAAAATGGAAATCATGGCTAGATAAAATTCTGGTACCCAATCCATCGAAGTAATGATTCTTCTTTCCATCCAATACTAGTGACGAAAAATTTGCCTTGACACCAAATAAAAAATAAACAGGTCAAAAGTAGGTCATAGTTTAGTACATTCTCATTGATTACTTTCACGACCTCTTACTCAACGAAACATCTGACGAAGACAAGCAAAATCTTCTTTTAGTTTCCTAAAACACCAAAAATTGTAAAAATGGGAATGCTTCTAATGTTACTCAAAAACAAAATACATATTTCAGAAATAGAGAAAACAATCTACAGTTTGGTAAATAAATGTGCTCCATATCTCTAAACCCAGTGTACAAATCAGTTCAGTTATTGAGCACCCCACACATACTGTAGGTCTCAAACTTCTCGAGACCTGTAGTAAATTTCAATGTTGGTCTTGTAAAAGATATGTGTTCATGAGTTATGCTACTTACTTTTCTATGGCCTGCAGATAAGGTATCGTCACGGTGGTGGTTCTTAAACACTGCACAAAGCAAATCACACCCAGCCACCAAAACCCTTGGATAAAAGGAACAGACAGTACAGTAATTCCTGGACAAATGGGACAGCCATCACAGGAATACCACTTGGATAAAAGGGACAGTCAGCACAGTAGTACCACCTGGATAAAAGCGACAGTCGGTCACAGTAATACCCACTGGATAAATGAGACAGCCACCCAGTAATTCCCGGATAAATGGGACAGTCACCACAGTAATCTATATACAACATATATATATATACAAATATATATATATATATATATATATATATATATATATATTGTCATACATCTATATAAATGGATGCATGTATGTCTGTGTATGTTCTGCATACACTCTGAAACACATTGAGCAATTTCAGCCAAACTTGGTATAGATATGACTTACTATCTCGAAAGGAATACTGGGATTAAGACATCACTAGCACTAAAGGGGGTGGGTTTTCCAAAGAGGATGGCATATAAAAAAATCCAAAAATGAAGATATTGTGTCAATCAAACCAAGTTTTTGAACCTGCTGAGATGAATAGTGACACTCCTGATGCCCTTTAAGTCCTAAGTTCAGCCCTAGGAAGGGGGTAGAAGGGGGTGAAAGGGCGACGTGTAAAAATAACCTAAAATGACAATATTGTTGTCTAATCCATAGTTTTTGAGGTTGCTGAGATGAATAGTAGCACTCCCAATGCCCTTTAAGTCCAAGGTCAGATCCAATAGGAAGGTGCGTGAGAAGGGTGGGAAGGGGTGACGTAAAAATAACTGAAAACGGCAGGTATTAGAGTCAAATCCATAGTTTCCGAGCCCGCTGAGATGATTAGTGACACTCCTGATGCCCTTTAAGTCCAGGTTCAGCCCTGATAGGAAGTGGGAGTGAGAACGGGTGGGAAGGGTGTGGCATATAAAAATAACTGAAAACAACAGATATTAGTGTCTAATCCATGGTTTTTGAGCTCACTGAGATGAATAGTGATACTCACGATGCCCTTTAAGTACAAGTTCACCCCTGATAGGAAGTGGGGGTGAGAAGGGATGAGAAGGGGTGATGTAAAAATAATAAAAAAACAACAGATATTAGTGTCTAATCCATAGTTTTCAAGCTTTCTGAGATGAATAGTGACACTCCGGATGCCCTTTAAATCCAAGCTCAGCCCTGATAGGAAGTGAGTGTGAGGAGGGGTGAAATATAAAATGTCAAAATTTCTGGGCAATGTAATTGAAGGAACTATCTTAACAGGAAAGAGAGAGAGTGAGAGAGAGAGATAGAGAGAGTGAGAGGGAGAGGAAGTGAGAGTTAGAGTAGAGGGGGTGTTGGGAGGAGAGAGAGAGAGAGAGAGAGAGAGAGAGAGAGAGAGAGAGTATATCGGTTGTAATTCAGAGTTTTCCTGGGCAGTGCCGGGTTGGTTGGCTAGTATATGGATAAAATGAACAGTCAGCACAGTAATAACTGGATAAAAGGGAGAGTCAGCACATTAATGCCTGGATATAACGGACAGACGGAACAATAATGCCTGGATAAATGGAACAGTTACCACAGTAATGCCTAGGGGACAGTCAACATAGTAATGTCTGGGTAAAATGGACAGCCACCACAGTAATACCTGGATAAATTGGACAGACACTACAGTAATATTTGGATAAATAGGACAGTCACCACAGTAATACCTGGATAAAAGAACAGTCACCACAGTATTGTCTGAATAAAAGGGACATTAAGCACAGTAATACCTGGATAAAAGGGACAGTCAGCACAGTAATACTTAGATGAATGGAACAGCTTGTACAATAATGCATGGATGAATAGGACAGTCACCACAGTAATACCTAGATAAAAGGGACTGCCAATACTATAATTAATTGAATAAATGGGAAATTCAGTAGAGTAACACCTGGATAAAAGGGACAGTCAACACAGTAATAACTGGACAAATGGGACAGTCAGCGCAGTAATGCCTGGATAACTGGGACAGTCAGCGCAGTAATATATGGATAAATGGGACATTCAGTGCAGTAATATTTGGATAAAAAGAAGTTAGTTCAGTAACTTCTGGATAAAAATGACAGTCACCACAGTGATACCTGGATAAATGGGACAGTCAACACAGTAATATATGAATAAAGGGGACAGTCTATTGCAGTAATTTCTGGATAAAAGGACAGCCAGTACAAGGAGGTGTAGGAAAATTTTTCTGAGTCCTTCAGACAGCTCCAGGTTGGTCCTTCCTCTCTCTCTCTCTCTCTCTTCTCCCCTCCTTTTCTCTCTCTCTCTTCTGCCCTCTTCTCCCCCCTCTTACATATATATATATATATATATATTATATATATATATATATATCCCTATATATATATATATTCTATATATATATCCCTATTTATATATACCTGTATATATATATATATATATATATATATATATATATATATATATATATATATATATATATATATATATATATATATATATATATATATATATATATATATATATATATATATATGTGTGTGTGTGTGTGTGTGTGTGTGTGTGTGTGTGTGTGTAAATGTGGCAAACAAAGGTGTTTTAGGACACCTTTTTTCTTTCCGATTTATCATAAAAGGTCTTTATAGCTTTATTGTAACAAATATCCATAATGTGGGTTGGATAGCATAGATCTCTTCCTATTTTTCTGATGTTTTTGAATTCTTGGTCTAAAACTCAGGACTGACTATTCGCAAAGCTCGAGGAAACATTGATGAAAAAAAAAAATTTCATATTCATATAATGCCCTGATTAATAGTGCACATATGTCAAATTATTTGTCTTTTTCCTGTAAATATTACATTTACAATTAAAAGGTTCCCTTCTAATATGAATGTCCAAAAAAGGTAAACATTCATCTTTCTCTAACTTGAGTGTAAATTTACATCCAAATCTTTGGATATGATGAAGGAAAGTAATTGGACAAAGGATGCAAAAAAAAAAAAAAAGACTGTGTAGTGATTTTCAAGAAAAATTATTAGTGAAGATGTTATATGCACTTTAGGTCACTGGAATTTCAACTAAGCCAACTGCATTTGAGAAATTTGGAGAAGAATGAAGCGAGTAGTAACAAATAAAGTAAACGTAGAATCAAGGAGAAGAAAATGAAGGGAATGGGAGAAAAAACTCAGTGATTTGTGATGACGTTTTTTCTACTACACTATATCAAACGATTCTTAACAGGTGCAGTCAACTTTCGAAACGTGGGCTAATCGCTTGCAGTCCCGAACCGCCTTCAGAGAATTTCGGAACAAACGAGAAGCCTTTCAAAGTCATTCTTTACATGTTTATCGAACGTAATGTGGTGAATTCTCACAAACACAAACAAAAAAAGCACAAACACTTAGATGATCAAACACACACACACTATCAAAATAAGTCCACCATTTCAATTTCAACTACTAGGCCTGCTGATTACACTTCCATTTCTTCCTTGAGCTTCTGAAGTTTCTTATGGTAATGAGTTAGCAGCACATTTAGCCAATACGAATTTGTAAATTTTGATGAATTTAGACACATCAACGACTCTCCTCCAATTTGCCGTGCAGTGCATTTCACATAATTGATAAAAGGTCCATCTAATGTTGCATTGGAGACAGACTTTCTCTCCCCACCCCGCCCCCACCCCCACCCCCACCACACACACATACAAATACAGACGTGTATGAGCACATATCATATAAACACAATATTTTTCTATTTACTGCCTATGTTCAGTGGCGATGTCTTTTATTCTCTTTCAACAGAGGAACGCAATTCCCCTCCCCCTATATCTCCCACTCGGCCTCCCCTCCCATTGCTCCTTCCCCTCTCCCTCCCATCCCATTCCTCCTTCCATCCTCATCCCTTTCCCTACTCCTTCTCCTTCCTGCCCTCTTCTCCCCCTCTTCCACTTAGCCTCCTTCTATCCCACTCTCCCTTCTCCTCCTATCTCCCTCCCCTTCCCTCTTGCCTCCTTCTCCCCTCCCTCTTCACCTTCCCTCTTTCCTGGCTTCACCTGTAGCTGTCATTCAGAGTTTTCCCAGGCAGCATCAGATTGGTCATATAGTATATATATATATATATATATATATATATATATATATATATATATATATATATATATATATATATATATATATATATATATATATATATATATATATACTGTATATATATATATATATATATATATATATATATATATATATATATATATATATATATATATATATATATATATATATATATATATATATATATATATATATATATATATATATATATATATATATATATATATATATATATATATATATATATGTATATGTGTGTGTGTGTGTGTGTGTGTATATAACTGAATCATAAAATATGGAACGTGATGAATATATAAATATATATATAAATATCACAAATATATATATACATTGGAGTATACTAGGCCTTTATATGCTAGTCCTTTACTTCTTATAGACTGCTAAATATAATAGTGTATATAAAGGCCTGCAGCACTATATCAGTATATATTCATATATTTTATCTATATATATATATATATATATATATATATATATATATATATATATATATATATATATATATATATATATATATATATATATATATATATATATATATATATATATATATATATATATATATATATATATATATATATATATATATATATATATATATATATATATATATACATATATATATATATATATATATATATATATATATATATATATATATATATATATATATATATATATATATATATATATATATATATATATATATATATATATATATATATATATATATATATATATATATATATATATATATATATATATATATATATATATATATATATATATATATATATATATATATATATATATATATATATATATATATATATATATATATATATATATATATACATATATATATATATATATATATATATATATATATATATATATATATATATATATATATATATATATATATATATATATATATATATATATATATATATATATATATATATATATATATATATATATATATATATATATATATATATATATATATATATATATATATATATATATATATATATATATATATATATATATATATATATATATATATATATATATATATATATATATATTTACGATTTAACCTGGGGAAATGCTTAACATGAGCCAGTTACAGACTCTAATTGAATTATTTCATTACTTACCTCGATATTTGTATCAAATCTGAATGCTGTTGATTCAGGAAATCGTAAAAAAAAAGGAAAAAGGGGGAATTTAGTTGAGCTGATGGCTCTACTTACAAAGTAGTTGTAAGTAAACACGTTAGGCTAATTTTAAGATTACGTGTATTTACATTTAATGAACTATCAGAAGATGAAATGAACTAATTAAACAGGCAAGGCCTGAGAGGTTAATTATAACTGGGAATACTAGAAGGTATATCCATTGGTGTGATGATGCTGATACAAGGCACAGTCAAGAGAGATTTCCATGGCTTACAAACCCTCTGTAAACAGAGAGATTTACGAATTAAAAGCTAGTAAGGACACAGTAAAATATGCATAAGACAGGGAGAGCACAGTTGGTGCCAAAGAAGCCTTGAACACACGGTTTTATGCAATTATTCAAACTCAGGCATATACGTAACACTGCCCTAACAAGGCAAGGTTAACATGGAAATACTGACACTTGGAACTGAAATAGAATTTAGACAAGAATTAAAACAGGGTGGCTGAATGGAAGAACCTTTGCAACAGATCACTTTACTGTATATGAGAGGTGGCTTCAGTGAAGATAATGGTGGCAGAGTTGGGCTAAGGGCTTCACTGGTAAGGATACTAAGGCCTCCTACAAGATAGGACTACGTGGTAGGGGCATGGCTCTCTGAAGGAGGTGGGAATGGAAAGAGGAGATGTGTCTCGCTCACGTCCAGCTGTCTTTCAAATCTTGTTCCTTCAGTGAGGCCCTTATATGACTTTGGTCAGGGGTCAGAAGGCCATCCCCTGGTAGATGGGTTTGGTGTCATTTCCCTACGCATGCGTACCATTTATGAATCAGTGCCAGGTGTGCATGCCAGGTGCTCTTTCTCTTAATCTGCATCACTGGCTCTATTCTGTCTCCAGCACTACTCAGTCTCCTCACAACCTCATGTCTGGAAACAAAGGGCTCCACAAATTCACAGTGCCTTGTCAGGCAGTGCCTCTGTAGGTTCATAGGTCAGGCGCTGATGTCCTGTTTCTTAGTATACATATGACTTACTATTTGGAAATCAACACTGTGGGAGTAAGACATCACTAGCACCAAAGGGCACCAAAAAAGCACGGGAAGTGCTTTCATGAAAAGGGGCTAATTTTAACTGTGAAAAGGAGCTAGTCATGCCCGTAGACTCAGTAACTTTACGAATTTATCATATCTAATTTCGGTATACATTTGACTTAATATCTAGGAAAGAATATTGTGTGGGTAAGACAACAATGGCACCAAAGGGGGTGACAGTTGGGAAGGGGGTGACAGAGAGAGGTGTGAGAGGGAAAGGAAGTGAAAGAGAGAGTAGAGGGTGTGTTAGGGAGAAGAGAGGGAAAGAGACAGGGAGGGTTGGAAACCTTACCTTACAGACCTTACAGTTCGTTCGGTCGCCCCAGGTCCCCAGTCAGTGTGAGGCACCTCTGATGTCTACCAGAGAATTGCTAATGCATCTTCCAGTATATTTTGCATCTTCCAATCTTGGATGGTCTGGGATGCAGCTTAGATATTTGTCGAGCTTATTCTTAAACGCATCTACACTCACTCCTAATATGTTCCTCAGATGAGCTGGTAATGCATTGAATAGACGCTGCATTATCGATGCCAATGCGTAGTGGGTTAATGTCCTGTGTGCTTTCCTTAGTTTTCCTGGTATAGTTTTGGGCACTATTAATCTACCTCTGCTTGCTCTTTCTGATATTTTTAGCTCCATGATGCTTTCGGTAATTCCTTCTATCTGTTTCCATGCCTGTATTATCATGTAGTGTTCTCTTCTCCTTTCGAGACTATATAATTTTAAGAATTGTAGTCTTTCCCAGTAGTCAAGGTTCTTAACTTCTATTCTAGCTGTAAAGGACCTTTGTACACTCTCTATTCGTGCAAATCCTTTTGGTAGTGTGGGTACCATATCATATTGCAATATTCAAGTGGACTATGTACATACATTTTATAAAGCATAATCATGTGTTTGGCTTTTCTTGTTTTGAAGTGCCGGAACAACATTCCCATTTTTGCTTTGCATTTTGCCAATAGTATTGCTATTTGATCATTGCATAACATATTCCTATTCAACATCACACCAAGGTCTTAAACTGCTTCCTTATTTGTGATTGTCTCGTTCTTAGCTCCTCTATATGCATATAGCATTCCTTCTTTATCACCATAATTTATTGATTTAAATTTATCAGAGTTAAATACCATCCTATTTACCTCTGCCCATTCATACATTTTGTTTAGGTCTCTTTGTAGCGAGTTCTTATCTTCATCACAATTAATTTCTCTACTTATTCTTGTATGTTGGAAAATTCTTTCAGGATGATGGAATTGTACGACGAGTATTGAGCATTCCTAATAAATAAAAATTTAGTTCCTCTTAAAGGTAATAAATGTTGCTAAAAATGCACTCTTGAGTTTAGTTCATGACTAAAATATTAAATGCGTAAGCGAAACCATTAGTAATTTAATAAATATAATGGTGTATTTAGCTTTGATATCCATTAATTGAATTAATTATAATTAGGATTAATTTAAAGTAAAATCTTTTTGAGTAAATCAGATGAAATAATGAAGTAATTAAATAATTAAACCAGCATAAATATTGTTGGAACCTCCCCTTCTGGGTTAGCTCGGGCAGAAAAGAAATGCTAGTGGTACTACTGTGGTAGTCAAGTAACAACCACCGTTAAGGGATGACGTTACTCCAAAATGTTAGACCAGGATGTTGAAATTCTATGAAGACACCTGTAGAACAGCGAAACAGCAATGTACCTTTCTTTTTATCTCGTTTTTGTACATTTATGAGAGTTAGGAGGGTGTAAGCTAATCACACTGTTGCCTTACTAAGTTGATTGCAGGTGTGTTTAAGTAGACAAAATGCATTGTAAATATTTTTAATATTTGTAAATAGGTGTTAGTAAACAAAATTTCTAACATGTGTCATTGGCGAAACTTCTCACTACCGAGTCCTTAACATTACTGTCTATGCCTGCAATCATAATAACAAACAGCAATGTAGCTAACACCGTACCTTGTGGCACACCGGATATTACCTTAGCTTCATCCGATTTCTTGTCGTTTGGAAGCACTATCTGTTTTCTGTTTTGCAAAAATTGTTTTATCCATCTTCCTACTTTGTCCACAGTGTTATGTTTTCTAATTTTTTTCGCTAATATATTATGGTCTACCTTGTCAAAAGCTTTTGCAAAGTCTAGGTAAACCACATCTGTATCTTTTTCGTTTTTCACATTTTTATATATGCTTTCATGGTGGACAAAACCGTGTTGTCCTATATTAAACAAACTATTTTTTATTAAATGTTTCATTATATTTTTCTTCATTACCCTTTCATATACTTTCATAATATGAGATGTCAGACTCACAGGCCTATAATTACTTGCCTCTAGTCTTGATCCACTTTTGAAAATTGGGGTAATATATGCTAACTTATGCTCATCATAAATCTTGCCTGTATCTACACTTTGTCTTAATAATATTGTGAGCGGCTTTGCAGTTGAATGAACCACTTTCTTTAACAAAATAGCAGGGATGCTGTGTGGTCCGGCTGTTGATCCATTTTTGATTTCATTAATAGCCTGCACAATATCAGCTTCATTAATAATTATATCCGATAAATATTCACTATTTTCATCTCTTATTTCTGTATCATTATCTTCATTATCAATTCTAGGTGTAAATCCACTCTTATATCTTTCTGCTAATATGTTACATATTTCCTTTTTTTCATTCGTTAATCTCCCTTCAATTCTTAGAGGGCTATTTCTTCTCTTCTTTTATTCATCTTTTTCGCATATGAGTAAAAAATTTTTGGGGTGTTGCTTGATATTTTGTAAGGTTTTTTCTTCTAGGTCCCGTTTTTCATTTTCTTTTGACTGTATAATCTTTTGTTCTGCATTTTCTATCTTAATTTTTAGTTCCGTCACTTTCCATGCATTCTTTTCTCTTGCAAGAGCTTTTTTTCACTTCCTGATTTTTTGGATCAGGATCCCTCTGTCTCTTGGTATGCATGACTGATGTTTACTTTTTTTCTTTGGTATATATTTATCCACTATTTTCTCTAATATTTTGTATAATATATCTGTATTTACCTGTGTATTATCACTTACAGATATGTTTTCCCAGTTTTTAATTCTTCATTTATTTCTGACCATTTTATATTCTTACTATAGAAATTGTATTTTCCATATCCTTCCCACTTTTTCTACTCTTGCTTATCTCTGTTTTCACTTGCTTTGGAATGGACTGTTAATTCTAAGACATTATGGTCCGAAATACTCGTATTATATACTATTATATCTTTAACATAATTCACCTCGTTCACAAATACTAGGTCTAAAATACTATCTTTTCTTGTTGGCAGGTGATTTATTTGCTGGATTTTATGTTCTAGTAGCATATCTAATAGTTTTTCAAATTTCCTCTTATCTTCTGCACTACTATTACTCTCTTTTTATATGTATAAATACAACCAAAATCTCCTATTTGTTCTTTCCAATCTACGAAAGGAAAGTTAAAGTCTCTGGATATGATTATATTCCATTCTTTGTGATTTCTACATATATCTAATTTGTCTCTTGTTATATCAAACTCTTTAGTATTAGGGGTCTGTATATTACGAAGTTCACTACTTTTTCTTATGCAAATCCTACTGCTATTAATTCACATTCTGTGTTACTATATTTCTCACAGATTTTTCCTTGATTTACATCTTCCCCATATATCTCGGTTCCCCCTTGATTCCTATTTTTTCTATCTGATCTATAAGTTTGGAAACCCTTTATCAGATCATCATTACCAGTCTCTTGTGAGTACCAGGTTTCACTTATATTTATTACAGTATATCTATTTTTTTCAGTTTGGGTTAGTTCTTCTAAGAACTCTATTTTTCTTTTTGAGTTACTCGAAACTAAACCCTGTGCAATCATCTCTATGGTGGTTTGCATGTTATCCCCATTATCTAATATGGGTAATAATAAGGATTTTCCCATGTCTCTTTCCTGTTCTGATATGTTGTTCTTTTCTTCATTTCCATAACTTCGTACATTAAAATATCCAACTTTTCCAATATAGTTGATCTTCCATCTTCATATTTATTCATTTTGTGTTTGCACCTGCATCTATCTCCATATCTGCACCATCCCTTTGCATCATAGACACATTGCTTCGTTGCACTGTAACTGGGTGCTGATGCCTCATATCATGATGCTGACATTTCATAACGTGGTGCTGGCTTGCATTTTTCCTTTGTCTCATACTCTTTATTCCATTCTTTATTTGTTTAATTTTTACTTTGATTTCTTGATGTGCATTTGTTTTACATTTTTGTCCTTCATGGCTACAGGATGCATATACCCGCACTTTTTGTTGAATCTGCACCCTTTTCCTTGTCTCAAGTTTCTGAATATTTTTGGATGTAGATCGCTGCATTCAACCTCATAACCGTCTAGATATGCACATTTGCCATAAATCTCATAGTTGTGACATATCTTGGGATGTTTGTAATGACATCTTTCACCTAATCTGTGGTTCCCTCTTTTCAAAAGAGTGCAGACTATGTCTTTCTTTTCTTTTTTTTTTTTTGCTCTTTCCCGTCAGTATGTATATCTGGGTACAGCCTCTTTGGGATTTTATTTTGGGTTGTCATTTCATAGTTTATTTCTTCATATGTATGCTGTTGTATTGCCTTATATGTAGAGTCTTATGAGTTTCTCTGCATCCATACTCTTATCCTGTTCTTTGTTTTCATTATTGTTTTCTATCTCTTCAATCTTATTATCTTCTATTTCGTTTTCCTCTTCTTCCTCTTCCTCATTTTCTTCATCCTCAACTATTTGTACATTAAATCTTGACTTAATAACATTGTCTATCCATATTAGACATGTTGAGCAAAATACTTTTGTGTCCTTTTTTTTTTTATTTTGCTGTACTTCTGCGCATGTAGGGTGAGTTGGTACATGGCATGCACAGCATTTCCTTATCAGGTTTTGTGGATGTACAATGCTATACCCCAAATTACATGGATTGCATGCTTTAGGCGTTTGTTTTCCTATTGCATCAATCAGTATATTCACCATATTCACCTTGTTCATTTTCTTTGTTGGGATGTGTTGACTGATGTAGATTTTCTTCATAAGTCTCTTGATCACTTGGACTTTCTTTGGTGTTCCTTCTATTATTTTCATTATGTTTTCTGCTGACTTGTCCCAGTTTGAAGGATCATATCCTTTCACTATGTCTGTGTATGTTCTTGCATCTTTTTGGTTGGAGTTGTTATTGATCTCAACGATAAGAAACCCCGGCTTCCTGCTTGCCAATTCATCATATTGGTAGTCTGCTAGGCAAGCTAAATTCCTCCATCTTTTGCCGCTGTTGTTGCCAGACGCTTCCATGACGCTCAATTTTAAATATTTCACTCGAAAAAAACACCTTAGTCGACGCTTTATCGTGCTATTCTGACTTTAATCTAATCACCGACAGTTCGCGAACACTTCTAGCTATAGATCACTCATTCTTAATGTCGTATGTTATACTCGTGAAATCGGGTTGATTATTCAGACCAAGAACGAATGCGCCTTCAGACCAAGAACGGGCACTTCGAGAAAGTCACAACTAACAAATATAATGTTCTCCATCTTACTTCCTTACCATTGGAGACTGATTATGAAATCATAACCAGAATGTTTGAATGCCATGGAGTAATAAAGGAAATCAAGATGAATTTTATGGAAGAAAATGAGGAATAGGAGACTCTTTAACAAACAGTGAAGAGGCCATCTATGCAAGCTGCAACTTGCATAACATCAAGTTAAATAAATCTAACATCAAAGGGGCCCTCTGTGAGAAGGCTCATCAGAAACTAGAATCTTACAGACCCAGTGACTGGTATGCAAAAGATCCTGCAAAATCTGAATCAGAAGGTGTAAAGGAAAGGAAACCAAAACCCCTATGTGGCTTCGGATGACTGCTAAAGTAGAAAATTATAATTTTTCAAGACCAGTAGATATCTTCAGAAGAAAGTAGGTTTCATTAAATCTGGAGATATTACACAATTTGAAAAGAAGACTGTCGTAATTCATGCCAAGCCAAAGACAATC
This sequence comes from Macrobrachium rosenbergii, assembly GCF_040412425.1. Classification (NCBI taxonomy): domain Eukaryota; kingdom Metazoa; phylum Arthropoda; class Malacostraca; order Decapoda; family Palaemonidae; genus Macrobrachium; species Macrobrachium rosenbergii. The sequence continues at coordinate 47,359,535 of NC_089793.1, forward strand.
TGTTATGCTCAGTCATTTAAAACCAAATAAGGAAATGGACATGGACATCAAGCCTCACCTTAACTTTAATTATGGCAGAGGAGTGGTATTTAATAGAGATTTGCATGATTTTAACGAAGAAGCAATTCTAGATATGTGTCCAAAAGAAGTCTGGAAGGTACATAAGGTTCCCAAAGCATCAATGGTTATATTGACATTTGAAGATCCAGAAATACCTATGTATGTAGACATTGAAGAGGAAAGAGAAGGAGTTATAAGCCCTTCAAACAGAAGCCCTTGCAATGTTTCAACTGTTGCAAATTTGGACACCCCTCTGAAGCCTGTAAAAATGATAAAGTATGCAGTAACTGTTCTAGAGCTGAGCATGGAGACTGCACGCTTGATGCAAAATGCTTAAATTGTGGATATGTCCAAATTACAAAACTGAAGAAGCAGCCCTTAGCAAGTCTAATGCAGAGCACATTACTGTTGGGTATGCTAAATGCCTAATGAATACAACCAAAAATTATGCCAAAGCATTAAAAAAAAACTAATTTTCTCTTGCCAACAAAATCACCATCTTCTAAGGCTGAAAGAGGGCCATCCAGGACTACCAAACTACTGTCTGAAGTAAGGAAAGTGCATGTGAAGGCAAGCTCACTACTTCAGAGGGTTTTACCAACACCTCTCAGGCAGATGCACACTGCCTTCTTTACAGTCTTCCCCTCCCCCCACAGACAAATCTACATTGCCTCTCTAGAGGGCAGTATCTCTGCCTAACTTAGGAGAGGACGAACATTCTAAGGAGCTACCAGAGACACCAATAGAGGGGGAGGTGTCTAGACCAGGTAGCTCCCTACCATACCGTAAAAGATAGTGACTTCCATCACTCTCTCCCCAATGTCATAAAACCAAAATATCCAATAGATATGAAGTAATTTCTTCAATTGACAATGAACCAAATGACTTAATCATCCACAAAGTCAATGCTGATGTTCATTGGTCTTCTAGCCAAATCACTAAAGAATAAAAAAAAAAAAAACAGATAGTGTGAAGCCGAGGATATAAAGATAAAAATTAAATCCCAAAAATTTATGTAACCCAAAAATTGCTAATGAAAAGACCTCTTCCAGAGTCTCTTACAAAAAGTAAACCATTTTCATGCCTAACATCTTACAATGGAATTGTCAAGGTCAAAGGGCTAAATATGAAGAGCTGAAACTACTCATCCATGAATACTCTCCTATTACTGTTTGTCCACAAGAGAGCAAGCCGGACAGCAATACCCCTTGTCCAAGGGAATATGTTAGTAATAGGACTCCTTATGACCAACAAAAGAGGAGCCATGGTGGGAACCTCATTTATGTCCCACAAATACCCTTTACTTTACGTACTCCTCTGCAGGCAGGGGCTTTATAAATTGACACTGGAAGATGTACTATTTGCTTTTTATACTTGCCACCTAATGAAAATATTACATATGGCGATCTCACCACAGTAATACACCAACTCCCTCAACCATTCTTATTACTTGGAGAAATGAATAGTAGACACCCAGTATGGGGTGATGTTTTAGCAAATACCAGGGGTAATATTATCTCTTCGCTCAAAGAAAATGAAGACATAGGGATCCTCAACACAGGAGAACCTACTCATCTCCATATACAAACAGGCACCTTGTCATGTATTGACCATTCGATTGTGAATTCTAACTGCATTGTGGACTTGGACTGGAGAACATTGGATGATTGGCATAGTAGCAATCATGCACCAATATAATAAACACTAGCAATAATCCACCAATGCCTAGATCCCCTCGGTGGAACCTGGTCAGAGCTAACTGGGTTAAATTTCAAGAGCTTAGTGAAACTGAAGGGAATGCAGATGAATTTCAAAGTATTGATGATGCTAATGACCTGCTAAATGGAACTCTTCATACAGCAGGTATAAACTCACAAGCTCTTACTCGATACCACAGGCACCATACAAAAGAAAATATGATTTTATACAAGAAATCACGAGCACAATTCCACCGTGCAACAAAAGCAGCAAGACGTCAATCTACGCCGCCTTCAGCTGTTTGGAGAAAAGTCCAGAAGATAGCAGGAAAACTCACACCAAATCCACCACCAGTTCTCAGAGTGATTGGTCACTTCATGACTGGTGCAAGTAATGCTCTGGCAAAGCACTTTGCCAGTGTATCACAAAAGTCAGAAGATGCTCCTGGTTTTCATTATAGAAATCAAGAAGAATGGAAACCCCTTGACTTTACTGCAAATAAAGAAAAGGAGTTCGATTTAGCTCTTGTAGTGATACAGCCCCAGGCCCCGATGACATTCCTTATGCTGTGATAAGGCATGTATCAATAAACGCAAAGCTTTTCATTTTAAGTATTGTAAACAGGATATGGCATAACACTAGTTACCCAACTGTATGGGAACTAGCAATTTTTTAGGCTTTATAAAGCCTGGTAAGGACAAGTTTTTAGCAACAAGCTACCGACCAATTGCACTAACTTGTTGTCTGTGTAAAATAATGGAAAAGATGGTCAATGCAAGGCTTGTCTTGGAAAAAAGGGGCATTTTATCACCTGCATAGTGTGGATTTCGAAAATTGCACTCAACAACAGACTCCCTAGCCCATCTTGAGTCATCAATTTTTGAGTCATTTGCATCCAAGCAGCATCATATGACAGTATTTTTTTACCTTGCAAAGGCAGATGACACTCCTTGGAGATGTGGAATTCTTAAAGTTATTCATGAATGCGGATTGAGAGGGGAGTTGCCATTATTCCTGAGAGCATTTTTAACACAGACACTTTCAGGCAAGAGTAGGTAATACTCTGTCTGGAAGAAAATGCCAAGTAGAAGGGGTCCCTCCAGATAGCGCGCTCAGCGTTACTCTGTTTGCCTTGGCAATAAATGGCATCTTCATGATGTCCATACAATTTTTGTGGATGATATTTCCATATTTTCTGGAGCAAGAATATGGGCAGATTTGAATGGCTTCAAGTTCTCAAAAAGCAAAACTGTTGCAGTTCATTTCTGCCGCAGTCATGGACTACATCCTGATCCCGATGTCTATCTTAAAGGACAAAAAATCCCATGTGTAGAAGAAACCCGATTTTTAGGCTTGGTTTTTGACTGAAGGTTGACATGAGCTTCACATCTTAAGATGCTGAAAGCTAAATGCCTAGAAATTTGAAGTATCTTTAAAGTCCTAGCACACACATCCTGGGGAGCTGATCGCATAACACTTCTTAGATTGTACCAATCCCTTATGGCATCTAAGTTGTTGTATGGTTGTGAAATATGTTCTCCAGCCACCCCTAATCGTTTAAGAATTTTAGATTCTGTGCACCATCCTGGCATTAGACTAGACACAGGTGCTTTTAAAACATCACCCATTCCCAGTCTGCTTGTTGATGCTGGAGAACTGCCTCTGGAACTGTATCATCAGGCTTGTCATCAGATACTGGAATAGGTTGCAAAGACTTCTGGGCTCTCTTGCATCTCAGACAGTGCATAGAGAGAATTTCTTTGGCTACTGTGAGGCTCATCCTAAATCAATGCAGCCTTACAAATATACTGTAGAGTAAAACGGCTGTTGAATAGCCTGAATCCGACCAGTAGTGGAGTGATTTCCTTTAGGAATCCAACAACCCCTCCCTGGAAGTTGCCAGTAGTCCCTTTCTGTCATTATTTTACAGGCTTTAAGAGAAAAAATATGGAAGAAGAAGAAATTCCATCCATTTTCTTTGAACATTCAGAATGTCATTGAAATAGTAATTTTATATTCACAGATGGATCCAAATCCAATGCTGGCGCTGGATTTGGGGTACATTCTAATGGTTTTAATTGTGGGGGCGCACTTCCTCTAGAGGCATAAAATATTACAGCAGAGCTGTATGGGATTTTAAGTGCTGTTGAAAAGATAGCTACAATGGTCGATGACAATTTTACAATTTTTAGTGATGCAAAAAGCGTTTTACAGGCTTTAGTACATTTTAATCCAACCAACCCTTTAGTTTTAAAGATTCTAGAGTGACTTGTCATCATTGAGCGCAGAGGGGATTTAAGAGTTCGATGCCTTTCTGAAGCTTGGGGTGGGGATAGCAGGTACATCCTTGCCAAGATGTTTGGAGAGGGTGCGATGTATGATGCTAGTGGCACTTTTAAATATATTTTAGAAGCTGGAGTTTTACATAAGCTATAATTTTATTTCCCACAAGTTTTAATTATATTATATAAATATACTACACTATGTCTATGTAGTGCATTAATTAACATTGGCGTCAATGACCATAGAAGTCACGACGTCTGATAACTTAAAATTATTCATTCATACAATCGCGTGTGGCTGCAGTGGCTATTGAAGTAGGGGCATGCCCCATAGGGGGCTGGCAGAAAATTCAAAAGGCGGAGGTGAAAGTTTCAAGATATGAAACTGGCAATTTTTAAATGTCATACTGTTTAAATTGTACCAGTGAAAAGGTTTGGTATGGTAACCTTACAATCTTTTGTTTTCTGATAACTTTTTCTTCAACTCTGAGAGTTCTTCATTGGGTTTATCAATTGTATTAGCAGATTATGCATAATTATCAATTTTATACTAATTCACACAGTAGTTTCCTTGAAATAAATAAACTTCAATTTCCTTTTCATGAATAATTTCTGCTTTATAGTAATTTTTGCTCTGAGAATAAGATCAATTTAAGATTAATGAAACTGATAACATTTAAAAAAATAAACCTAAAAAGTGGAACAGGAAAAATTTTTTCACACATACACAAAGTCAAACCTAAACATATGTTTTTAGTATAGTGTTAAACTTAGTAATCCCTCTTAAGCGATGAGGAACTGTATACAGCAAAGGTTCAATAGCTACCTTTTACTATTGAAAAAAGCTTTGGTGCTAAAGTAGGGAGGGAATCCATGACTGTGCTGAGAGGGGCTGAGAGGCTAAAAGCTCAAGAATCTGTTGTTGCTACTCTAGATTAAATCAGCCTTATTCCAGGACGTGACCTTGCTCCTAACGGTGTATCGGAAGATGAGATAGAAATCAGTGAATGAGAGGCATGGTGTAGATCTGCAGCTTCGTATGGCTGTTGACAAACACTGAGTAGTTATCAAAGCATATTTTGTGCCCGGTTACAATGCAAAAGTAGGCTTCCCGGAAATAAGTGATGAGAGCAAACGATCAAAGTATTGTAATACGGTCTAAAACATCAAGAAACGCAGGGAAATCCTGGACAGTATCAGGATTTGAAGTAAATTACCCAGAGATTCATATGTAGTGCAAAGAATGGGCCTGTTTAAAATGACACGTAAGTCAAAATGGAGAAAACAATGAACGAAATAAAAAAAAAAAATCGATAATATCTTGAACAGTTACTATGGATACCTATGTCTTTGAATAGCTTTGTCAGTATTTGAAGTAAATTACCCAGAAATTCATAAGTAGTGCAAAGAATGGGCCTGTTTAAAATGACACGTAAGTCAAGATGGAGAAAACAATGAACGAAATACAAAAAACAAAAAAATTCGATAATATCATGAACAGTTACTATGGATACCCATGTCTTTGAATAGCTTTGTCAGTATTTGAAGTAAATTACCCAGGGATTCATAAGTAGTGCAAAGAATGAGCTTGTTTAAAATGACACGTAAGTCAAGATGGAGAAAACAATAAACAAAATACAAAAAAAAAAAAACTTTACTATCATGAACAGTTACAATGGATACCCATATGGGTCTTTGAATAACTCTGTCTCCCTTTCCTTCTTTTGGAATTTAAGCAACCAAACTGAGCAAGCAAAATAACTATGAATTTAACTCATTGATTAGAAAAATGAGTAAAAAGTCGATCCAATTTCACGTTCAACAAGCATTAGCAGAAAAGAAAAATGAAAACTTTTAACAGTTCATATTAAAGAAAAATAAACTAATTGCGATTCAGATATACACAAACAATTCTATAACAAAGTCCAAAAGAAATCGATATCTGCGTGTTTAGTGTGAACCAAGCATGTTGCCGTGTTATTCCACAAGTCGACTATTATGCTAGCAAGAGCAAGACGAAGGAAAAAGAAATGTATTCTACAGGCATATCAATTGAAACTGATATGCCTGAGATTCCATGGTGATCGTGGTTATGTTAGACACAACACAAGCTGGCGAAAGATTTCGTGTTCATTCTACAGGATATCACCAGCAAGTACCGATTTCCAGCTGTCGGTCCAAAACTCAGAAAGGACGTTCTGACAATCCATTTTTGCTT
>NC_089793.1:47370792-47395792 GCF_040412425.1 Macrobrachium rosenbergii
TATCCTTCGTTACCAGAGGTAACAGCGCTCTATGTTAACTAGAATATAATTAAAAGTAAACAAACCAAAGGTTTTACTGCACTGTACTATTAACCTAAACCTCACGTGCACATTTTGGTCAAGGTTCAAATTTTATCTCATGTGACTAAAATTTATATATTACAAATATAAAAGTTTTTATATAATGCAAGTAATAATTCGAAAATCTTTGGACTCTGAAACTTGCTTTTGATTTTAACATTTTATACATAGCCCGCTGTTAATCCGACCATGGCTCCCACCCGGAAAAATATGTAATGCCAGTGAAGCCCACCCACGCCAGCCGAAATAGTTAGAAAAACCAGTTTTTTTATATATATATATCTTAAAAGCTGCAGATTCATACAGCGTCAGCGCATCCTCGGCATGTTAATTTGGCGATTATAAAATGTGTTGAACAAGATGCGCTGTAATTCTGCAGCCTTTGCGAAGGATGTACATCGATGTTTTTTATGGGAATTATGGCGTGAATTTGGCTGGTATTACTTCAGAGACGAAACTACATGATGGAGGAGAGGGCATTAGCTATTAAAAAGTTCTAACTGAATGTGAAAATTATTGTAATTCATATGAAATAATAATAATAATAATAATAATAATAATAATAATAATAATAATAATAATAATAATAATAATAATAATAATAATAATATACCAGCTACACGCTGCTGAGCTTATATAGAAGCATACAGAAAACCTACAAATTAAATGTCGTAGAGTGCTTATTATTTTCAGCAATAATAATAATAATAACAAATAATAATATGCGATGCTTTCTAAGAAAAATTACATGAAAACAAAGCACACAAAATCAAAGCACACTTGGATATAAAGAAATGAATATGCTTAAACAATCGTTTGTAAGTTTTATAATGATATGGATTACTGTAAATTTTCTTCAAGGCAAAATGCCTTAATCCTAAAGGGCATCACAGACTCTTCGTAACTGCCAGATTCCGCAAGGTTACTGAAAGTGAAAAATTAAACAAGTTTCTGGATCCATATTCTATCCAGATTCATCTTGTGATCCATAACCCACCTCCTAATGAAGTTTCCAGATGAAATCTATTCATAACTTCTCTACGATATTTTCTGACAGACAGGTATTGACAGACACTTCATCAAACAGATGCCTGGTGAATTTACAATCTCGTTAAGTTCGTTAGCAGAGGTAATGTCGATTACTACAGACAGGTTTCAGATGTTTCTGAAGGCGCAATTTATATGAGGGGCCGGCCATGGTAGGCACGACTTGTTCTCCTCTTGTCTAAGTGAAAAACTGACAAAATTTTTCATAAAAAAATAAATTTTATGGGGCGACCTAGAGCTCTTGGTTGAATTTTGATGAAAATGATGAACTAATTAATATTTATAAATCTTCTAAAAATCAACGTATAAATTCATGAAAAGTATTCCATTCTAGAGAAAAGCTGTGAAAGCATTCAAGCATTGACGCTGAACCCATTATCAGATTTTTTAGGGGCCCAACGATTTAATGGTCATTAAAGTCTCATTTAATCGTGGTTATTACATTGTTAGGCAACATCTGAGTTCTTGCTTCAGTCAAGGGCGATTTCGGTGCATTGTATTCGACCCCATAGGCTCCAAAAACTGCATCTCAGAATTTGTAGGAGAGGGAGGAACTTTTCCAGTTCACATTCGCCATTAGTAATCGCTGTAGTTTTCCTTGGGACTCGAAAAAAAAAACACAAGTTAATTCATTTGATGTTTAACTTCGGTGATGAAAAGGTTTTTTCTAGTTGCCTTTAATTATTTGATGTCGGATGCAGTGACCGAGCTCTGTAACTAGCTTATCAAGGAGCTCTTTACTGAGGCTCTGATTCTGGAAACATGATATTAATTAGTCCTAAAAATTGGAATTCAGGGACGAAAGTAATGGAGCTCTTCAGAATTTTTATCTAAGTTTTTTTCTCCATTTAAAGTAGTTTGCGTCTTTGTCAGGATCAAAAGTATTTACATTCACCCTAGTACAGTATAGAAAGATTTCAATCATTAATATCAGAACGAGTATTTACATCACCAGGAACTCGAGGACACTGAATTTGTGAATTTTTTTACCCTGAGTACTCTTTTTGAACAAAGTTTCTTTGTAAAGGTTTGTAGTGCCATTTGCCGCTGGAATTACAAGTGGACATATTCTGAATCAAAATAAAAGTTTGTGGTCCTGGTCTTAATTTGAAGAGCAGCCATACTATCCTATGCAACTACAAAGTTATTTCATTTAGAAGCAAGATGTTCAAAGTATTGTGACAGTGAATGATCACCACAACGAAATTCTTATTTTTGCTTTATTAGTAAAAATATGCCATTTAATCTACATTCCAGACATATGCCATCTCCAGGAAGTATTCTATGCAATTGCCGACAGACTATTTATATTCAGTCCTCAGATCGCAGAAAAGTTGAGCATGCTCCGAATTGAACATCATCGCTTTTACGGCCAAGGATGCCTTACCTTTTTTGTTTTATGAAACTTTTGAATTTTTTGGTTAAATATCCTTTGAAGGTGGAATTCGCTTTGTTTTCGGAGCAATTCAACTTCTACAAACTGGCTGATTTTAATTATGGGTCTGATAAATCTGAGTTATTTTGATAAAAGCTATTCTTTACTAATCAAGATAATTGATGTTTATGGATCATTCAGTTATCATTATGATAATCAATATTTGAGTAATTACTTTAAGAATAAGGTCTGAATACACTATGTCTGAGTAGACAAGAATTATCTTCTCGAGTATCCTCTTCGCTATGAACGTAAACTCTAAGCAGAGGCTACATTTGATATTTGAAATGGCTTAAGAGCAACTATATGAAAGCTTGACTCAATACTGAGATTTCAGCGTCACACAAAAATTTTTTGAATGGAACACTTCTGATCTAAATGTCATAAAACTTGAAATGGAATTTTGTCAAACGGGTATTATGAATGAATGCTTGCATCGTAAAATACTTACGAAGTGTACGATGAGAGTTCAACATTGATGCCGATCCAAATCTGGGATAAAGGCGAAGGCTGAGGACAGTAATAACACCCTCACACCCTGCAAATAGATAAATAAGTAAATGAAACAAACCTTCTATCAGGTAGCGATTTCTTGCAAAACAATGAAAAGGAAACTAAAACCTAAAAGGTTGAGAGAGCGACTAAAATATTTGCGACAAATTTGGAAAGAAAAAGAAATGAAGAGGCTCCATCCCCAAAAGACTGAAGAGAACCCACTGAAGTGAGCTCATTACCTGAACAATGAGGTCCATCAGACTGGCTTGTTTGGAGAAGGCTCCAAGGAAGAGAGCAATTCCGGAGGAGACGTCTTGACCTGAGGATGAAGCATTGCAGCCCGTGACACTCGACGGTTGACAGTTCGGTCTTGCACTGGCAATTATACTCATAGAAGAAACGATCTAAGATTCCTCGCCACTCAGCTGGGCTATTCACAGCTGGTCAAATGCAGCTGACTTATTTCTTAGGTCATTACAATGCAACATTCAGACAGCCTTTACAGAAAACACAGTTTAACCTGTTACCTTTTCCTTTAATCCTTCACCCAACATCTGGCCTTTTTTATTGCTGTACTTTCAATCTACACCAGTTTTACATTTCCGAAAGTATATTTGCTTTCATCAAGTATTACAAAGAATGAATAATATAAGTTGCATAATTGTAATATCTTCTCATTTATTAAAGGTAACTGCATGTATAGCTTTAGCAATAACTTATAGAAAAGTCTGTTTTCATCTTACACACTGTATCTTGGCGGTGTCATTTGTATTCCTGTTGACCCAGACACCAAATTTATACTGTAATTTGATATTTACAAAGCAAGGCATCTACCTTTCCCTTAATCTTTGCCTTTTGTCATACGTCAGAATTTTCAAAAGCTGCCAAATCTAAGTAAGGCTTATTACAAGGAATCGAACGATTTACTTACTGAATGAACAGCTTTACAAGAAAATAAAAGGAAAAAGCGGAATCCATACTCATAGTATGACAGTTTTCATAAACTGTTTTGCTTCCGAGATTTAAAGTGCATAAACCTGAATTAATTTCTTGTGTTTTATCAAATATATATAGAGAACAGCTTTTCTTGAGAAAAAGTACGACTCAGAAATGAATTAAAGATAAGGGCTAAAATGAATGAAAAGGATTTCTATTCAGAGAATGAACGACAGCTCAAACAGTATAGTGTATATTCTTTTATGCTGGGAAAATATTCACATTCATATGTATATATAATCTTTGACTGGCATTTTGCATCGGCAATGGCCATTTTCTTACGAAAAAAATTTTTTTTATGAAGTTTTGCATGCTGTGTAATAAAATTTTGCAATAATTCATTATTTTCCAAGTAGATGAAGACCATATCCAATAAGAAATCTAAACAATGAAAATTTGGTTTTTGGCTGTTATTTCTCGTCACTGAATGCGAGTCAAGTTGGCAGAAGCCTAAGAAAAGTGGAGACAAATTTTATTTACTACAAAGGAGGCCTAAGATATAGCCCGCAGTTAATGTGCTGTTATTAAACGAGGGCAATCTCAGTGGCACGCCAGAGCTATACATTTGCCCTAATGATTCCCCTTGGCACTCAGAGAAAGAGAGAGAGAGAGAGAGAGAGAGAGAGAGAGAGAGAGAGAGAATGTGCAGTCTGTCTCTGCTTAGAGTCATTTAGGTTTGTTTCTTTCTCGGGAAGTATACATGGTTAAAGTCTCCTTGTCTTACCAGAAAGCTATTTTCGTTTTCATCACCATAAAAAAATGATTTCTTAAAGTATTTTTCTGGTTGTGACTGATAGCAAACAAATCATTAGCTCTGTTTTAAAACTCTTTTTTCTCTTTGTTCATAACTTTTTAAATTCCATAGAATTTGTATTATTTTTCTTTTCAAATTTCCTTCTTAAAGCAGGTTTTTTCTTGCAAATTACTATTCATATATTAATAACTTGTATATTCCCCCCTCTCTCTTTCTCTCTCTCTCTCTCTCTCTACTTTTTTTTAAGAATTATCATGCCTAATGCCTTTGCAGAATCTTGTTACAAGTTTCCTACCCTATGAGGTCATTCTGCATTTCCCTTTACCTTCTTCTCTTTGGAAGCTTGACTCAAGTCAGTGTCCCCTTTATCTGTTCCATATGAATAGGATTCATCCTCTGAATAATAATAATAATAATAATAATAATAATAATAATAATAATAATAATAATAATAATAATAATAATAGCACTTGATCAACTACCTCTTTTCTTTTTACCTGGATCTAGACCGGGAATGTGCGTGCAACTCTGCATGCCCAAGACATCTATTTGATTCCGCAGAGCGTCGAAACTTTTAAGTCTTGCACTGACTCGACGTAAACCTTTAGAGACTTTATGTTGCAGGAAACCCTTGAGAAGCCTAGAATTTTTCCGCTTAATGTTTTGTTTTTCTAACATTCCATCCATCACGATGTTAAGGTGTCTTGCATTCCTTTGGGGTACAGACATACTCTCTTCTTACTTCATCATGTTCTAGACGAGGTCATCTCAGTTATCTCTCCAGCAGACCTTCCCTTAAACACTGTATAAGGTTGGATTTTACATTTCCCTAATACTGACCACGATTTCTGTCATTTTCACCAGGATGGAGATCCGATTGCCTGCTTATGTATTTTACTGTTGACCGTCCTTTACTGATTTGATTTGCTATTTTTCATGATTCCTTACCTTCATTTGATACTTGATTGTTCTATTCTCCTGAAGATGGCCTTGGAATTAGTGTCCTTTTACCAATAATACTTTTCTTGACTTCCACCTAATGATTGTTATTAGTTTCTGTATGAAAACGGTTATGATAATAGGCTGACAAATGTAACGAAAGGGTTATTATTATTATTATTATTATTATTATTATTATTATTATTATTATTATTATTATTATTATTATTATTATTATTATTATTATTATTCACTTTCAAAATAAAATTTTACCAAATGAAAATATCAAATAAATTCCATTTATTAAGCTAAATTTATTCCAAGCCACGCTACAGGGCACTTCCGTGGCAACAAAATTCAACAGAAAACTGGAGATCATTTTATGATTTGCCCTTCGTTGTGAACAGAAGTGCGTGCGGCTCTATTACGGAGCAATTGTGTAAGCCTGTGCGTGAATTATGATCTTTCGCGGGAAAAAAGTATATTCTTAGTTTTACCAATGATTGATTAACAGCCTCCTAGGCCTGGCCCGAAGGATTGAAGGCTTTTATTTTTACGTGGCTAAGAACCAACTGGTTACCTAGCAACGGACCTACAGCTTATTGTGGAATCCGAACCACATTATAGCGAGAAATGAATTTATCACCAGAAATAAATTCTCTTAACTCTTCATCAGCCGGGAAAGTCGAATTGAACCCGGCCCATCGAGTGACAGTCCGCAGTGCCCTACCGACTCAATTAATAAAGTGTTCTCTCTCATGTGAGAGTAGAGAGAGAGAGAGAGAGAGAGAGAGAGAGAGAGAGAGAGAAGGTGGAGAGGATTTTCATATTGCTTTCAGTTTGCTCTAGAATGTAATTGTATTTCTTCAAAGAGGCGAAAAGAAATAACACACGATAAACAAGTATATTTGAACATAAGATCCAGCTGAAGCTAATTCTTGTGATTAAAAATTCTGCACTTATAATTTTAATTATATGAACTAGAAGATTTTGACAGTTGTGGGCGAGCGAGAGTATTCACGAGTTTTTAATTCGCTAACTTTAAACCACGCTATTTTTATGCGTTGCCACTGCCCATAACTCGGGAGAGGTTATAAATAGATACTCGCTCAATGTTATGATGGGATAATCAGACAAAAGACAGGGTCTGGGACAAAATAGAGTTCTTAGAAGAAAAAAAATAACAAAAGGGACATGTCTCTCTGATTTTATGAGGGTGGCATTAAAAATCACAAGGGCATGAGTTTATGACTGTGATTCGGTAAACAGAAAATAAATAAATAAATAAAGAGTAAATGATGTTGGCAGAAGAGCCAAGCATAAAGAGTGAGGTATTTATTGTATTATGCAGGAATTTATCGTCCTTCATCCTATAAATTACAGCCTGGACATCTCTCAGCCCCAGGGCTGGATATGGGAACCCGGAAGGGCGCAGCTCCCTTCAGGAAGAGCCGACACACATACCCTGTGCCAGGAGGTAGGGGCGCAAGGGCGTGCCACTTCCTACTCTGTTATTCTCAATGATTTATGCATTTTTGGGGAATGGTATCCCGTATTAAATTGCCTCTTGTGGTGATAATTTAAGGATAGAAGTTCCTGAGGAACGGAAGAAGATAGAGGAGGGTTTGACATCCTCTTCTGGATTAGAGGTGCCAAGACCTTTGAAAAATGAAATGGTGGCACAGGTGCCAGGGAGCTCTAGAGCTCTTTGTAAACTACCTGGAAATTCCCACGCCCATAGTAATTCGCCTCGAGCCTTTCTTAATGGGACAGTCGTCCTCGGCCGGGAAGTGGGGGCCCGAGACTGGAGGGCGGCACGGAGTGCCACCTGGGCCAGTTGATTTGCGACAGCTGCCAGGAGTTTTGTGCGCCAGCTCAGCTATGATCCGTCGCAGCTCTTGTAGTTCATCGGCCCAGTGAGATATGGCAGAATCTGACTTGCAATTGCGCCGGCGATGGGCTGAGGCAGCAGAGGAGGCGGTCAGGGGGGTGTGGATGGCTCGCAGGTATCAATGACCAGCTCAGGCACGGGTTGCGAGGCCACACCTGCAGGTGAGCTTCCGGCGGTGGTCGAGAGGAACCGTCTCTCTGACCGGCGGCTGCAGCGGTGCCAGGCCAGGGGAAGAGAGGGGCCTGAGTTGGATCCCGTTGAATGGAAGATCTGGGTAGCGCTCTGGCGCTGGCACTGGGGCAGAGTCAGGCACTATCAGGGGTTTCTTGTGCTCGTCGGTCAGGACAGATGGAGCTTGGCACTGCTTGGTGCATGCAAGTGGCACCTGGCAGGATTTGGCATCTCCTGGAGGGAGATCTGATTGGGGCCCTGGCACTGGCACTGAGGCAGGGCTGGGCACTGGAATTGGATCAGGACCGATCAGGGGGCCACTGTACATTGTACTCAGGTGGCACTGGTAGTGACTGCACGTCCTCCTGGTACCCAGAGGGCGCCAGTCTTTGACTGGGGGGAAGGTGGGGAGGATTACTCACGCCTGAGGAATGAGTTGGGGAATGTGGACCCCTGGATTGTCGTGGTTTCTGTGGGGACTGAAAGTCCTGTCCCAGGATGACGTCATAGCCTCCGGGAAATGGCTTGCTACTGCAAGATTGCAAGATTTTGATTGACGAGGTCTTGTGACTCTCAGTTTGGACCGTAGGGAGTATCATTTAAACTGATTTATTCCCTCGATTGTGACAAGTTTTCGTCTATTGATGATAGCTCCATAGGGAACTCTGTCCCTTGGGATGAGGGAGATTTGTGCACCTAGTCATCAAATGCCGTGACTCGGTGCATGGGGTGGCTTCCTCTGGGAGGGCCACAGATACAGGCCCTTCGGCAGGGGAGGGCCCAATGACTTGGGATTCGTGATGGCCAAGGCGGCGGTGGGAGTATTTGATTTATTATTGTTGGGCATTTCATCCATGCAGGAGAATGGCCATAAACCTTGCACGCCGTGCAAAAGGTCTGGCTAAATCTTTCCGCGCTGCCCCTGTGGAGGGCGCAGGCAGTTATTAGGTGGTTTTCCAGGAGAGAGAGGAGCCGGTTTCTTGTTTCCGCCACTGTTCAGAAGAATGCCCGTCTTTCTTGCAATAATGGCAAGTTAGGGGCTTGCCTGTGTTCCCATTTTTATGGGAATTTGATCCTCCAAGGAGGACGGGGATTTATCTTCCGCCCCATGGATCCTTCTGAGGGTGGTGAGTCTCCACATGTCTGCTATCCAGCAACACTCGGTGAGCGTTGCTGGGGCTTTTTCCACTACATGAGTGGCAAGGGCAGGAGGGTCGGGCAGGAAATGCTCAAATTTAAATCTCGAGTACCTCGGCGGTGCTAGTGGCTCCTTCGGAATCGAGCCATTTTGCTAATGCCGCTCCGAATGGTACGCCCAATCGGACTAAGTCTGGCCTGCTTCTCTGGCTGCTCTCTCCAACGTCTCCTCCACCACTCCGGGGTAATCTCGTACGCCTTGGTAACTGCTTGGCGTACAGCCAGTTTCCTCTATCCTCTGCTGAAAGGGCGTGGTAGGCAACGAGTGCCTTCCCTCCCAGGAATTTAGTGAGAACAAGGGAGAGTTCTGCGGGGAGAGGGTGCAGCACTCCAGGACTTCTTTCGGCCCCTTTCAAGCCATACTTCATGTTCGGCCTCTGTCCATTTTGGCATGAACGAAAAGTGAGCTTGGCTGAGGGCACTCATTCCCACCGGGGGAGGGTGGCGTTCTGTCGTTCTAACATCTGGAGGCTCTGGGCGCGCTTCGCTCTAACATCTGAAGGTCATTTCTCTCTCCACTTTCACTCACGATTCGTTCTTTCTCCTTGTTCTTGAGCTCCGTTTCTCTTCTCTGTACTTCTCTCCTCTCTTCTCTCTTGGGCAATTCCATCTAACTCCCTCTCGTTCTTTTCTCCCTCTCTTCCAGGCAATTCTTTTCTCCTCTCGTTGCTCTTCTTTCGTTCTTTCTCTTCACGTTCTTTCTTTCTCTCTCTGCCTTGGCGTCGTCCACTCTCTCTTGAACCCAGTCTCTCAGATCTTGCCCTGATAGTCCCATGTCCTTTCCAGTGGACATGTAGAATTTGAAGTCCTCGTTTTGTTGGGCTCTGGTATTAGCCATCTTGAAATAATGGTTATATGGACCCTCTGCAAATCAAATATGTCTGAGAAGACTCAGGTTGTCTGAAAAGACTCAATTGCAGGAATCTGAAAACAATTGTTCAGACTGCAGGAGAATGGATCTGTCTGAATAAGACAATTGATCCAGTAAGTCTGAGGAGACTTTGTTAAAATTTAATATGTCTAAGTAAGATGTGGTTGTTCATGGTGAACAAATTTTAATATGTCTCGGAAGATGTAACTGGATTTTTATGTCATGCTTGGACTTGGCCGGCTGTAGCGTGAAATTAAGGTGTTGTTCTAACGAACTAGAATGATCAGTCCCGTAAGGGCTTAGATGTGTGTGAACTATATTAATATAATGTCTCAAAAGGACTTGATTTTGGTTTCCCGCAGGAATTAGAAATTCTCGCCTCTTGCGACGTAGAATTTTTGTGGAGTCACCCGGAGGACTTGGGAATTTTGTTTTCCGGATAGGAATTTGGAAATTCTCGCCTCGTGCGACATAGAATTTTAGTGGAGTCTCTTAGGACTTGGAATTTGGAGAAATTCTCGCCTCGTAGAATTTAGGACTGGGAAATTTGGGTTGGAATTCTTGCCGATGCGACGAATTTTAGGAGTCATAGGACTTGAAATATGATTCGTCCCTTAGGACTTAGAAATTACTAACGGATAAAAACCCAAAAAAATGTTTTTGGAAATGAGGGACAGAAAAATGCTACACACTACTTGGGGATGAATGAAAGGGGCACACGGGGGCGGGTGCAGGAGGGTCAATGGCCAACACTGGAGTTATTTTTAGATTCTGTGTGAATGAACCCGTTTATTTATAGACCGTCTGGGACTCTGGGGAATTTCCGTCGTCTGAGAGGATAACAGTAAAACGACCTAGTAATTTTCCCTATAAGCGGAGTTCAAATTTCGCTTTCTAACACCTAATTCAAGTTTTTAACTAATTTGACTGAATTGTCAGCAACGTATTTCGCGCACGTGTCCCAAGGGAATCTTATCGCCCTAAATAACAGGAGCTAATTCAAAATGCAAAAAAAGTAAAACTTTATAAGGTTTTTCTTTCGCTATTCGAAATGAGACATAAAATTTTTAACATAGAGGAATTTTCGCACTATTCCTCGAAGCAAAGAATGGTTAGCACTGGTTATTTCCTAATTACCTATCCTGAAAGGCATGCATTAACAAATCTAATGGGCGGTTCTCTTCTCTCAGTGAATACATGCGTCCCTATTTCTAATTCCTAGGAACAGTCACGATTGTAAAAGGTTTTGCTAAGATAAACACATTACTTACGTGGAATTCTCTGGATCTGTGCTCTTGGTTTTAACAGGTTCATAATTTGTCTCGCACCAGCTTAGCTTTGCTAATCAGCTGATTTGGCAAGTTGCAAATGCAATAAATCAACAATAGAGGGAAGATGCAACTGCTAAACAAGATCTATGGCCAGGTTGCCATTTTTACGTATTTCCCTGGGTTTATGGTATTTTACAGGCTGGCAACGGAAAACTTTATTTAATTGGCCTTGGAGTTCTGACTTGCGTAAAGGAAATCATAAAAAAAAATAAGAAAAAAGGGAGATTTTTAGGAGCTGAGGGCTCTACTCAAAAGGAAATGTTACGTAAACACTTGGGCTAAATTAAAGAATTATATTTACAAAAGCAAGCATTTGAAGGGAAATGGATAAGTAAATTGATAAAGGGCTTGCAGTGCCTGAAGATCCTTCTATTGGAGTCTTGATTAAACTGGGGCAAGGCACAGGCCAAGATGAGTCCACTGCGAATGGCTGTCCCTCTCAAGAGAGATTTACTGCATTCTTCTGCCCCAACAACAACTAACACAGAATAACTGCTTGAGTTGCACTAGGGCACGCAGCCAGGGGAATGAAAAAGCATTACACTTGCCAAAACAGGATTCAAATGGCACTGGATAAGCTGGCACAAGGGAGGTAAGAAACTCAGGCAGCTTAATTTCTTTAGATAAAGTGATTTAAAAGATTAGTTGGGCTTAACCTTAAGGCAGGGGTTTGGCAAAAAATACCATCCGTGGGCCCCTGTTATCTGTGTTAATATGGAGCCATGAGGAGATAAAAAAAAAGGGTAAGGTTAGGTGGGTGGGGTGGAGCGCACTGTGCGAGACGTCTGGGTTATTATAATAGCTTCCCATGGAAGAAAACATACGAGCAAATGTATCACTTTGATATCCAAGAAGTCTGCACAGCTGATTGAGCTGTATTCTTCTCCCAACAAGAAATGGAAAAATTTTAATTTCCTCTATCCGCAAAATGGAAAGTACTCCTCACATTTAATCCCGAAAAGTACTTTAACATGGCCCATTAATTTCTTCAAGTTTCTGGTATATGTTACTTTAAGATTACGAGGACAAGATACTTTTGATGCAGGAGACAAAATTTAAGAATTAATTTACATGCTTAATTCTAAATCAACAGGCATGCGGTTAGTACAGTCTGCCATAAGAGGCTGTGTAAATGATAAAACAGCATTTATTTTTGTAAATGGCATCCCTTTTACGTGATATTGTAATGACTATACCTAATTATAACTCAACCCTTACTCTGGGGTGTTTATGATATTGTAGGCGAGCAAGAGTTTTAAGTTTTATATATAACTTGAAACCACGCTAATATTATTGTCCACTGCCCACATTGGTACAGGCTATAAATAGATACTCGCTCAATGTTATGATGGGATGAACAGACAAAACAGAGTTCTTAGAAGGAAGGGGAAAAGGAATAATAATAGCAAAAAGGAAAATTAACAGGATGTTGCAAATGAAAACATGACCGCATATGAAAGGCTAACACATCTCTCATACGAAAGGGGCATTTAAAATCACAAGGGCATTAATATGACTCGCAACCATTAAAAGAGAAAGAAAATGAACAACTAAAAGAGTAAATGATATTGGCAGAAAAGCTAAGGAAATATATGTTAGGCGGAATTTATTGTATAAATAAATTACGGCCCGGACTATCACTTCAGCCCCAGGGCGACAAAGGAACCCCGAAGGGCGCGACCCTTCAGGAAGTGCTGACACGCATGCCCAGTGATGGTAGGGCGCAATATATGCCATTTCACTCTGTTATTCTCAATGATTTATACATTTTGGGGAATGGTATCCCGTATTAATTACCTCTTGTGGTGATAATTTAAGAAATATTATAGAATGATAAGGGATAGAAGTTCCTGAGGAACGGAAGAAGATATAGGCTGACATCCCCTTCTGGATTAGAGGTGCCAAGACCTCCGAAAGATGAAATGGTGGCACATATAGGGAAGCTCTAGAGCTCTTCGTCAAAACTACCTGGAAATTCCCACACCTGTGGTAATTCTGCTTAAACCTTTCCTACTGGGACAGATGTCCTATATATGGGGATTTAACGGAGGTATACTCAAGACCAAGGGCGGCATGGAGTGCCACCTGGGCCTGCTGCTGCAACAGCTGACAGGATCTTCCGTGCTGGTTCTACCATGATCCATCGCATATCTTGTAGTTCATTGGCCAAGTGAGATATGGCATCTCTAAATATATGACTTGCAATTGCGTCGGCGACAGACTGATGGCAGAAGAGGCGGTCGGGGGGTGGCGTGAGTCAATAATCGCAGGTATCAACATTACCAGCTCAGGCACTTGTTTGCAGGCCGCATTTTTAGGTGAGCTTCTGCTGTGGTTCGAAAGGAACCGTTTCTCTTACCAATGCTGGTAGCATGGGCCAGGCCGGGAGAAGAGAGGGGGTCCTGAGTTGGATCCACTGAATGGATATTGGGGTTGTGCTTTGGCGCTGGCACTAAGGCAGAGTCTGGCATATCAACAGAGGTTCCTATGTGCTCATCGGTCAGACGGATATCTTGGCACTGCTCGGTGCATGCAAGTGGCACTGGCAGGCATTTGGCATCTCCGGGAGGAGATCTGATTGGGGCCCTGGCACTGGATGGGGCAGGCCGGGCACTGGAGTGGATTGGGAAACGATATTTAGGGTTTACTTTATATACTCAGGTGGCACAAAGTTAGGCTTGCACGTCCTTCTGGTACCCATATATAATTTACTTATACTGAGGGAGAAGCGGGGAGGTTTACTCACACCCGAGGAATGATTGGGAATGTGGATATATATAGATTGTCGTGATTTCTGTGGGGACTGAAAGTCCTGTATAGATGACATCATAGCCTCCAGGGAGATGGCTTGCTACTGCAAGATTGCAAATTTTGATTGGTGAGGTCTTGTGACTCTCAATTGGACCGTATGGGAGTATCATTTTAAATTGATTTACTCAATCAATCGTGACGAGTTTTCGTATATTGACGATATATATAGGAACTATTTTATATATACAAAGATTATTTATGTCCTCGAATGCCGTGACTCGGCACCTGGGTATATGTGGAGGGCCATATATGGGGCCTATATGGAGGGCCCAATGACTTGAGTTCGTGACGGCCAAGGCGACAGTGGAATATTTGATTTATTATTGTTAGGGCATTTTGCCCATGCGGAGAATGGCCATAAACCCTGGCACGTGCAGAAGGTCTGGCTAAAGTCTTTCCCGCTGCCTGTTGTGGAGGTATTTTCCGGAGAGAGAGGTGCCGGTTTTTCTTGTTTCGGCAAAAATTCATGAAGAATGCCCCGTCTTATTGCAATAATATAAGTTAGGGGCTTGCCCGAGTTTCCATTTTTGTATAATTTGATCCTCCGATAAGGTCAGGATTTATCTTATATATATATATATCCTTCTTGATATGGTAGTCTCCCACATATCTATATCCGGCAATACTCGGTGAGTGTTATATGGGGCTTTATCCATATATATGGGTGGCGAGGGCAGGAGGGGGCATAGCGCAGGAAATATTATATAATTTAAATTGCTCATAGTACCTCGGCAGCAGCACTAGGGGCTTTTCGGACTCTAGCCATTTGGAATATACGCTTAATAGTACGCCCACACAAAGTCTGGCCTGCTTTCTTGTATGCTTTATCTCCAACGTCTCCATCCATATATATGGGGTAATCTACGCCTTAGTAACTGCTTGCATGACATGGCTATCCAGTTTAAATATCCTCTGCTGAAAGGGCGTGGTAGGGCAACAAGTTGCCTTTCCTCCAGGAATTTGGTGAGAACAAGGGGAGAGTTTATCAGGAGAGGTTCCATTTTTCCAGGACTCGTTTGGTCCTTTCAAGACATACTTCAGGTTCGGACTCTGTCCATTTTGGCATGAATGAGTGAGCTTGGCTGAGGGCACTCATTCCCACCGTTGAGGGGATATATGGCGTTCTGTCATTCTAACATCTGGAGCTCATGGCGCACTGTGGCTCTCGATCTTCATTCTCTCCTCTCTTCTCTCTTGGCAATTCTTTCTTTCTCTCTGCTCTTGGCTTTCTAACTCTTCTCTTTTCTCTTGCAGCAATTCTTTCTCTCTCTCTCTCTTCACGTTTATTCTGTCCGCCTCTTGGGCAATTCTTTTTCTCTTCTCTCTCCGTAAACTTTCTCTCTTTCCGCCTTGGCATCTCACTAACTCTGAACCCAGTCTCTCAGAACTTGGTGATGTCCCATGTCCTTTCCAGCGGACATGTGAATTTGTATGCCTCATTTTGTTGGGCTATTACTGGTATTAGCCATCTTGAAATAAGGATTATATGACTGATATTTCTAGCGAATCAAATTTTGAAAAGACTCAATTGCAGGAATCTGAAACACTCAATTGTTCAGACTGCAGGAGAATGGATCTGTCTGAATAAGACAATTGATCCAGTAAGTCTGAGGAGACCTTGTTAAAGTTTAATATGTCTGAGTAAGATGTGGCTGTTTATGGCAAACGAATTGTAATAGCGTCTCTTAGATAGCTGGATTTTATGTCACACTTTACTTGGCCAGCTGTATGCGTAATGAAATTAAGGAGTTGTTCTAACTAACTAGAATGATCAGTCCCGTAATAGACTCATGTGTGTGAAAGACTAATATAATGTCTCAAAAGGACTTGATTTCAGGTTTCTCGATTAGGAATTAGAATTGTGCCTCTTGCGGCGTAGAATTTTCTAAGAGTCTCTTAGACTTTGAATTTGGTTGAGAAATTCTGCTATTGCGACGTGGAATTTTATTAGAGTCTCTTAGGACTTGAATTTTGGTGAGAAATTCTCACCTCGGGCAACGTAGAATTTTATTAGGAGTCTCTTAGGACTTGAATTTGGTTGAGAAATTTCTCGCCTCTTGCGTCGTAGAATTTTATTTGGTTTATATATATAGGACTTGGAAATACATTTCGTATAGGACTTAGAAATTATACGGATAAAACCCTAAAAAAATTTTTGCTGAGAAATGAATGAAAAAAGGAATATACACGGGCAATACTGGGAGGGTGCTAAAAGGTCGTCTGGCTTTCACCGGAGTTATTTTGAGATTTTGTGTGAATGAACCCGTCTATTTATGGACCGTCTGGGACTTTGGGAATTTCCCGGTCATCTGATAGGATAACAGTAAAATGACCTAGTAATTTCCATAGAAGCAGAGTTCAAATTTCGCTTTCCTAATGTTAATTCGAGTTTTAACATAAACTTAAGAGAATTATTTTCAGCAATGCAATGATTTTCATCTTGTCCCTTAATGGGGAATTTATTCACGCCTAAATAATTATATAATCTAAAATGCGAAGTAAATTTATCACGGAGGAATTTGAACTATTCTCGACGCAAAAAAATTATTTGGCACGTACCAAAGATTTTAACACAGGAATTTCGCATTTTATTATCGAAGCAAAGTTATATGGCAAAGATTTTAACACAGAGGAATTTCAAAACTATTCTTTCAAAAGAATATGGGGCAAAAGATTTTAACACAGAGGAATTTCGCACTATTTCTCGAAGCTCAGGGATGGTTAGCACTGGTTATTTCCAATCACTTTATCCTGAAAGGCATGCATTAATGAATCTAATACGCGTTCTTTTCTCAGTGAATACATGCGTCCCTATTTCTAATTCAGAACAGTCACGATTGTAAAAAGTTCTTGCTAAGATAAACACATCATTTACGTAAATTCCGATCTGTGTGCTGGTATTATACAAAAGGTCTGTAATTGTCTCACACTCATTTAGCTTACACACTGATCTGGCAAGTTTCAAAATGCAGCTAACACTACGGAACTGCAACTGCAAACGAGATCTATGGCTGTACGCTATTTTTTACATTTTCCTGGGGATTTAGTTTGAAATATTTTTAGAGACAGGCAGCAACAATTTAGGGTAATTTAGCATTGTGTTCTGACTTTCATAAAAATCGGAAACAAAAGAGGAAAACAAAGGGGAATTTAGGATCGTAAGGCTCCTTGTTACTGAGGAAAATATTACGTGAAACACGTGGGCAGAATTAAGGAGTGTATTTACATAAAGCAAACATTAGTACGGGAAAGAAATGGATAAGTAGATTATTGATCCTGAAGGGGACTAAGAATCCTTCGGCTGGGGGATTCCAGAGGACAGTCCACAATGAGTCCACTGATATAGGTTCCTCTGCAGAGATTTACACATTATACGCCAGTAATGAAAATAGACAAAGAATAATGAATTGAAGTTTGCACTGAGGGTGCCAAATACTCGAGGAATGATAGCCAGCACCGCAGACACTTGAGGAGCACGGGCATTTGACTGAGATTGGTGATTACTGGCATGTTAATAAACTGTTACGAGACAAAAGCGCGACTGAATGGATGCTGGTCTTCCAGAGCACTTTCAAGGCAGATTTGGTTCCAGCGAAAAAAGTCCTGACTTGCAATTTCCAGGGCGCTTGTTTCACTGATGGATGCCAGGGATCAGTAAAAGGAAGGGCGCGATGGGGCTCTCAAACGCCATGAGCAAATGGAGTAGGTCATCGGTCCGGGATGACGGGTTTGGGCTCTCACAGAGGAAATTACTGAAAGGCCACGCCGGTTAGGGATGGCACGATGGACAGGTGTTTTGGGGGACTCTCACACATGTCTTCCTTCCCACCCCGCGAACTCGGTTTGGTTTCTGCTTTATCTCTCCTATGGGGCACTCCCTTTCCAACACATAGGTTGAGTCATGTTCTGATGCCCTAGCGGGGTTTTGCCTGTAAGAAAATGACCAGACAGATTAACTTTTGCCTGAAAGGAATTACCTATTTAAGAGTGGCTCTGGTGGGACTAATCTTCTTGTATTCTGGTGCGAAATATTGAAATGTCGATCGGCCAAAGACCAGGCTAAATCCCTCTGCATCAAGCCTTCCATTGACGGAAAAGGCCTATGTAAAAAAAAGAGGTGAGACCGTAGCTTATTTTGATAAGCACTGAGCCCCATTTGCTGGGTTCTCAATAAAGGGTAAATTTGGGTAACAAATATCGCTCAACCTGTGTTCAAGTTATTATAATATAGCAATTCTTCTAAAAACCTCGGTAGCTGGGTTCTAATCCATCAGTGCAAATCCTCTAAAAAAAAATAAATAAATAAAAGACAATGGATGAAGAACAACAAAATAAATCGAGAAAAAGTTTATTAATAAGAGATGTTATATATTTACCAAATGGGTCAAGTACTTAGGAGAATAATTATTTTTTCTAAGGAACAAGAGCTAAAGAAAGATTAATTTGCAAATGAAAAAATGCCTACTAACAAATGTAGTCCCTTGTCTCTGAAGATAGTATTTTCCATTTGTTGAATGCTGGACAACAATAGGTATTAAATAACATCGTTTAATGACACAAAAGAGTACAAAGTAGAGTAAATCAGAGAACAAATAATGAAGAATTAGACATAAAATGGGCAATTAAAAATTAAAATCAAAAGACATCTGGATTTGAGGATTAAGGGAAGTGCTACGGCACAGTGAGATGAAAGATGGGGGCAAGACCCACCAGGTTTTCAAGGTTAATAAGAGAGATGACCATCAAAAAGGGTAGGTGAGAGGGAAGTTATCAAGCTACTAAGATTTGATCATTAGAAGGTAATACTGTTGACAGAACGATCAGAAACTGATAAAAAGAGTTCAAGCAGAGCCCTCCAGCGCTCAAAAATAGCGCAGCCGGGATAATAGTTGCCATGTTGATACTTTATACTTTTGCTGACAGTCTTCAAAGTAAATTTTCCTCGAACAGCTGCACTAAAAAAACTGTGGGGGCACCAAAGTCACAAAGCTGTCCATAGAATGCAGTTATTGGGTTGGACCCTGACTCGATGATCCCCCAGAGTGGATTACTACCAATGTCTACTTCCTCCTATGCCTACTTCGAAAACATTAACTAAAGGGCGGGGGAAGGGAATTCTGGGTGTGTTCTGGTAGCAGGTACGAAAAAGGAACCTATTTTCTACCTTGCCCAGGCATTTTTTATGTGATTTGCTACAATCATGGCATGCGTCCTCGGTCCATATAAATTAAAACACTGGGTTCCGCCATATATGGCAACAACTAAAGCTAGCTGAAATGATGATTAGGTGATAAATGAAAGGTAGCTAGATAGCAGCTAAATAGTAGGTTACTGAACCAACTCCCTACTACAGGCAGCCATAATAGGATTGTGAATTTCAAAAGTAGCTGTTTAATTGGCAGATGTGAATCTGCTATCATCATTTTTCCAATAGAAGCACCAGCTATTAGGAGATCAGGATGAATCGACTCTTAATTATAAGCCTCCTAGGATACTGACCATAGGATCCATGTAAACAGGGAGCTAATATAGGCCAAAAACCATATATATTATATATATAGAAATATATGTCAGGCTATATATATATATACCTTTATGTTTTTGTATACCATTGTAACTTTCCACCTGTCCTTATTCTATAAAGGCTATAGCTATATATATATATTTCCAATGTTCATGTGTTTATATACCTTCTTATATATATATATATATATATATATATATATATATATATATATATATATATCTATATATATATATATATATATATACATATATATATATATATATATATATATATATATATATATATATATATATATATATATATATATATATATATATATATATATATATATATATATATATATATATGTGTGTATATGTGTGTGTGTATGTGTGTGTGTGTGTGTGTGTCTGTGTGTGTCCCCAGGTCAAATAGGGTCATATTCTATTGCTGTACCTATTTTAAGAACAGCATCAATCATCTTACTTTCCTAAGATTCTCTGGTATCGGTGGTCCATCCTGGGCCAGCAAATTCCTTCTCCCTCGTCGACTTCTCTCACTGAATCTATCCTTAAACAAAGGACTACTGGAATTAAACACTGAGGTACAAAATTAGACTTTATTTTGCAAATTTAACGAAAGTAATTCAGCAAAAGCTACGATCATGAAATGGAGTGAACTCCACCCCCTATAAATAGAAATCATCACTAGAGGAAATTCTGATTCACAAACATTCAGATTAATGATTCTAGAAAATCTAGACCAACCAATACTAGTGACTAACACCCTAGTCACCAAACACAGTAAAAAGGTCATAATTATCCTAGACTACAATAAATGTTGTATAGTGTGAAAAAGAATAAACACCACTTCCAAAATATTCATCTTCACAGGAAATACCCAGAATTCCTGTTAAAAGAAACATATCATATATTGAAACCTGAAATGGTGTTACATGACATCAATATTCAAAACAGAAAATGTACAATGGAGAACAGAACAGGAAAATGCATAAAGGAGACACAGGAATTTCAATGCAGCACAACTAGGTATTTCCACATAATGCCTGGAAAAGATATAAGTGTTCATGAGTTATGGTACTCACTTTTCTATGCCTGCAGATAAGGTATAGTCACTGTGGTGGCTCTTGAGCACTGCACCACAAACAAATCAGACCCAGTCACAAAATGAAGTCCTCCCATGAGTGTCTGTTCCTCTGATAACATACAACACACATGCACACTCACTTAATTACTTCTTCTAGGAAATGTGAGGACCCTGGTTCAGTGTTCGAAGACCACGCTGTCTCCATGCACTTAAATCCTGATCATGGTCAGGAAAGCGCAAATGCATGCGTCAGATACCTCGCTGTATCTAACCATGTAAACCTCCAACTTCGACACAACTGCACCTGAAATGGATGTGTTTAAAAAGACAAGTACAGAGTGAGGACAATTTAACAGTCTTTGAATCTATAATGATTACACTATTTCTTCCTACACTTAACAACTAATCTTCCAGCACAGTTGTTCAATGCCTAAAGTTTACTTCTTTTTCGCCTTTATTTACCTCTGCTTTTAGTAAAACTTTTAACTCCAATATGGGTAGTGTCCTGTTCTTGTGGTGTCATTTTGCTGTTTTTATATATTTTTTTTTTTTATTTGTACATTTTTCATCTTATTTGTGACAACATATATGCGATTACATCGTGCAACGTGAAACATAGAATAGCTAATGTTGTCAAAACATGAAAACCTAGTTGTGTATCAGCTGAACCTCTGTTGTCAAAACACTTTTATATTGAAAACCTAGTATGTATATATAGCTGAATATATATGCTATATATATATATATATATATATATATATATATATATATATATATATATATATATATATATATATATATATATATATATATATATATATATATATATATAATATATATATATATATATAAATATATATATATATATATATATATATATATATATATATATATATATATATATATATATATGTGTGTGTGTGTGTGTGTGTGTAATGTAACTGAATCACGAAAAATATGGAATGTGATGAATATATAAATAAAGATCAGAAACACTGGAGTGAAGAGGCCTTGACGCTAGGTCCTTTACTTAGCAGACCATATGCTAAGTAAAGGACCTAGTGTCAAAAGGCCTCACAGTACTCCAGTGTTTTTAGTTTCCTTTGGATTTTATCTTTATATATATATATATATATATATATATATATATATATATATATATATATATATATATATATATATATATATATATATATATATATATATATATATATATATATATATATATATATATATATATATATATATATATATATATATATATATATATATATATATATATATATACATATCACTAAATAGCACATGACAGTATATTCAGCCAAGGTCACAGGAAAAACAAAAGGAGTACCAGGCAATTTCGGTTTATTTCAACACATTTTCGAGGTACAAACACACACACACATATATATATTATTATAAGTTACAAGAAGCTGGTGCACAGCTGACCCTTAGTTTGCCCTTAGTTTATCGAAAGTAGAGTCTTCGCTGCATTGGTGATCCCACACTAAAAGTTATCAATATTTCGATCTGTCCCCTTCCTTTACCTGAAATAGATATTTAGATGGCATGGTCAAAAAGGGCAAAGATAAGAGGCTGAGTTTCACTCCCTTAAGCAGCTTACCCCAACTAAGCTGCTCAAGACAACCATTCTAAAGGCAGATTGAGCTGGGTTAATTGTTTTTCCACAGGACACCTGGGAAGGTGCAAGCAGATGGTCAAGACGCCTGGAAGATGACACATCTTGGG
Source organism: Macrobrachium rosenbergii (assembly GCF_040412425.1). Classification (NCBI taxonomy): domain Eukaryota; kingdom Metazoa; phylum Arthropoda; class Malacostraca; order Decapoda; family Palaemonidae; genus Macrobrachium; species Macrobrachium rosenbergii. The sequence continues at coordinate 47,393,174 of NC_089793.1, forward strand.
CAACGATCACCTTACGGGCCCACCATCGGGGCCCTTACCCTCGGCAGATGTCTTAAAAGGAGCCAGGACAGGGAGATCTTGGCAGTCGGCAGTCACCAGTCAGCAATGGGAGTTAGCAGTTAGTCAGAGCAATTGTACACATGCGAGAGGTGCTGAGAGGCCCCTTCCCCCCTTCCCCTCTGTCCACACCCGACTCCAGACTTGTTACCATCTCTACAGTTATCCTCAAGTGGATTGTCCAAGTAATAGTGTGCCATGCCATACGTGTCATTGTCCCTCGTCATTCTTCGCTAGAGACCCGCTTCCCCTAAGGTAAAGTACGAGTGTTGACTTTTCAGTCACGATAGTTTGCCATTAGAAGTGTTTATTGAGTACCAGTATTCTACCTTTATCCTTCTGCCATTTTATCCAGTGCCTTTGCCAATGTTCTGTGCTCCAATGCAAAGTGTTCATTCATTCCTCGAGTCCTTGGCATCATTAGTGCAGCCTCGAGTCATATTCTGTGTTATATTTTCCTTTTACTGGCGTGTAATGTTTACCTCTCTATTGCAAAGGGCATTTGCTGTGGACTCATCTTGGACTGCGCCTTGCCACCAGTCAAGACTTTGGTAGAAAGATCTTCAGGAGTTGCAAGCCTCCTAATAATTCATTTAACCATTTTCCTTTTGATTCCTTTTGTAAGTGTAATTACTTAATTTAACCAAAGTGTTTACATAACATTTCCTCAGGAAGTAGAGCCCTAAGCTCATTGAATCATCCCCATTTTTCTTTTCTTTTTATGATTTCCCTTGACGTAAAGTCAGATCTCCAAGGTCAACTTGAAGAAAGATCTGTTGCCGGACTGTAAACCATTCTACGATTCTAGAAATCCAGGAGGGATCCGTGAGGAGGAATATATATACCCCACCATTCCTGGGAGGATCAGCTCCTCCTAAGAATGGAAACTCGGGCAAGCCCTTAAAAAAAGAGGCATTCCTCTAACCAGTGCCGAAATTGGCCCTCTCCCGTAAAGCCACCCAATAACTCGCCTGCACCCTCCACAGGGGCAGTGTGAAGAAATTTTAGCCAAACCTTTAGCATGACGTGCAAGGTTTATGGAACTCTCATCAATAGACAAAAACTCGCCACAATTCAGGGAGTAAATCAGTTTAAAATGATACTCCCTACAGTTCAATTGAGTCACAAGACCTCATCAATCAAAAATTTGGAATCTTGCAGTAGCAAGCTATCTTCCCAGAGGTTATGATATCCTCCTGGGACAGGACTTCCTTTGTCCCCACCGAAGTCATGATAATCTGGGGGTCCACATTCCTCAACTCATTCCTCAGGCGCGAGTAATCGCCCACCGCCTTCTCCCACGTCGATACCGGCGCCCCCAGGGATGGTAGGACGTAAGGTTTCTACCAGTGCCACCTGAGTACGATGTACAGTGGCCCCTCGATCGATTCCCGATTCCATTCCAGTGCCCGGCCCTGCCTCAGTGCCAGTGCTAGCACCAGAGCAAGCCCCCGATCTCCATTCAAGGAATCCAACTCAGGATCCCCTCTCTTCTCCCAGCCTGGCCCCGCTACCAGCTTCGGTAAAAGAGACGGTTCCTCTCGACCACAGCAGAAGTTCACCTAAAGGTGCAGCCTAGTAACCTGTGCCTGAGCTGGTCACTGATACCTGCGAGCCTTTCACGCCAACCCCGGCCCCCACCCAACCGCCTCCTCTCTGTCTCAGTCCATCGCAGGCACAGTTGCAAGGCAGGATTCTGCCATCTCTCACTTGGCCAATGAACTCCAAGAGCTGCAACGGATCATGGTAGAACTAGTGAAGAAGATCCCTGTGTCAGCTGTTGCAGCAGCTGACACAGGTGGCACTCCATGCTGCCCTCCATCCTCGGGCCTTCCGATTCCCTGGCCGAGGACAACTGCCCAAGTAGGAAAGGTTCGCAGAGGAAGTACCACGGGGAGTGGATGATTCCAAGTAGCTTAAAGAGAGCTTCCGAGCTCTCCTGGTACCTGCACCAACTTGGCACAGTACCACCCCTTCATCCTCCGAAGATCTTGGCACCTCTATCCAGAAAGAGGATGTCTATGTCCTCCACTACTCTCTTCATTCCCTTTTGTAATGCTCTTCCGTATTCTTTCCTATAGCATTTCCTTCCTCACTGTGATTACTGCTTACTTTTTTTTACACATGGGAACACCCAACACGCCCATGCAAGCTCATGCCTTGCCTAGGCCCCCATTTTACTTAATCACCTCTGCAAATGCAGAGTGCAACTGGTAGTTAGGCCACCTGCCCAAGTCTTACGACTCCCCATCATTGCCTACCGCAGCAGGAGGCATTTAAATACGATATGCCCGTACCATCTTTCAGTACTATTACAAGTGCAAAAATGGCACAGTGCCATGAGCTTAGATGCTGGCACCTGATCCTTCCAGAGGGGTTGCGCCCTCTGGTTACCTTTGCAGCCCCCTTGAGCTAGGAAATGGCCCTAGCTGTCTTCCACAGGTTACAGATTATAATTCTGACATTCGTAATAATTACCTTTATTCTACCCTCACTGGCCATTCTGAATGTAATTTATTCTCTCTTGATTTTTGTAACAATCTCGAGTCTCAGACTCACGCC
>NC_089793.1:47400792-47413292 GCF_040412425.1 Macrobrachium rosenbergii
TCACATTACCTTACACAAATTTGTGAAAACCTCTGTAAATCACTTGCTGCATCTGTGTTACCGCAAAACAATTTTTTACCCGGCGCCGTTACAAATTAAATAACTTTACTAAATTCAGATCTCAAAAGTTAATGCTAATACGTGACCACAAAACACTATGTTAAAAGTAATCTCTTTTTAAGAATGAGAGAGAGAGAGGGAACCAAACTATCTGGTCTCAGAAATCAGAAAGGAACAGATTTTAGAATTCCAGTAACATGAGAAACAATTACATGATGTCATTAAAGCATTTTGGATGCGAGATACCATGGAAAAACTTCTAGAAGGAAAGTTACGTCATCCCAGCAAAACATTTTCAATGCAATCTTACAAAACATGGTGTAACTGATGAAGACATGTATTCTTTCTCTCAAAGTGGCATACGTGACTCGAACAAGTAACAACGTGAAATCACTCGTCTTGAGCTCGTATGGGACGAATCGGCATTTGTTATCCAAACCTGTCATCACATTAACTCGAAACAAAGCGTTCTCTCTCATCTCAACTGATGACAGTTGAAATGAAACAAGTCCTTGCTGGACACACACACGTGTTCATATACTACGCTTTTATCAAGAAAGATATTATTCTTTTTAAACTATGCTACTATTAAAATTGTATTTTCAATTCTAAATTATGCTATTAAGTTATTTAATCATTAGTTCTTTTGAGATCTGATGCCAAACTAAATACGACACTTTAACAATCATTTATCACTAAAACATAAAAAAAATATCAAAAAAAATATAATTACAATGAAAATCAAAATTATAGGAGGATATATATATATATATACAAGGCAACATCATATATATATATATATATATATATATATATATATATATATATATATATATATATATATATATATATATATATATCTTATTTTATATATATGGCTGCCTTTCTGTATATATATATGTCTATATATATATTCCTATATATATATGCCCTCCCCCCTCCCACATCCCCTCCAACTTCCCCCCCTTATACATCAACCCCTTCCCCATCACATCCATAGTCCCCTCCTGTCCCATCCCTTCCCTTCCCTCCCCTCCCCTTCCCTTCCCCTATATATATATATATATATATATATATATATATATATCCCCTATATATATATATCCCATATATATATATCTATATATATATATTTATTCCCTTCCCATTTCCTTGTCTCCCTCCCCATTCCTCCTACCTTGCCCTCCTCCCACACCCCTCCTCCCCTTCCACATCCCCCTCCTTCCCCATCCCATAGTCCCCTCCCCTGTCCCTCCCTTCCCTCCATCCCCCTCCCTTCCCTTCTCCTCCCCTTCCCCACCCTCCCTTTCCCCTTCCAGTCCATCCCAGAAAATGTTGATTTAAAGATTAAAGTATGAAAGTACAAGATAGCAGTGGCTATTTAATTTTCCTGTACCCAAATCCAGTTGGAGAAAAAAATTGCATATGCATATATATATATATATATATATATATATATATATATATATATATATATATATATATATATATATATATATATATATATATATATATATATATATATATATATATATATATATATATATATATATATATATATATATATATATATATATATATATATATATATATATATATATATATATACATATATGTGTATTTGTATATATATATATATATACATATATATATATATATATATATATATATATATATATATATATATATATATATATATATATATATATATATATATATATATATATATATATATATATATATATATATATATTGTCACCAACTGATCAAGTACCTGGTTATGACACAAATAATAAGACCAAAAAGTTACCTCATTTCAGCCAGACACTTGAAACTTCGTAGCAAAAATATTAAGACTGAATACTCTAAAGGTACAGTGATCCCATAAAACTTGCTTACCACTTGGAAAAATCAATCTTACTTTATCAGGTTAAGGGTGAGGTAACAACTAATAAGCTATAAACAGATTTGTGGAAAATGGGCATCACTTCATCAAACACTATAAAGGTTTCCCTGGTTCATTTCACTTTGATAAAGTAGAACTAGTCAGATATATTACTTACCTCATACACATTCATTAAAATCTCTGATCACTCGTATTCAAAATGAAACACTGAGCTTCTAAAACTTTAAACAGACAAATTTATTTCTAAGTTCAAAAGTAATATCAGAGTTCACAATCTCAAAAATATTTACTATTATGTAACAACAATGTAAGATTTAAGTATTTCTTAGTCAAGATTAATTCTCAAAACTTTAATTTATCAAGAGAGCAATTTGGTTAAGTAAAATTCAAACTATTAACTTTCACTCAAGTTTTAAACATATATCTGTTCACTAAAACATCAACAAATGGGAGTCAATACTGGTATTCACTGAAATCTCAATAATAAGTATGCAATGACAAAATGCTAAGTAGTCACTAACACAAAACTTTGGAAAACACTAGTTATAAAATTAGAGTAATATGATAACACAGACATATAAGAATGGAATATGCAAAAATGGAAATATATCAACAGCAGTTTCACTAAGACAAAAATATGTTTAAAGATTACATCAATCTTTCAAAAGATTACCATCACTTTTGAAAAAAAGGCTAAACTCACGTCTTTCTAAGACTTTCTTAAAGACAACACTGCCAAGTTACAGTTATATGCACTTAGTAAAATACAGTTAGCAGCAAGACACATTAGAACTCACTATAAGAGATATTATCCACCTCTTATCAAAATAATAATTCTCTTTTACCTAGAACATCACTTTAACTCTTAACATAATATAAAACCAGTAAATATCACATTACCTTTTACAAGTGGTACACCATTATACACTTTTCACAATGCTTGTAAAATACCAACACCTTCAGTAACTCACAAAATTATTAACATTAGTGGGAGAATGACCAAAATTTACACCCTATTATGAGCAGAGAGAGAGAGAGAGAGAGAGAGAGAGAGAGAGAGAGAGAGAGAGAGAGAGAGAGAGAGAGAGAGAGAGAGAGAATCTTATGCCAGCAACCCCTTTTGCCTAACTAACTGTTTTTCATTCAGTAATCCTCTTTTATCTTCAAGCCCTCCCAGAATACTCAAACAATACACATAAGGAATACACAGAACACATTATTCTGCAAAACAGAATACTGAATACACACAGTATTCCAAGGCTCAGAAGAAACATGCCAGGGCTCTTATCTGTAAGATGGACATCATCCACTCACACAAAACACCTGGGTAAACAGAAAAGGTATTTTGGACCAACTCCTGGGTCGGCTGTCAATGTTTCAACTTCATCTCTCTCACTTCATCTTCCTTTTCTACTCAGATTATAGAAACATAATAGGCATAGACAAAGTTGATAACTTCAGAATAGGCACACAGAACAAATGTGTAACAAGCATTTGGCCAATAACTGTCATCTCATCAAGATAAGTGCAAAGTGGCCTCTTCAAATACAACTTCCCTTTGGTCAAAAACAGATGGGTACACAGGAAACGGTTAATTGATAAGAATCTTAACCTTTCTCTCTACTCAGCATGTAACGAATTCGATTTCATAACACTCAGTATTCATTTTAATATACTGCAAAATATATTAAACAAATGGAAAAAAAACATATCAAAACTTATTTCTGAATCACATGATACACAATTTATCTGTAAGAAAAAGACATTTTAAGATCATATTATCATATCTCACAAAAAATGATGAATCTGCAAGCAAAACATCAAAATTTTCACAGAGACACATATCATATTTTTAGAATGGTTTTATATATTATAACACATTATATATATATATATATATATATATATATATATATATATATATATATATATATATATATATATATATATATATATATATATATATATATATATATATATATATATATATATATATATATATATATATGTGTGTGTATATATATATATATATATATATTTTTATTTATATTTATTATACATTGCATATATACAGTATACAAGTAGTAAAATATTGTAAATAATAATATATAAAAACTTCAATAGAGCTTTTCTTAAAAATTTTTCAAGTTTATTTGTCACAGGTTTGCAATCTGGTCATTTTAGTGGAATCTCAGGCTATATAAGTACATCATTGAAGCAAGATACATGACAGCAGCATAAAATTTACAGTATGCTACTTGAGGCTTTGGTACCTTTATAGACTTGCTAGATTCTGCAAAAAACCTCTTGAATTGAAATTCGAATGACAAGTACTGATTAGTTCAGGGTAGGAACGATATGGTATTATTAGCCGTGGGATATACTGAACGTTCAGGTGTGGGCTATGCCACAGGTTTTGTCACTTTTGAGAGTTTGTTGTTTATCAAAAGTCCTCAACCCCAAAGCATGTGATAGAATGAGGGGCTTCCATACTGTTTTTCGGCTCATATAAGTGCTATAACATTGAGAATATATCTGAGAGTGTAACTTTGACCTTGGATGGTCAAATTTGGTAAGTTACATTATCGGGGAACTACAGCTATAATTGACATGAAAAAAAAAAAAATCCCTCAAATGTATAGCAGGTTATAATGCATTTAAACAATCTAAAATCTTTGACCCTGACCTTTGACCATCAAATTGCTGAATGTAATAGACAAGATTGTTAGTCCATAACCCTTACCATTTAACAGTGTTGAAGATACCACAGCAAGCAGGTAGCTGTGAAACAGTGAAACCACCAAACATATGTGAAATGTAAAGGTATAATTAAGCAATATGAAAATTAGACAAAATATGTGTCTATTAATGGTGCCTTTACCACCATCCGTGAAACAGATCAGCGCCTGCCTTATGAGCCTACAGAGTCCCAGGAGGAATTTAACTTTAACTTTACTTTTCTGACTATTTATAACAGTTTGCTTTGCTTTTTAATTTTTTTTTTTAGAAATAAATGTTTATGCTCATGTACAGTGGAAGTATAATCAACAGCAGAAAATTTTATAAAGTTAACAGTTTTAACAATTTAAAAAAATGAGTATGCTCTTGTTGAATCTAGAAAGCATTTCTGCTCAAGTCAAGTTGAGGATGGTGGCTACCTTCAACTCAGGGGTTCCAAAACAGACTTTTTTTTCGTCCATTTATCGAGGAGGCTCATTATTTTCACATTTGTCGTATGGAAGCTATAAGTATGATCCATACTTTTATAATTATCAAGCACTTAAGTGACCATTATTTAATTAAAGTTCTATCTTTCAAAATTTTATTTTCACTTGAATATATGAACTGTTTCTAACTACTTGTTGAGAAAATTATCGAAACAAAAAACTTAAGTTTATAAACTGAGTCAGAAGCAGCAGTTTCAGAAGTCGTGTTCAACCCTGATATTTGCGGGAAAAAATTACATACACATTTTGATTGTTCAGCTCAAGAGTCAAAGCTCAAAAATTTGTATTTAAACTAAAAGAAAAAATTGTCTCTGGATCGAGATTGAGTGAAGGTCCTTAGATCTCTTTCTATCCAATAAGCATTTTTACTTTATTTGTTAATTTCTGGGTTATTTATGCTTTGGAATTCCAACTCTCTTAACGTGAAGACGGTCAGGGTTTTATATATACCTGTCGATTATCAATATATTGTCTAATTTATTCATTCAACCTCAAATGAAATGAAAAATATTCAAGAATTACCACTTCTTCCAAAATAGAGGCAAGTGGAAGATGGTAATAAAGTTAGCATTTGTATATTAATACGAAAATCTGCTAAAGTGGTGTTATAACTAAATATACTGAAGAAAATGAGAAATCTTTGATAACTGTTTAATTGTAAAATTTACTTTTATCAAATAGAAACTTGGGGAATATTGTTCATTACAACAAATGCCTTTTTAATTCTTATTGTATAGGACAATAAGCATTGTCCTCCACAAATTGAGTAATAATAGAAGCAATATTAGGATCAATAGTATATACCGTCTTCGTGTCTACTCTGTAGAAAAATAGAACTAATGAAGGTAAAGGAAGGAAGCTCTGGTAACGGTCATTTTTAGCAAAAGGCAAGATCTTGGCTGTTTCTTTCTTCTTCATCTAATTTTCTTGTTGTTACTACGATAACTGCCCATAATACAAATATTTGAAGCAGTGAGGCAAGTAAAAAGTTGTGATGTTCCCCAACAATACTTTTGTTCTTCTGAGTGATTTTAAATTTTAATTCTAGGTGTCCTATGCATATTTAATTTTTTGAATGTCAAATGTATATGCTTTATTCATATTACTGCACGTAGTATGCATTAAGAATCATCTCTGAATACGTTATTCATCAATGTTATAATATTATGCACTAAACGTTGGTAAACATCTTTGAGCACCTGTACATAATAGTAATAAATTACACCACACGCCACAGCATCGTATGGCAGGCTAATTTTGTTCTCAAGAGGTGGAGTGTTGCATGACTTTTATTGGCACACAACCTTCCAGAAATTCCGGTTGCTGCTTGAAGTTAAGCTGTTTCCAGTTTCTTCTTGTGTTTTTATTTTTAAGTAGCACAAGTCTGTGGAAGGAAAGTAAAAAAAAATAACACTCAGAAGAGTATATATGAAAGAAGTTAAAAGCCGCAAGTGAAAGATAATCATTTTGTGCTTAGATTAATTAAACGTAAAAAAGTGTTGTTTACCAAAGTATTAATTCTTTCAAACAAATATAACAAACCACGCATTTCCATTTTAAGATATGTTACTTAAGGTTAACATTATAAATCGAATAAATAATTGTCAGCTATTTCATTATAACGATGCCATAGACAATAATAATTTAACCGCGACTTACTGTAGGCTCCATCGCAAACCAACCCCACACAGTCGTTGATGAGGCAGTGTCTAAATGCTTCATGATAAGGGCTGATGATTCCCAAGTAGTTAGGAGCATCATATCCGTTGAAATCCTTTTGATTGTACAAAACCATATGGCAGCCTAAAGAAAAAAAATTTTGCTGATGAACTACATAGTAATTACAGATTCAAGATTTAAAATCTGTTATGTTATGAAACGGAATGAGCCAATTAGCTTGCATGGAGTGTAATTGGATAACTCCATATAGCATTTATAAAGAAAAATATGGGTTATCTGATTTTCATGAAATGAGAGATAGTCCTAATTAAATTAGCTCTATCCAGGATCACAATTATAGGTGATGAGGTGTTGATATCAAGAATTACCTATAAGTGCAATTGCACAAAGTGCGCTGTTTAATATATTCTTTTCTCATAACTGCCGCTTGTAGTAACATAACTATCTGTTACTGTGGCAATGTTGGTTGAATGCAAGAACAATCAGGAAGGCCTCTTCCTGCCCTCCTACATTAAAATGAGATATAGATACCTGTCTTTCCCATCTGAAGCTGTTGCAGAATCCAGGCGTTTGCAGTACAGGTATATCCTCCACAGTCGGTCCTTGTTGATTTTGGGAATGTCATAAGTTACTGGAACGCTGCCCTGAGGACACTGAGATAGCAAGTAAATCATGTTTAGATATCCTCCTTCTGATAACTGATGATTCTAGAATGATATCTTTAATTCATTCACAGGATTTCTTAAACCTTTGATTATTTTTATGCTAAAAACGAATTAAGGATTATGCAACACTGTTGAAGCAGCAGACAAACACTGTACTGGTCGCCAAAAGCCCTAAATGATCTTCGATGTAAAGTTACCCAGATGTTCCCGCTGTTCCAAGAGACAAATGATTCAGGCAAGTTCTAACCATCAACCATTTCTTATTGATAAGTTTTAGGTAGCTTTGAAAATGCTAGTTTTAGTTTTCTGTAAAAGAAAGCTATTGAGATGACTATGAGTCTGTCCGTCACCACTTTTTCTGTCTGCCCTCAGATCTTAAAAACTACTGAGGCTATAGGGCTGCAAATTGGTGTGTTGATCAACCACCCTCCAGTCATCAAACATGCAAAATTTCAGCCCTCTAGCCTCAGTAGTTTTGATTTTATTCAAGGTTAAATTTAGCAGCGATCGTGTGTCTGGCACTGCTATAGGTGCCAACAACACAGGCCACCAACGGTCCGTGGCTGAAAAGTTTTATGGGACGCGCCTGAGAGTTTCTTGGGCCATGGCTGAGAGTTTCATGCAGCATTATACGATATACAGACTTCGGCGCATTTTTTACTTGTTTATATTGTAACCATAGATTAAACTTATAAAACAAATCATGTGTTGCTTGCAGGCATGATTATTATGCTTTTCAACATTGAATTATTTTTTATTTTGGGCACAATACATGTTATGTACACTCTAGATCTCAGCAAAACTTCTATTTGTATATCAGTTCACACATGAAAAACTAATGACCAGGAATAAAAGGTCTATTTTTTTTTATATATCTTTAAGACCAGAACTGAAAAAAAGGGCAAGTGAAGCAAACTTAACTCAATATTACGCAATGAGGAAAAAAATATTTTCGGCCTAATAATTATCCGTTGAACAAGAGCAAACCTAAGGTTTCGAAGTATTACGAAAGATCGAATGGTTTCAGTCAAAATGTTATCTTTAGACATTTCATTAGTACTGCTCGAATGATTCACTATATTGTTGAGTGTGCGCGTGACTGAAGACTAAGCCAGGTAATACTGGCTGTTTGGGCATGGTCTTACAATAATAAGTTGGGCATCTGCAGAGCCTCTTGCCTATTCAGTGACTGGAACTGCTCACTTGAGAATAACTCAAAACATTTTGCCATCTTAACCTGGAAATAGAGTCAACCGTTACCCCATTACCCCCAGAACAAGCTCCAGTCAGTTGCTCTCACTGAATATTAGGTCAATATGACTTTGAATAGCAAACTACTGAACATCAAGAATAAGGAAGCCCCGATAGTATAAGTTTTCAGTGACTGTTGAACTGCGTTAAAAGCATTCCATGCTCTTAAGAATAACATCAGGTCAATACAGGATTAAACAACAATGACTTATCTTTCCAGCCATTTAACCTGGAGAATAGACGACAAGAAAAGTGAAGATACAGTTTTTTTAAAGAATTTTCAATAATGCGACATCTGGCAACTTTCGAAAGGAGGAGCTTCAGCCCCATTGACCTCCTAGAACAATCATATTCCATTCTGACAGTTGCTTAAATGCACTGAAGTATTCGTTAGTTGTCAATTTGTGACAGTTTGAGCAAAATAAATATTTTTTAATCTCCAATTATTCTTACACAAATGAACATGACAACAATGAACGGAATGCTTCCATAGTGAAATCAAGAGTTAAATTTGAGCAATGATGGGGAACAATAAGAATTTTCTAGACCATACAGTATGTAGAGCTACTCATTTCATTATTTTTTTTCTTTTGTTGAAAATCATAGTATGTTTTTAAGAAACATCAGTTACTTGTGTTTTTTCTTTCCGCACATTAGAAAGGATTTAAATAGATTTGGTCAACTTACCGTAGCGTCGCAACATTTACTGCCATTAATTCCAAACAGGTGAAATACAAATATGAATGTGTGAAAATTAAAGAAATTATCATTATCTCGTATGAACAATGATAAGCCTGTCCATAACGGAAAACGAGTAAATATTGCCATTCTGCTACACCGAGATATCCACACTATCTTTTAGCTCATGAACGAAGTTGAGAAATTCTGATTACTTCGGACATGCAAAAGGGAGATTTGAGATATATGATATATTTGTATTTTCAGAGATTTGTGTTTTCTGTAAGAAAATTAAAATTCGATGAACGAAATCTGAAAAGATCTTAGTGTACATTTGATAATTGTCCAAATTTCGGATTATCTGAGATTATCATAAATAATTTTCATTTCTTTTAACTGGAAATAAAATTGTATATTTATTCGAGGTGTGAAAGAAGCCTATTTATGCCGAGAGACGAAAGTTATCCAGCTTCAAATCAATTAAAGTTAACAGCACATGTTTTGGTTATAATCACCACTCTAAAGAATGCGGCTGCTGTCTTCATCATTGTAAAACTTTTCGAGTATTCTACAGATTCGCAATCCATACAAACAGCTAACAAAAATAAATGGTTCCAGTATTTTTCCATACAGAATATGTTAATTGGTTAAAAAATCGAAAATTAAATATGATAAGATCAGGAAAGAGAATAATACTGACCTTTTTTGGCTTTGTATAAGTGAAAATGTCCCAGTCAGTCTGGTTGGCGGCAGATAAAAGACCTGACGTAATGGGTGTTGTGCTGAGCAACTCGCATGTATGAGAGGAACCTGAGAAAGGGAAGAATTATACCTCTAAAGTACAATGTGTTCAGAGCGGAGAGGTTTCAATTTCCATCTATCAATCCATCAAGGGTCCCTGAATAAGAGTCAAATCCTGAATATAGCCAGAGATATTTATTATAATGATCCCAAAGAAAGTAAATGCAAATAACCTGGGAAAAGAGAAAATGCTGAGAAAAACTGTGTGTAAAGCCCCGCACACAATATGCATCATGATGCGCGCAGTGTTGAATGGATGTGTTGAAAAACCAGTTTTTCAACACAAAGCAGCATCACCAATGTGTTGATAGGGCAAACCGATTTCAAAAGCCTGTGCAGTGATGCATGGGCAGTTGGAGCAGTAGGATGTTCCGCTCAGCTCCAGCGCCGATGGCTCGATTACCACCACTGGCCAAACCCCTTGAATGGACAAGGACCAACACTCTACATTGTTGTATTTTCCAGCTTTAAATTGAGTGTTTTGGTGGCTGGATGGATATATATATATATATATATATATATATATATATATATATATATATATATATATATATATATATATATATATATATATATATATATATATATCTGAAAAGCTTATAGGTCACAAGTATTTTATGAATTACAATACCCAGTAGGAGTTTGAATAATAAGTGTGGCTAAAGGCATTTTGAAGAACCTTGACAAGGAAGGGCAAAAGGAATATTTGCCCCTCCCTTAATCCATTAATTGCACTCTGTATATCCCTCTCAATTTTCTCTTCTCGAACATGTGACGCCTTACTGTCAAATCTGGCCGGACAACAAGTGAGCAGTGTTGCAGTACAGTTTGGCCGCTAGTAATTTTATTCAGCATCACTACTGAATCACGTGGCTGATATATGATGCATAGTGTGTACGGAGCTTAAGATATTGTACTTCTTTGAAGTAGATGGACAACCAGGTTGATGGATGATAAGGAGTGGAGCAAGTGAAGACAGATTTGCCATAAAAAATTACAAGCTAAGTAATTTCTTAATTTTTTTATATATTAATCTAAGAAGCAAGCATGTCATATCTGGAAAATCACCTCCGAAATTGAAGGACAAGCACTCCGGAATCATGGCGCATCTCCCAGAACAAAGGGCAACAGTCCCATGGTCGAATGTAAACAGGGTTGCACCGCTTGCAATGATGCGCTTTCCTGGACCTGGAAATACCAAATAAAGCTTTCATCACAAATCTGGAAAAAGGTTTCAGTGTATCGACCTCCATATTGTTGGGACCTTTCTACTGTTTTTTTTTTTTATAGGTTAATCTACTTTCAAAAATTCGAAATTTTATCGAATTAAAAAGTAGCAATTAACAATAAAGGGAGCTTAATATGTTTAATGCAACAGTACGTTAATACATTCACATATGATAAAAATATAAGACACTTTTTTTTAGGGTAAGATTTTCAGACTGAAAATCTAGATCGAAATTAACTCAAGAAAACCAAATCCAAGAAACTCCTGTGCTTGCAGCCGCATGAAAAGATTTTTCCTCTTAGTGACGTCAGAAAAAATAGTTACAAAATAATACGACCACTTCATCATCCTTAACAGCTACTAGTACAAGCAGCAGTAACACGTAGTTTTCTTTACATGCACATTACCCTTAATAAACAAATTAGTAAAAAAATCCTTGGTCTACATCCAGACTAGGATGAATAGCAAATGCTGTCAATTGCAAAATAGAAATATTCCGCTGATTAGTTTTCACAAAATCCTGCTAACAGACAGACAGACGTAAAGATGAAGGCGACTCGTCGAATCCGGAACAATCTCTTGATAGTTTCTTACTTTTCGGTTTATGTTCTATACTCTCATTCATCAAATAAAAAGTCCAAGTTTCTGGCTAGACTGATCTTCTTTCACCCAGGAGTTACTTTTCAGAGGACTGCTCTCTACGAAACATCTTGCAATAACAGTCTTCATGTTACTGCAGACTGATCTCCCTTTAGAGTGATGATTTACATCAGACTAATCAACGGAAAATGTTTTTCAAGCGTGACGAGTTATTAGGAAATTATCTAGCGTCACCGCTGACAGTTTTTGCCGTCTCTTTTGAGCTGAGATGAAGTGTTTACTCAAAAATGACATCTCAAATACAACACTCTATGTTGACAGTAACTGACAAGGCACAACAGCTTAATTTTTGTGTGTCATAGTTCGCAAGGTCTTTTTCAGCAAGTGACTTATTATGATGAGTG
>NC_089793.1:47418292-47448292 GCF_040412425.1 Macrobrachium rosenbergii
AGATTCACTATTAATCTGTACACTATTTAGTTTGTTTATCAGGTCCACATTATTGGTGATATTAGCATCTGAAATGGTACCTAGTAATGGGTTGAGAATATCCACTAGGTATTTCGCTAGCTTGAACCAACTAAGATAACAGGCCTGGCAGGAACCTGAAACCATACTATTGGAGAGGTCACACAAGCTCTTTAGAAGGCTTTTTCAGTTTATTAACTGGTTCTTATTTAATTCTTTATATGTGCTGTTATCAACCAAAAGATTTTCCATTTTTTCTATATATATTCACTTTTATTTAAAATTATATAAGAGCGCCTGATTTATCTGCTTTTGTCATGTGTATACGAGTATTTTTATCTTTTTTCAGTTCATTGATAGCAAGCATAAATCTTTTGGGGACAATTGTGGTGTTTGATTTTTTCATACTTCTATAAATCACTCCCTTAACTATGTTCACTTCTTCATTCGTTAAATCACTATATTTTTCCAAATTACACAGTCCTTTAGTAATTTCCACACTGTTCCTTCAGCCAGGAGATAAAACAAAGTTTAACCCGTAGCCTAAGGCGCTAGTTACATTTCAATCCAGATGTTTGTTTGATAAGTTGACGACACATTCATGATTGGCGTTGTTGATGCAAAGGTTTCTTTCAATCAACAGTTGCATTTTATTGTCGTGTTTACGTTTCAGTTTCCGATACACTTGACTGCTCATCTTTACATGGCAATATGTAGGGAATCTCTCCAATCTGGTGGCGTTGAGGTTTCAAAATGTCTGCTTTTTCCCGTGAGATCTTCAAAATTCTTTTTGGTGTCCAATATCTTGATGGTGATATGTTTTTCCAATATAGCTCGTTGTATTTCACCGAACGGTTGGTCTTCTAATTTCAGCGGGGAATTAATTATCGTCGATCTTGGTATCACTTGTTCATCCCGACATTCACGTAAAAATCCCAGGTGTTCCTTGTTGGTATGAGCTTGAGTGAGGGCGTCTGCAAATTCTCTGACGGCATATTCCAAGATGGGGAAAAGAACACAGAAAGATCGGAAGGAGTGCGTGGTATCCATTGATTATTATTATCAGTTCAGTTGGTTCCGCATCTTACAAGCTAGCGAAATACCTAGTGGATATTCTCAACCCATTAGTAGGTACCATTTCAGATGCTAATATCACGAATAATGTGGACCTGATAAACAAACTAAATAGTGTACAGATTAATAGTGAATCCAGGCTTTAAGTTTTGATGTGTATCAATTCCAAGGTTTGATCTGACGGAGTTTTTAGAATTATTTTGAACACACAGCTGGATATCCCATTTTCTAAAAGTACTTTAATTGAACTGGTTAAATTAGGTGTGAAAGAATGTAAATTTGAATTTAATGGTCAATTTTACTCACAAAATTTTGGTATGACAATGGAAAACCCTCTATCCCCAGTGTTGAGTAACTTATATATGGAGTTTTTTGAAAAGAAAATATTAAACAACATAATTCCACGCAATGTAACATGGTTTAGGTATGTTGACGACATAATTTGTGTATGGCCAGGGAACCAAGATGTAAATAACTTTTTTGTCAAGTTAAATAAATTAGTACCATCAATTAAATTCACTATGGAAATGGAAGATGATGGGTGCTTACCCTTTTTGGATGTCCTCATACGAAGAAATAGTAGTGGGTTTAAATATAATGTGTACAGAAAACCACTAATATTTCTTCTTATGTGCATTTGTATTCCGGACAAAGCAATAAGGTTAAAAAATCAGTGTTTTCATCTATGTTTTTAAGAGCATTATGGGCACGTAGCCCTGAATATACTGATGAGGACATAGATAAGATTAGGAATGCAGGCAAGAAATTGAAATATCCTGACAGTGTATTAAACAATGCATTTGAAGCGGCAAAAAAGACTATGTATCAAAACCAAGTAGAACCTTACAACACAAAAAATTTGCTTGTACTGCCTTATAATAATAATAATATGAAAGATATTCCCCATCTTCTTAACAATTTTGGTGTTAATGTTGTATTTAAGAGAAATAAAACAATGAAAAATGTACTTATCAAGAACTCCCCTGACAATACTAAAGGGTGTGTATATAAAATTCCATGTAATTCTTGTGACAACTTTTATATTGGGCAAACGGGGAAAGCAGTGGAAAAAAGAATTGAACAGCATAAGAAATGTGTGAGATATGCACAGGGGAACAGTGGTATTTTTGTAAATGTTAGTGAGAACAATCATGCTATCCACTGGGAAGGGGCAAAAAGGATTGTATATTCTAATAATGCACTAGAAAGGAATATCATTGAATCTAGCTTTATAAAAGAAAGTTACAACCATAATATGAATATCATTCAAGGGATGTATAAACTTGATCCTTTAATCAAAAGAAATTTGTAAATTGTTTAAATTTTAAGGTAGGCAGTAGAGATGCATGAAAATAGGATTATCATATTTGTAAACACAGTGCGGGGTCAGTAGTGCTAAAAAGTTTCTAAACTCTGCCTACCTGACACCTGTCAGGTGTGGATCTGAGGTCGCCTATGGTCGGTATATTTATCAGTATTGTCCCCTGAGAGTAAATTGTGATTTTTACCAAATGAGTTTTGAAGGCCACTCCTACCTTGACACCGGCTGTGGCTGGATATGTAGTCTCTAACGAGTGTGTATGTTCGTCAGTACTGTTCCTGTAGTATATATATTTGTGACTTCTAATACTATGCATCAGTCCTTCGCCAGTGGCTTGGAAATAAAGTCGAAACCGGTCGGGACCTACACCCCGTTTCTTATTTTTCACCTGTGGTAATGTGTGATAAATGAATCACGTACAAATGTGATAATAATAATCATACACACACACACACACACACACACACACACACACACACACACACACACACATATATATATATATATATATATATATATATATATATATATATATATATATATATTATATATTGGATAAATAGATAATATTTTTGGATAAATAGATAATTTCGAACTTGCGGTGCAGGCAGAAATGGAAAGCGCTTTACGTATCACAAACAATTTTATAAGAAAGAAAACAAGTGAGAAAAATGAGCCAATTAGTAATAAATGTCAGAAAAATAGAGAAATTTCGATTATAAATCCGTATGGGGTCGTATCGTATAGTCTGTTGGTTCACTTGCCTCAGAAAGGTAAGGTATAGCAGGCCACAAGGTGAAATATTCAAACAATTTCCACAAAGTTACAAGTAATTAAATAACCCTCCATATTTTAATCTTGAAACCATTTTGCTATGGCACTGAATGGCCTCTCAGTTTGTAGTTGCTTTTCCCTTTGTTTTATTACTGGGGATGGAAATAACCAATTAAATCAACTGTGAAATCATAATATCTCCCTTATTTCCAAGTCCGAGACAAATAAATGGAACCGTCTATCTGTTATTTTCATTATTAGAGATGTAGCCGATTCCACACGTTACTATAATAATTTTACAAAATATCCAGCAAAAACGAAATGTTTTATGAATGGCATCATTCTGTATAAGACAAGGGTTAAAGAAAACGTATAAGAAAACTCGGAGAAATAAAAAAATTATCTCTGTTATCTATATGACGTCCATCTCTGTAATCTACATTACAAAAACTGATTGACTGAAGGATTCATGAAAGTTTGGTCTGAAGACCTGGCACTTGAGCGGTTAAGTTACTCGAAAAATGGTTTCAAGATAATTGAAATTTTATTCATATCCTTTCAATTAGGCATTGCTTCTTTGGCTTCCTTAAGAGATAAATTGCTAGATAGAGCGCCTAAGGCACTCAGATAATTTTTTCAAGTTACTCTGACCTTAATCCTTTCTGTTCATTCATATTATTTCAAGCTGTTGTATAATTTACCAGAATTATAAGTCAAGTCTAAATTGTCACATCGAAGTAACCTTTTCTAATATTCCATTTTCATCTTCCGAGGAAACGACCGTTTTCATAGTGAAATTACCTTGTGAAATTGTTACCTATCCCAGGTGGTGCTCAGTGGGTCCAGCGGGAGAGTGGGGGCCCCGGTTTGGGTATTTTCCATAAAAAGGGTAAAAGATAAAAAAAAAAAAAAAAAAAAAAAATAAGCGTCTTACAATCAGAAAAGATACCGCTGGTCTTTCATATTCATTCCTCCACCAATGACATTTGTCCAGTCCTTACCCTACAACGAAGGGTGGATCAGGTGCAGACCAAACGTGCTTGATGGGACCGAGAGAATTATACGAATGCAGTCATCTCAACACTAATCTTATTTTACAAAGTGGAGATTATGACAAGAGTCCTATCCCCAGAAATGAGCCCACCCTTGGAATCCATGGGCTAGTTCCAAAAGTCAGTCCCACCCTGAGATATCGATATGAATAGCATATCAATTTCTCTCATGTCCAAACACTATTGGCTGGTTGGCAATACCACCACAGCTCTTACTAGTGGCTTTCAAAATGAACTCCAACCAGAACAATACTATCCGATTTTTATATCAAGAAAGTGAAGAGAAAGAATGTTTGGACAAAAAGGTGCCAGAATGCTTATAAATAAGAAAAGGGTTCAAATATTAATCAGAAAGAAAGGAAGAATACGGAGAGGCATTTGTATTTGAACCAGAGGAAGGAAGACTTCATGGCTCGAGAGTCCTCTTGCTCGTTCAAAGCTTCAGCATGGAATAAAAACATCCCATTTTGAGCCTGTGTGACTTCAACAAGGTATTCTCTAATTGAAAGGACCTTAGCGTTTGAACGAATGTGTGCCCAGCAGTGTAATCGTATAACTTGGTGGAAAGTAAGGCGAGGCCATAAAGTTTGCGTATCATTTAACTAATATATTATATATATATATATATATATATATATATATATATATATATATATATATATATATATATATATATATATATATGTATATATATATATATATATATATATATATATATATATATATATATATATATTTTTAGTTACTGGAATAAATATTGATATATCTGACAAATGAAATAAAAACTAGAATTCACTTTGATGGTGCATTCTTCACCTAGATAAAAAAAAAAAAACTTCTGAGTATAAATATTTCATTACCAAAACCTCTTAGTGATTAGGCTCAGCGAGCAGTCTGTACCATTGCGAGACGATAAACCTTAATTAGCATTCGTTAAGGGAGGGCATTGTTTATAAATCTGGCTTCAAAATCTAGTGTCGGCTTGCCAGATTTGGGATATGAACATGGTCACTGTATAGAGGAGACCGGGGCAATTTGAACATGGGTAAGTTGGCCAACTCTAAATAACTTCAATGTTTACCAACAGATGAATCTGATACATAAACTGTGTAATTGCCAGTTGCCACGTGGTTCCTCAGTTACCCACGAAATTCCATAGAGGTAGGATGCAGGAGCTGGAATTTATGAGACAAAGTTTGATTTTGATGGTAGCAAGTAAATTTTGTGATTTTTTTTTTTTTTTATAACATCTATACATTCATGATAGATTATTTTTAAGTTATAGCATAGTTTCCCTTAAGGTTTAAGGATTCTATACTATTAAAATTGATCGTTCAAGATTTTTGTTCTGGACCAGTAAGTGCTTTTGTAGTAAATGGTAGGGATCGGGCAATTTGGTAAAAAATAAGAATTGGGCAAGTTGGCACATGTGCCGATTTGCCCACGTTATTTGATAACAATAATAAGTCTATTTATTTATACAATTTACGTTTTGTTCCTGGATTTTTGTAAGGATAATCAGATTAGTGCCCTATCATTAACTGCCTTTTCCACGAGTAATGGGAGATATCAATATGTAAGGATGCCTTTTGGTCTAAAATCAAGTCCAGTGACATTTGTGAGATTAATGGATAAAATTTTGGGTGATTTACTAGGCAAGGATGTACAGTGTTATATCGAAGATTTGATAATAGCTACAGATACCATTGAACAGCATATAAGACTAGTTAGAGGAGTCCTAAAGCGATTGAGGAAGGAAAATCTAAAATTAAAAGTCAAGGAAATGTACTTTCCTTAGAAGGAAAATAGGCTACCTGGGACACACATTAAATGAAAAAGGTGTGGAAGTAAACAGCTTAAAGATTAAGTCAATTAAAAAGTATCCTACACCTCGGTGAAGAAAAGAAGTGAAGTCTTTCTAGGGTTTAGAAGGTTTTTACCGGAAGTATATAAAGAATTTTGCAACCATCTCTGCTCCATTACCTGATTTATTAAAGGAACACACATCGTTCTTGTGGACAACCAAGGAACAGAAAAAAAGCATTACTTATTTTTCCAGATTTTAGCAAAGAATTCTTTTTAGCCATAGATGTAAGTTCTGTTGGTATAGGAGCGTATTTAATGCAAAGACATGATAATAAATACCATGCTATAGCTTATTACAGCAGAAAATCAAAACCCATAGAAGAAAACTAGACGGTAACAGACCAGGAGTCTCTGGTCATAATAGATGCTTTAAAGCACTTCGGGTATATCATATTTGGTTATAAGATAACTGTCTTCACTGGTCATTCTGCTGCAGTAGAAATGCTCAAGAATCCGAATTTTCCGGACATAGGGCTCCTTGGTTAGACAGCCCAGGATTATACATAGAAGGTAGCAGACGCATTATCAAGGTATACCCCCCACGGTGATAATATAAATGTGATTAGTCAAGAAGCAGAACAAAGTGATTTTTGTTTTTTTGTTATTCACCATGCACTCATGATAGAGAATTTTTTCCATGCAAAGTTTTCTTAGGTGAACTATAAAAAAGGGACGAAGATTTTTTTGAAATGTACCAATTTATGAAAAATAAAAGGGAATTTTAACATAAAAACAAATAGAATTAAGTAAGAGAACTGACCGTCCTGTTGATGCGTTGAACATAATAGGCGATTTATTTATAATTTGGATGTGTTCGATTTTTGACCCATTTAGACGATTTCAAGGCATGATCTATAAAAAGCTAGTCCTAACAAGTAATGGGAGATATCAAGTTATTGAATTGATGCATGACGATCCCATAAGAACTCACCCGGAAAAGATGAGACAGTTAGACTGGTAAAAAGACACTTCCATTGTGAAGGAATTTACAAGGATGTTACCAATGATGTGAAAACTTGCAACAGTCACAAAGGGAAAACAGATAAGGAAGTACCTTTACGGAAATGACCCCAATCCACATTTGAAAGAGTAGCCATAGATCGATCTCATCACTAACTTTGACACAATGAGTAAGGGGAATAGAAATATACAGCTAATACCAATAACAGGTAAAGGAACTAAAGAAAGTGCAGTTGTTCTCTGTAATAAAATATTTTGTAGATATTCTGCTCCACAACTTATTTATTAAATAACATCAGATTTCAATAACTCACTAGTTCAAGAAATTTGTGATGGATTCAAAGTTGAAAAGGCAACAATACAACCATATCATCCAGCTAGTAATGGCTTAGTAGAAAGGAATAACAGAAAGGTTCTGGACGCATTAAAGCATGCAGTAGGACAAGATCCCGAATGGGATGTCAGTTACCTTTAGTCCAATTATCATTAAATGCTAGGTATCATACCAGTACACAAGCAACACCCATAGAAGGGATATGAACCAAGATTACTATATGCATGGCTGAATCAGCCAATACTACCTAATTACTCTGAAGACAATATGAAGGTAAGGCTTGGCAGTTTCAAGATAATCCATAATTAATTACACAAGAATCTGGAAGAAGCACAGAAGATCATGACAGACAAGTATCAAGAAGGACTAAAGCAGTAGATTATAATATCTGAGAAGAAGTATACATTAGAAAGGAAGCCAGAAGCCGCATCAACTATAAATTAGCAACCAAATTCACAAGACCATTCAGAATCATAGAAGTGAAAGAGACAAAAGTGAAATTGAAAAAAATGAAAGAATAGTGCCTTCCACGTATGCTGAATTATTAGAAGAATCAGGATTTTAGTTAAATAAAGACAAGGTTAAAAGAACTAAGGGAATTAAGGAAACGGAAATAACTGAAGAAATACAAGATGCTTCAGAAGGAAAAACTAGGTATAATCTAAGGAACAGAAAAGTCACATTTCATTAAATATAAAAGGAACAAATATATCAATTATCCTATTATTCCCTATTTGATTTCTCTATCGCTAAGTTGACCTTCACTGTTTGAGTTAGTGTTAAACTTTTTTGTGTTGTTGCAGTTCTTACTTTAACTATTTGGTTTTCTTTAACTAAGAGGGAATAGTTAGGAAACAGTGTAAAGTAAAATTTCTGAAACATTATGTATTCAAGTCAGGTATATCAGTAATTTTTGGAATTTCTAATCAAAATTATCTAATTTCTCTTAAAGGGAGTATTCCCTAATTATAAGAATAAGGAAGAAGATTAAGACAGATATTAAATGAATTAATGGGAAATTTGCTTCCAAACCACGAATTTAAATTTTATTGTAATACACTAAAATTAGAAGTAAAGGGAATGAGAGACAAACTGCAGAATTTTGTAAATGGTTTAGTGACAGCTTCTCAAGGGAAAGCCTTTGCAAACCTGTTACCATTGAAAGAATTGCATGAATTAATAATTAACGTCAAAATTAGATATAGCAAACACCTCATTTTCCTATTGAACTAACATGCTTACGCTACCCATTTCTTAGAGATACTTTAACTAGTGAAGGCTTACTAGTAACTGTTCCAGTAAATACGAAAATACTCATAAGTATTGCTGTTTTACTATTTTCCTTACTCAAGTTGCCAGTCATACTTTAGTGTTGGGCACTGAACATATAGAAGCTCTTTATACAGAAAGACATTAATATTCAACAGAAGAAGTCAAGCAAAACTTACACGAATACGGTACACATTTCAACTACACAATTTGAGATACAAGCCATTCAATATAATTTCACAAACCTATAACATTTTGCTGATGCGCACAAATACAAAACCAGGATATTCATTCATGCTACTGAACTAACGTCGGCAACCGAGGAAGAAGTCTCCCAGTCAGGATGTCGATGAAGGAAGAGGAGAGATGCAAGCAAGACGTTCAGTCCCACAGTAATCATCATAGCATTTGTTATTCGTCGGAAAAGTAGAACAAAGAAACGAAAATTATCTATTTAATAGGATAGGAAAAAAATGAATTCCATCCATCAGACAGGACCTGAGGACCAAGTAAGTTGATATAACTTGGAAAAAGAATCAAGTAGTCTGTAAAATGTTAAGACATTTAAAAACTGCTCACAGCATTGTATTTATGTTTACTTCTTGGCAAGTTCTATTTAGACTGTTCTAAATTTATGTTTGCTTAACACGTCAGGTCAATTTTGTGAAATGAGTTTATCATTCGCAACTTACATATTGTTAGGATTCCTTGTAGTTCATACTAGTTTTTACTTCAGTTTAGTTAGGAAGCTGCTGGAGTCAGCTAGGTAGCTGGCCGAGACACTGTTATAGAGAGAGAGAAAGAGAGAATAAGTGGAATATAGAGAGAAAATACTAAGGGAGAAAGAGACTGTTTGTCAGGTGGTGCTATATTTTCTTGGGCTGTAGAAAGGGGCCCAAGAAAGAAACATGTGCCACCATAAATCTCAAGGTCTGCATCAGAACTAATGACCCATGAAACAAATTCCATCTGGCCATGCCCCTCTAAACCTACAAAGTCTTCAAGGGAAAAACATCTGGAAGTTATATCTTGAGAAAACCTCAACCCACATTTCCTTTGAGGGATAGTCCTACAAGAGTTGATTTAGTACGTTCTGGCCAATCGAGTGCCAGTAACGATATAGGCCAAAAGACGTCCTGCAAAGTGCTGGCACCCAATGATCAACAGGGATTCTTGTAAGCCCACCTCCAAAAGCTGGAATGAAGCAGTTGGAGGAGGTGCCTAAGAAGATAGCAATATGCCTAGAATCATGACGTCACGGCTGACACTGGAAGAAGACATGTGATATAAGGAGAAGACACAGAGAGACAGACAGTGAAATAGAGACACACAGAGAGAGAAAGACTTAAAGCGATGGCAATAGGTGCGCGCGCGTGTGTTATGGTGATATGGTTAAGTCTTTAGTACTCTCTCGATAAAAACATTGGTATCTCAGGTAAATGATTAAGTCCCCAATAGGCAGTTAGAAAGGTGGAAAACATGTACATAGTTAGTGTGAAATAAACCAATTACGTGAGCAAGTATCTCATTTGATTAATCAGTAATATTCAAGAAAACCAAAATCATTCCCAAAAAACAGAAACCAAACGCAGACGCTGACCTACGCACCCTTAGCACCGGTCCATAGAGAAGACGGACTGGTAATACATTATATATATATATATATATATATATATATATATATATATATTATATATATATATATATATATATATATATATATATATATATATATATATATATATATATATATATATATATATATATATATATATATATTATAGTCAACAGATATATATATAAGTCATATATATATAATGACTGAAATTTCAGTCATCACGCGTAATAAGCACTTAAATATTTATATAGTCATCACGCGTAATGCACTTAGGACATTTGATCCCCTAGAAGCTAGTACTAAACACGGCGAAATACTTTTGACCCCCAGGGACTAGTACTAAACCCGGCGAAACAGTGTAGGTGACTCACTGTTTCGCCGTGTTTAGTACTAGCTCCTGGGGATCAAATGTCCCCTAAATGCATTACGGGTGATGACTGAAATTTCAGTCATTACGCGTAATGACTGATTACATGTTGACTGTAACATATATATATATATATATATATATATATATATATATATATATATATATATATATATATATATATATATATATATATATATATATATATACATATATACACACATATCTGATTAAAATGGAGAAAAATAGAAAGAGAGAGAGAGAGAGAGAGAGAGAGAGAGAGAGAGAGAGAGAATGACTTACTTGTAGTGGCAAAGATTCTTTACCCCACTCTCACCATAGAAGACCCTACTGACGTTCCTCAGAGTGAAGCAGTTACCATTTCTTAATTTAATCCCTGTTTGTATCATATACATTTACCCTCCATAAACGTAGATTCTACAAGTATTCCGCTATAACGAATTCCGAAGGTAAAAACGAAGAAGGAACTAACGAATTACAGAGGAAATTCACATTTGAACGAATAAAAAATGAAACGACGAACATCATGCATGGCAAGCTTAGCCAGTAGCTAATACACACACGGATGGTGATGGATTTGCTTCGTCTCGTCTTATAGAAATTATATACGTAGATAGATTGAATGTTGATTTTATAGAGGAAATAAACAATTATATTAATAATTATCATAAATTATAATAAAAATTCATGTAAATTCCGATAAAAAAATTTATGTTACAGGGACTTATTGTTGTAGGCTAAATACTGTAGGATGATCGTTAGTTCTTTATCTCCAGAATTATGCCCACAACTACGATGTGTTTTTTAGTGGACTAAGCACTTAGATATGATGAAGGTAGTACCTCAAGGTACTTAAGAATTTGTATTTTATGGCAAGGTATAATTAATATACGTTTGGCTTAAGATGAACACTGAAAAAATATGGTAATTTCCTCGCGAGTAATTTTTTAATGATGGGTTAGGTCTGTCCCAAAAGCATTTGGTCTTCTAATATGCATGCGAGGTTTTGTTTCGTTTCGGCGGTGAATTAGTTCTTGATCTCCAGAGTTGTGCCCATAACTACGAAGATATTTTTCGTGGATTAAGTACTTAGATATGATGATGAAAATAACATAGGGTACTTAAGAATTTGTATATTATTGGCATGGTATGATTAAGATATATGTGGCTTAAGATGAACACTGAAAAAAATTTTGCAATTTTAGCTCGAGTAATTTTTTAATGAAGGGATAGTCTTTGTCACAGAAACAATTGTTCTGATAATACTGTACTTTTTTCCGTGCTAGAATTGTAATGAATGACTGATGTGTAGGCAGAAGATATATTTTGAAATACATTGATTTTATGACTGAATGAAAGTAATTCTAATACAGTCAAACACATATGTTTGATTTTTTGGACATACTAAACTGATTATAGGATTTGCAGTGGGAGGAGTTTAATGACGCCACCAACAGAAGAGGTGGTGGTTTTCCACCCAAGCTAGTGATAATTCCCATAAAGTTACAAAAGAAAAGGTGAACAGCACCGAAAAAACAGATTTTTCATTTGTTTTGTCTGTGTTTGAAGATCTGTCACGGGGTAGGGGTTTGTTTTTGAGTTTGTTCTGGGGTGAAGGGGTGCAAAATTTTGTCTGGAAACAGCTGATATTTAGCGGACAAAAGTACATATATATATATATATATATATATATATATATATATATATATATATATATATATATATATATATATATATATATATATATATACACACACATATATGATAGGTATGTTCAATAAGAGAAAATCTCAGCATAAACTGAAAATTGATATGGACAAAAACAAAAGTAATTCAGAACAGGTATTTATTTAAGTTTCTCTCTGAGCATTTAATATTTAAAATGACAATCTGCCTGTACCACAACCTGCATTTTGAAGGGTATGATTTCAGCAAATCGCAAAAAGCTGAGACTCAAACCATTTCCCTGAGCACTGGTTTGCAGGTCGTCGAGGCTTGAACACTATCAAAGTGCACTGTGCGCGCTTCAACACCAACCTTTAAGATAATAAAATGTTTTGATAAACATTAAGGTCAGGGAGAAACCTGAAATTCACTTGACGAGAAGAAATCGATACCACTGTTTAAAGCAGCTCCTGTGTCAGAAGAGATGAAACATGGTGCCTTATCAGCAAAAATGTGACTTCTTCAACAGATAACGCATTTTCAGGATCTTTGAGGAAAGGAAATACTCCACCAGCAAACAGTTCCTCTGAAGTATGCGCCATTCCATGATCCTTTTCTTTGATGATCCACATTAACCGTTTGGCTGTGAAACAGAGAAAAAAAACATTCAGAAATTTCACAAGGTTAGTGATAGTGCAGACCATCGCTGATATCATCTAACTTTGCAGCCCAAATGATGTCATTTTTATAATTTGGCTTCCTGGCTGTGTAAATGAAGAATTCATCTGATGCGGCAACATGGAGAAAGTCAGCTTCACCCCAATCTTTAAGAAATGAACCACAAAACCGTGCACGGTCTTCTCTCTGTTGCTGAGTGATGTTGGGCTTGCTGATAACATTAAATAGCTTGATACCAAATTTTTCAACCCACGATATACAGCACTATAACTTCTCTTCTTTTCCCTTCTTGTTTCTAATTCAATTTACGTGAAGACTTTCTTGGTCTACCCACTGCCTCAGCTACGATGTCTTTTGACTCCTGAGAAAGGACTTCAGGCCTTCCAAGATTCTCGCTCTTTTCGTGATGACAGTCACATGGGTTTTTGTTCCAGTTTCTTTCAACAATGGATTCATCTCTTTTAATGTATTTAGCTATCCAGGAACATGAAATGAAGGATGCGCCAGCATCCCTGGCCTCTCTGAAGGTTATAGCCAGGATTCTGTCAAT
This sequence comes from Macrobrachium rosenbergii, assembly GCF_040412425.1. Lineage (NCBI taxonomy): Eukaryota > Metazoa > Arthropoda > Malacostraca > Decapoda > Palaemonidae > Macrobrachium > Macrobrachium rosenbergii. The sequence continues at coordinate 47,431,860 of NC_089793.1, forward strand.
CCATCTGAGAGTCGTTAGCATGGCTATATCTAACTCCGTCACTCAGTCTGAAAATACAAGAAATGTCAAATGAAAAATAGCTTAATGGAAACTTAAAATAATGGACTTGAGATAGGCTATAGCAGAAAACTTCATAACTTTCCATTTGCTCTGTGGAAGGGGGCCTCTAATTTGAAAACACCTGTATATATATATATATATATATATATATATATATATATATATATATATATATATATATATATATATATATATATATATATATATATATATATATATATATATATATATTATATATATATATATATATATATATATATATATATATATATATATATATATATATATATATATATATATATATATATATATATATATATATATATATATATATATATATATATATATATATATATATATATATATATATATATATATATATATATATATATATATATATATATATATATATATATATATATATATATATATATATATATATATATATATATATATATATATATATATATATATATATATATATATATATATATATATATATATATATATATATATATATATATATATATATATATATCTATTAAGCATGTTTACGCTTACTGAACGAAATTATAGATGATTTTATTGTTAAAGTTTATTTACTGAAAATAATTCGATTCATACTTACAAATAGAAATAAGCCAGGGATAAGCAAAAAAGGATTGTCAGAACGTACTTGCTGAGTTTTGGAGACAGCTGGAAATCGGTACTTGCTGGTGATATCCTGTAGAATGAACACGAAATCTTTCGCCAGCTCGTGTTGTGTCCAACATAACCACGATCACCATGGAATCTCAGGCATATCAATTGAATGTAGAATACATTTCTTTTTTCTTCGTCTTGCTCTTGCTAGCATAATAGTCGACTTGTGGAATAACACGGCAACATAATTGGTTTACACTAAACACGCAAATGTCGATTTCTTTTGGACATTGTTATAGAATTGTTTGTGTATATATGAATGGCAATAATTTATTTTTCTTTAATATGTACTGTTAAAAGTTTTCATTTTTCTTTTCTGCTAATGCTTATTGAACGTGAAATTGTATCGACTTTTTACTCATATTTCTAATCAATGAGTTAAATTCATAGTTATTTTGCTTGCTCAGTTTGGTTGCTTAAATTCCAAAAGAAGGAAAGGGAGACAGAGTTATTCAAAGACATGGGTATCCATTGTAACTGTTCATGATAGTATTGTTTTTTTTTTTTTGTATTTCGTTTATTGTTTTCTCCATCTTGACTTACGTGTCATTTTAAACAAGTTCATTCTTTGCACTATTTATGAATCTCTGGCTATTAATTTACTGTTCAAATACGAATTTTTTTGTTTTTGTATTTCGTTCATTGTTTTCTCCATCTTGACAAAGCTATTCAAAGACATGGGTATCCATAGTAACTGTTCATGATATTATCGATTTTTTTTTTTTTTTTGTATTTCGTTCATTGTTTTCTCCATCTTGACTTACGTGTCATTTTAAGTAGGTTCATTCTTTGCACTACTTATGAATGTCTGGGTAATTTACTTCAAATCCTGATACTGTCCAGGATTTCCCTGCGTTTCTTGATGTTTTAGACCGTATTACAATACTTTGATCGTTTGCTCTCATCACTTATTTCCGGGAAGCCTATTTTTGGATTGTAACCAGGCACAAAATATGCTTTGATAACTACTCAGTGATTGTCAACAATCATACGAAGCTGCAGATCTACACCATGCCTCTCATTCACTGATTTCTATCTCATCTTCCGATACACCGTTAGGAACAAGGGCACGTCCTGGAATAAGGCTGATTTAATCTAGAGTAGCAACAACAGATTCTTGAGCTTTTAGCCTCTCAGCCCCTCTCAGCACAGTCATGGATTCCCTCCCTACTTTAGCACCAAAGCTTTCTTCAATAGTAAAAGGTAGCTATGGAACCTTTGCTGTATACAGTTCCTCATCGCTTAAGAGGGATTACTAAGTTTAACACTATACTAAAAACATATGTTTAGGTTTGACTTTGTGTATGTGTGAAAAAATTTTTCCTGTTCCACTTTTTAGGTTTATTTTTTAAATGTTATCAGTTTCATTAATCTTAAAGTGATCTTATTCTCAGAGCAAAAATTACTATAAAGCAGAAATTATCCATGAAAAGGAAATTGAAGTTTATTTATTTCAAGGAAACTGCTGTGTGAATTGGTATAAAATTGATAATTATGCATAATCTGCTAATATAATTGATAAACCCAATGAAGAACTCTCAGATTTGAAGAAAAAGTTATCAGAAAACAAAAGATTGTAAGGTTAACATACCAAACCTTTTCACTGGTACAAATTAAACAGCATGACATTAAAAAATTGCCAATTTCATATCTTGAAACTTTCACCTCCGCCTTTTGAATTTTCTGCCAGCCCCCTATGGGGCATGCCCCTACTTCAATAGCCACTGCAGCCACACGCGATTGTATGAATGAATAATTTTAAGTTATCAGGCGTCGTGACTTCTATGGTCATTGATGGCAATGTTAATTAATGCACTACATAGTGTAGTATATTTATATAATATAATTAAAACTTGTGGGAAATAAAATTATATCTTATGTAAAACTCCAGCTTCTAAGATATATTTAAAAATGCCACTAGCATCATACATCGCATCCTCTCCAAGCATCTTGGCAAGGATGTACCTGCTATCCCCACCCCAAGCTTCAGAAAGGCATCGAACTCTTAAATCCCCTCTGCGCTCAATGATGACAAGTCACTCTAGAATCTTTAAAACTAAAGGGTTGGTTGGATTAAAATATACTAAAGCCTGTAAAACGCTTTTTGCATCACTAAAAATTGTAAAATTGTCATCTTCCATTGTAGCTATCTTTTCAACAGCACTTAAAATCCCATACAGCTCTGCTGTAATATTTTATGCCTCTAGAGGAAGTGCACCCCTACAATTAAAACCATTAGAATGTACCCCAAATCCAGCACCAGCATTGGATTTGGATCCATCTGTGAATATAAAATTACGATTTCGATGACATTCTGAATGTTCAAAGAAAATGGATGGAATTTCTTCTTTTGCCATATTTTTTCTCTTAAAGCCTGTAAAATAATGACAAAAAGAGACTACTGGCAACTTCCAGGGAGGGGTTGTTGGATTCCTAAAGGGAATCACTCCACTACTGGTCAGATTCAGGCTATTCAACAGTCGTTTTACTCTATATCCGTAAGGCTGCATTGATTTAGGATGAGCCTCATAGTAGCCAAAGAAATTCTCTCTATGCACTGTTTGAGATGCAAGAGAGCTCAGAAGTCTTTGCAACCTATACCAGTATCTGATGACAAGCCTGATGATACAGTTCCAGAGGCAGTTCTCCGGCATCAACAAGCAGACTGGGAATGGGTGATGTTTTAAAAGCACCTGTGTCTAGTCTAATGCCAGGATGGTGCACAGTCTAAAACTCTTAAACGATTAGGGGTGGCTGAAGAATATATTTCACAACCATATAACAACTTAGATGCCATAAGGGATTGGTACAATCTAAGAAGTGTTATGCGATCAGCTCCCCAGGATGTGTGTACTAGGACTTTAAAGAGACTTCAAATTTCTAGGCATTTAGCTTTCAGCATCTTAAGATGTGAAGCTCATGTCAACCTTCGGTCAAAAACCAAGCCTAAAAATCGGGTTTCTTCTACACATGGGATTTTTTGTCCTTTAAGATAGACATTGGGATCAGGATGTAGTCCATGACTGCGGCAGAAATGAACTGCAACAGTTTTGCTTTTTAAGAACTTGAAGCCATTCAAATCTGCCCATTTGGTTATTTGATCAATTGTCAACTGAAGCTTTCTCTCAATTGTAGATATTCTTGCTCCAGAAAATATGGAAATATCATCCACAAAAATTGTATGGACATCATGATGATGCCATTTATTGCCAAGGCAAACAGAGTAACGCTGAGCATGCTATCTTGAGGGACTCCTTCTACTTGGCATTTTCTTTCAGACAGAGTATTACCTACTCTTGCCTGAAAGTGTCTGTGTTAAAAATGCTCTCAGGAATAATGGCAACTCCCCTCTTAATCTGCATTCACGAATAACTTTAAGAATTCCACATCTCCAAGCAGTGTCATCTGCCTTTGCAAGGTAAAAAAATACTGTCATATGATGCTGCTTGGATGCAAATGACTCAAAAATTGATGACTCAAGATGGGCTAGGGAGTCTGTTGTTGACTGCAATTTTCGAAATCCACACTATGCACGTGATAAAATGCCCCTTTTTTTCCAAGACAAGCCTTGCATTGACCATCTTTTCCATTATTTTACACAGACAACAAGTTAGTGCAATTGGTCGGTAGCTTGTTGCTAAAAACTTGTCCTTACCAGGCCTTATAAAGCCTAAAAAAATTGCTAGTTCCCATACAGTTGGGTAACTAGTGTCACGCCATATCCTGTTTACAATACTTAAAATGAAAAGCTTTGTGTTTATTGATACGTGCCTTATCATAGCATAAGGAATGTCATCAGGGCCTGGGGCTGTATCACTACAAGAGCTAAATCAAACTCCTTTTCTTTATTTGCAGTAAAGTCAAGGGGTTTCTGTTCTTCTTGATTTCTATAATGAAAACCAGGAGCAGCTTCTGACTTTTGTGATACACTGGCAGAGCGCTTTGCCAGAGCATTACTTGCACCAGTCATGAAGTGACCAATCACTTTGAGAACTGGTTGTGGATTTGGTGTGAATTTTCCTGCTATCTTCTGGACTTTTCTCCAAACAGCTGAAGGCGGCGTAGATTGACGTCTTGATGCTTTTGTTGCACGGTGGAATTGTGCTCGTGATTTCTTGTATATAATCATATTTTCTTTCGTATGGTGCCTGTGGTATCGAGTAAGAGCTTGTCTGGTGGCCCCGTGCAGAACCTGGAGTTCTGATGACCACCAAAGAACTGGTTGCTTTCTGAAGAAACCTGTAGTTTTAGGGATAGAGTTTATACCTGCTGTATGAAGAGTTCCATTTAGCAGGTCATTAGCATCATCAATACTTTGAAATTCATCTGCATTCCCTTCAGTTTCACTAAGCTCTTGAAATTTAACCCAGTTAGCTCTGACCAGGTTCCACCGAGGGGATCTAGGCATTGGTGGACTATTGCTAGTGTTTTCTTATATTGGTGCATGATTGCTACTATTCCAATCATCCAATGTTCTCCAATTCAAGTCCACAATGCAGTTAGAATTCACAATCGAATGGTCAATACATGACAAGGTGACTGTTTGTATATGGAAATGAGTAGGTTCTCCTGTGTTGAGGATCCCTATGTCTTCATTTTCTTTGAGCGAAGAGATAATATTACCCCTGGTATTTGCTAAAACATCACCCCATAATGGGTGTCTACTATTCATGTCTCCAAGTAATAAGAATGGTTGAGGGAGTTGGTGTATTACTGTGGTGAGATCGCCATATGTAACATTTTCATTAGGTGGCAAGTATATAGAGCAAATAGTATATCTTCTCCCAGTGTCAATTTGTACAGCCCCTGCCTGCAGAGGAGTACGTAAAGTAAAGGGTATTTGTGGGATATCGTGGCAAACATAAATGAGGCTCCCACCATGGCTCCCCTTTTGTTGGTCATAAGGAGTCCTATAACTAACATATTCCCTTGGACAAGGGGTATTGCTGTCCGGCTTGCTCTCTTGTAGACAAACAGTAATAGGAGAGTATTCATGGATGAGTAGTTTCAGCTCTTCATATTTAGCCCTTAGACCTTGACAATTCCATTGTAAGATGTTAGACATGAAAATGGTTTACTTTTTGTAAGAGACTCTGGAAGAGGCCTTTTCATTAGCAATTTTTGGGTTACATAAATTTTTGGGATTTAATTTTGATCTTTATATCCTCGGCTTCACACTATCTGTTTTTTTTTTTATTCTTTAGTGAACATCAGCATTGACTTTGTGGATGATTAAGTCATTTAGTTCATTGTCAATTGAAGAAATTACTTCATATCTATTGGATATTTTGGTTTTATGACCTTGGGGAGAGAGTGATGGAGGTCTCTATCTTTTATGGTACGATGGGGAGCTACCTGGTCTAGACACCTCCCCCTCTATTGGTGTCTCTGGTAGCTCCTTAGAATGTTCGTCCTCTCCTAAGTTAGGCAGAGATACTGCCCTCTAGAGAGGTACGTAGATTTGTCTGTGGGGGGAGGGGAAGACTGTAAAGAAGGCAGTGCATCTGCCTGAGAGGTGTTGGTAAAACCCTCTGAAGTAGTGAGCTTGCCTTCACATGCACTTTCCTTACTTCAGACAGTAGTTTGGTAGTCCTGGATGGCCCTCTTTCAGCCTTAGAAGATGGTGAATTTGTTGGCAAGAGAAAATTAGGTTTTTTAATGCTTTGGCATAATTTTGGGTTGTGTTCATTAGGCATTTAGCATACCCAACAGTAATGTGCTCTGCATTAGACTTGCTAAGGGCTGCTTCTTCAGTTTTGAAATTTGGACATATCCACTCACTAGGGTTATTGTCCATACCACAATTTAAGTATTTTACATCAAGCGTGCAGTCTCCATGCTCAGCTCTAGAACAGTTACTGTACACTTTATCATTTTTACAGGCTTCAGAGGGGTGTCCAAATTTGCAACAGTTGAAACATTGCAAGGGCTTCTGTTTGAAGGGCTTATAACTCCTACTCTTTCCTCTTCAATGTCTACATACAGAGGTATTTTTGGATCTTCAAATGTCAATATAACCATTGATGTTTTGGGAACCTTATGTACCTTCCAGACTTCTTTTGGACACATATCTAGAATTTCTTCTTCGTTAAAATCATGCAAATCTCTATTAAATACCACTCCTCTGCCATAATTAGAGTTAAGGTGAGGCTTGATGTCCATGTCCATTTCCTTATTTGCTTTTAAATGACTGAGCATAACAGATTGTGTCTTTGGCTTGGCATGAATTAGGACAGTCTTCTTTTCAAATTGTGTAATATCTCCAGATTTAATGGAACCTACTTTCTTCTAAAGATATCTACTGGCCCTGAAAAAATTGTAATTTTCTACTTTAGCAGTCGTCCGAAGCCACATAGGGGTTTTGGTTTCCTTTCCTTTACACCTTCTGATTCAGATTTTGCAGGATCTTTTGCATACCAGTCACTGGGTCTATAAGATTCTAGTTTCTGAGGAGCCTTCTCACAGAGGGCCCCTTTGATGTTAGATTTATTTAACTTGATGTTATGCAAGTTGCAGCTTGCATAGATGGCCTCGTCACTGTTTGTGAAAGAGCCTCCCATTCCTCATTTTCTTCCATAAAATTCATCTTGATTTCCTTTATTACTCCATGGCATTCAAACATTCTGGTTATGATTTCATAATCAGTCTCCAATGGTAAGGAAGTAAGATGGAGAACATTATATTTGTTAGTTGTGACTTTCTCGAAGTGCCCGTTCTTGGTCTGAAGACGCATTCGTTCTTGGTCTGAATAATCAACCCAATTTCACAAGTATAACATACGACTAGCGAGTGATCTATAGCTAGAAGTGTTCGTGAACTGTCGGTGATTAGATTAAAGTTAGAATAGCACGATAAAGCGTCGACTAAGGTGTTTTTTTTCGAGTGAAATATTAAAAATTGAGCGTCATGGAAGCATCTGGCAACAACAGCGGCAAAAGATGGAGGAATTTAGCTTGCCTAGCAGACTACCAATATGATGAATTGGCGAGCAGGAGCCGGGGTTTCTTATCGTTGAGATCAAAAACAACTCCAACCAAAAAGATGCAAGAACATACACAGACATAGCGAAAGGATATGATCCTTCAAGCTGGGACAAGTCAGCAGAAAACATAATGAAAATAATAGAAGGAACACCAAAGAAAGTCCAAGTGATCAAGAGACTTATAAAGAAAATCTACATCAATCAACACATCCCAACAAAGAAAATGAACAAGGTGAATATGGTGAATATACTGATTGATGCAATAGGAAAACGAATGCCTAAAGCATGCAAGCTATGTAATTTGTGGTATAGCATTGTACTTCCACAAAACCTGAAAAGGAAATGCTGTGCATGCCACGTACCAACTCACCATACATGCGCAGAAGTACAGCAAAATGAAAAAAAGGAGGCAAAAGTATTTTGCTCAACATGTCTTATATGGATAGACAATGTTATTAAGTCAAGACTTAATGTACAAATAGTTGAGGATGAAGAAAATGAGGAAGAGGAAGAAGAGGAAAACGAAATAGAAGATAATAAGATTGAAGAGATAGAAAACAATAATGAAAACAAAGAACAGGATAAGAGTATGGATGCAGAGAAACTCATAAGACTCTACATATGAGGCAATACAACAGAATACAAACGAAGAAATAAACTATGAAATGACAACCCAAAATAAAATCCCAAAGAGGTTGTACCCAGATATACATACTGATGGGAAAGAGCAAAAAAAAAAAAAAAAAAAAAGAAAGACATAGTCTGCACTCTTTTGAAAAGAGGGAACTGCAGATTCGGTGAAAGATGTCATTACAAACATCCCAAGATATGTCACAACTATGAGATTTATGGCAAATGTACATATCTAGATGGCTATGAGGTTGAATGCAGCGATCTACATCCAAAAATATGCAGAAACTTGAGACAAGGAAAAGGGTGCAGATTCAACAAAAAGTGCAGGTATATGCATCCTGTAGCCATGAAGGACGAAAATGAAAAACAAATACACATCAAAAATCAAAGTAAAAATGAAACAAATAAAGAAAGGAATAAAGAGTATGAGACAAAGAAAAATGCAAGCCAGCACCACGTTATGAAATGTCAGCATCACGAAGCAATGTGTCTATGGTGCAAAGGGATGGTGCAGATATGGAGATAGATGCAGGTGCAAACACAAAATGAATAAATATGAAGATGGAAGATCAACTATATTGGAAAAGTTGGATTTTTTAATGCCCGAAGTTATGGAAATGAAGAAAAGAATAACATATCAGAACAGGAAAGGGACATGGGAAAATCCTTATTATTACCCATAATAGATAATGGGGGTAACATGCAAACCGTCATAATGGTGATTGCACAGAGTTTAGTTTCGAGTAACTCAAAAAGAAAAATAGAGTTCTTAGAAGAACTAACCCATATTGAAAAAAATAGATATACTGTAATAAATATAAGTGAAACCTGGTACTCCTAAGAGACTGGTAATGATGATCAGTTAAAGGGTTTCCAAACTTATATATCAGATAGAAAAAATAGGAATCAAGGGGGAATCAAGGGGGAAGATGTAAAACAAGGAAAAATCTGAGAAATATAGTAACACAGATTGTGAATTAATAGCGGTGGGATTTGCATATGAAAAAGTAGTGAACATCGTAATATACAGACCCCTAATATTAAAGAGTTTGATATAATAATAGACAAATTAGATATATGTAGAAATCACAAAGAATGGAATATACTCATATCCAGAGACTTTAACTTTCCTTTTGTAGATTGGAAAGAACAAATAGGAGATTGTGGTTGTATCTGTACATATAAAAAAGAGAGTAATAGTAGTGCAGAAGATAAGAGGAAATTTGAAAAACTATTAGATATGCTACTAGAACATAAAATCCAGCAAATAAATCACCTGCCAACAAGAAAAGATAATATTTTAGAACTAGTATTTGTGAACGAGGTGAATTTTGTTAAAGATATAATAGTATATAATACGAGTATTTCAGACCATACTGTCTCAGAATTAACAGTCCATTCCAAAGCAAGTGAAAACAGAGATAAGCAAGAGTTGAAAAAGTGGGAAGGATATGGAAAATACAATTTCTATAGTAAGAATATAAAATGGTCAGAAATAAATGAAGAATTAAAAACTGGGAAAACATATCTGTAAGTGATAATATACAGGTAAATACAGATATATTACACAAATATTAGAGAAAATAGTGGATAAATATATACCAAAGAAGAAAAGTAAACATCAGTTATGCATACCAAGAGACAGAGAGATCCTGTTCCAGAAAATCAGGAAGTGGAAAAAATGCATGGAAAGACCCTACAAAATATCAAGCAACACCCCAAAATTTTTTACTCATATGTGAAACAGATGAATAAAAGAAGAGTAGAAATAGGCCCTCTAAGAACTGAAGGGAGATTAACGAATGAAAAAAAGGAATTATGTAACATATTAGCAGAAAGATATAAGAGTGGATTTACACCTAGAATTGATAATGAAGATAATGATACAGAAATAAGAGATGAAAATAGTGAATATTTATTGGATATAGATATTAATGAAGCTGATATTGTGCAGGCTATTAATGAAATTAAAAATGGATCAACAGCCGGACCACACAGCATCCCTGCTATTTTGTTAAAGAAAGTGGTTCATTCAATCACAAAGCCGCTCACAATATTATTAAGACAAAGTGTAGATACAGGCAAGATTTATGATGAGCATAAGTTAGCATATATTACCCCTATTTTCAAAATTGGATCAAGACTAGAGGCAAGTAATTATAGGCCTGTGAGTCTGACATCTCATATTATGAAAGTGTATGAAAGGGTAATGAAGAAAAATATAATGAATCATTTACTGAAAAATAGTTTGTTAAATATAGGACAACATGGTTTTGTACCTGGAAAAAGTACACAAACCCAACTGTTAGTCCACCATGAAAGCATATATAAAAATATGATAAACAAAAAAGATACAGATGTGGTTTACCTAGACTTTGCAAAAGCTTTTGACAAGGTAGACCATAATATATTAGCGAAAAAATTAGAAAACATAACACTGTGGACAAAGTAGGAAGATGGATAAAAGAATTTTTGCAAAACAGAACACAGATAGTGCTTGCAAACGATGAGAAATCGGATGACGCTAAGGTAATATCTGGTGTGCCACAAGGTACGGTGTTAGCTGCATTGCTGTTTGTTTTTATGATTGCAGGCATAGACAGAAATGTTAAGGACTCGGTAGTGAGAAGTTTCGCCGATGACACATGTTAGAAATTTTGTTTACTAACACCTATTTACAAATATTAAAAATATTTACAATGCATTTTGTCTACTTAAACACACCTGCAATCAACTTAGTAAGGCAACAGTGTGATTAGCTTACACCCTCCTAACTCTCATAAATGTACAAAAATGAGGTAAAAAGGAAAGTATATTGCTACTTATCCACACTGTTTCGTTGTTCTACAGGTGTCTTCGTAGAATTTCAACGTCCTGGTCTAACGTTTTGGAGTAACTTCATCCCTTAACGGTGGTTGTTACTTGACTACCACAGTAGTATCACTAGCTTTTCTTTTCCGCCTGAGCTAACCCACAAGGGGAGGTTCCAACAATATTTATGCTGGTTTAATTATTTAATTACTTCATTATTTCATTTGATTTACTCAAAGTGATTTTACTTTAAATTAATCCTAATTATAATTAATTCAATTAATGGATATCAAAGCCAAATATACCATTATATTTATTAAATTACTAACGGTTTCGCTTACGCATTTAATATTTCAGCCATGAACGAAACTCAAAAGTGCATTTTTAGCAACATTTATTACCTTTAAGAGGAACTAAATTTTTATTTATTAGGAATGCTCAATACTCATCGTACAATTCCATCATCCTGAAAGAATTTTGCAACATACAAGAATAAGTAGAGAAATTAATTGTGATGAAGATAAGAACTCGCTACAGAGAGACCTAAACAAAATATATGAATGGGCAGAGGTAAATAGAATGGTATTTAACTCTGATAAATTTGAATCAATAAATTATGGTGATAAAGAAGGAATGCTATATGCATATAGGGGAGCTAATAACGAGACAGTCACAAATAAGGAAGCAGTTAAAGACCTTGGTGTGATGTTGAATAGGAATATGTTATGCAATGATCAAATAACAATACTATTGGCAAAATGCAAAGCAAAAATGGGAATGTTGTTCCGGCACTTCAAAGCAAGAAAAGCCGAACACATGATTATGCTTTATAAAACATATGTACGTAGTCCACTTGAATATTGCAATATGATATGGTACCCACACTACCAAAAGGATATTGCACGAATAGAGAGTGTACAAAGGTCCTTTACAGATAGAATAGAAGTTAAGAACCTTGACTACTGGGAAAGACTACAATTCTTAAAATTATGTAGTCTCGAAAGGAGAAGAGAACGCTACATGATAATACAGGCATGGAAACAGATAGAAGGAATTACTGAAAGCATCATGGAGCTAAAAATATCAGAAAGAGCAAGCAGGGGTAGATCAATAGTGCCCAAAACTATACCAGGAAAACTAAGGAAAGCACACATAGGACATTAATCCACTACGCATTGGTATCGATAATGCAGCGTCTATTCAATGCGTTACCAGCTCATCTGAGGAACATATCAGGAGTGAGTTTAGATGCGTTTAAGAATAAGCTCGATAAATATCTAAGCTGCATCCCAGACCATCCAAGATTGGAAGATGCAAAATATACTGGAAGATGCATTAGCAATTCTCTGGTAGACATCAGAGGTGCCTCACACTGAGGGACCTGGGGCGACCCAAACGAACTGTAAGGTCTGTAAGGTAAGGTCTCCAACCCTCCCTGTCTCTTTCCCTCTCTCTTCTCCCTAACACACCCTCTACTCTCTCTTTCACTTCCTCTCCCTCTCACACTTCTCTCTGTCACTCCCTTCCCAACTGTCACCCCGTTTGGTGCCATTGATGTCTTACCCACACAGTATTCTTTTCCAGATATTAAGTCATATGTATACCGAAATTAGGTATGTAAAAGAACCATGAATATGGAAGTGCCTGGAACAAGGAGGAGAGGTAGACTAAGAATGAGATGGAGAGACACAGTTAACAGGGACATGCAGGAGAAGAACGTGAGTGAGGTAATGGTGCATGATCGCAGAAGATGGAGAAGACTAATAACAAACAGCGACCCCATATAAAGATGGGAAAAGCTGAAGATAAAGAAGATATATACATACACACATATGCATATAAAATAAAAATATACATGGTATATATACTTTTACAAATAACCTTTTACCAACTTGATTATTTAAAATGGGCATGTGTATATACTGTATATATATATATATATATATATATATATATATATATATATATATATATATATATATATATATATATATATATATATATATATATATATATATATATATATATATATATATATATATATATATATATATATATATATATATATATATATATATATATATATATATATATATATATATATATATATATATATATATCACTAAATCCCCGTCAGATGGTGAGTGAAAACCGGGACTTTGAAGTAGTGCTTTCGTAGTTTATTTCACATTTTCAGGTTCACACTGAACACAAAAGAAGTTGACGGATTTATATACAAAACCAGGAGGGGGGCGGGGTTACAGTTTGTTAATCTGGGCAGCATGTTCTTAAACAGAAAAGACAGGGACAAAGATCAAGGGATAATCCAGGGTGGCGATTAACATTCCTGGTGATAGTAGCTTCAATGAACACAGTCTCTAGCAGATTTCTTTTCCGATGGTTGTTGACCTTGTAGATTGCCGCTGACTTATCCTTGTTCATTGTATGGCCTGTCTTAAGCAGTGATCCACAGTGCCATTACTTGATAAGCCTCTTGAAATGGCATATGTGTGTTGGGAGCTTCTTACTTTTAGTCCTTTTGATGTTTGCCCAATATGAATCTTATTACATTTGAATTGGGTGAGCTAGTCTTAGTTAATTTCCCAAATATTGTTATGTTTAGATACCAAGTTAATATCAATAGTTTTGAAACTGGGCACTGCAGGAATGAAATTAGGATGAAATGGTAAACAGAGAATATTCTTAAAATCTTTGTTAACAGTGGTTGGATTGTAATGAGTCCTATTAGCCTTATTTTCATCAAGTTCTAAAAAATGTGGAGGGTAACATAATGAATCTCCTATTTTATCAATAATTTTAAACTCCTCTTACAAAAATTTACGACTACAAATTCTAAGAGCTCTAAGATACATACTGGAAAATGTTGACACGTTAATTTGTTTAGCATGGTTAGAGTAAAAATGATTATATGACAAATTTTTCGTGGGTTTCCTATATAATTTAAAAGAAAAACTGGTGTTATGTCTAATAAATAAGACATCTAGAAATGGTATACACTTATTTTCTTCATATTCTATTGTGAATTTTATGGATGGTACAAGATTAATAATTGTTTGCAAGAAATTAGGAATATTTACATTTTCTTTTACAATACAAAAAGAATCGTCTACATATCTAACTCAAAACACCTTAGAGAACAGATTTCTTGGAGTAAGTCTAGACTCGAAGAATTCCATGTAAATATTAGACAAAAGTGGCGAAAGAGGGTTCCCCATAGCCACACCAAGTATTTGTTCATAAAAATTACCACCGAAAGTGAATTTAAAATTGTTTATATAATGGGATATCAAATAAATAATAACATTGGTAGGTAATTCTAAATTATACAAGTCCAAATGTTGTGGTAAATATTGAAGTAAGTCATCAATAGGAACTTTAGTGAATAAAGATGTCGCATCAAAGCTGGTTAATCTGCTAGTGCTGGATAATTCAATAAGGGAAAGTCTAGTACAGTAATCAACAGAGTTTTTGTAAATGGGAATTTGAAATAGTACCCAGAATATGTGATAGTAATTTAACTATAGATTTTTAGGAAGTTTATAACTAAAATAGAACCGGTTGAACTGATAATGGGCCGAATAGGAAAATCTCTTTTATGGGTTTTGATTAATCCGTACATGTACGGTAGGGATTGGCACTTTCTTTTTATTAAACCGAATTCCTTTAGTGTATTTTTTATTTTAGAACTGAAACTTTTTAAAACATCAGCTAATGGGTCTTTCCGTAGTTTTTTGTAAGTACTAGAATTGGATAATAAGTTTTCCATTTTTTCAACATAGCTAATTTTATCCATTATTACAAAACACCCTGATTTGTGGGCTTTAGTACTGTGCAAACTTTTATCTTTCTTCGCTTCGTAAATTGCATCTATAAACCTTTTCGGGAAATTCACAATTTTTATAGGTATTTGAAGTAAGCCGAAGAAAAGACCATTAACTAAATGCATTGAAGGTGATACAATTGTGTTTTTCTTTTCCGGTTTGGACATCTCTGAGATGATGTTTGTGCGCGAAATGTCATCACAAACAGAATATGATAAGCCACAGCCTAAAGCACATTTAAGATTCTGGTCCAGTTCTTTGTTCGAGAGATTTATTACACAGCCGTCTTTATGTTTGTTATTGCAATCACTTATCCCGATGAGACCTTTTAATTTTTGATCCAGGTGGTGAACTAGTTTGTTTAGCTTGAATCTAAGGCTATTATAAATTCTGTTCAGTAGCCCTGTTATCCAATCCGGGGGAATCCTGTTCATGACAATATTGAATTCGAGCCTTCTTGTCTTTTCTATACGTTTCTTGAGGAAGATTACACACAATTCATTGAAAGGAGAGTCAGTGTCCGCTCGTAATCGTCTAGGTAATAATGACTTTGGGGTTACTTGTTCTTGTAAACATTTTTGAAGGAATTTTCGCATTCACCAATGTCAGTTGGAATTTTTATGAACAAATATTTGATATGGCTATGGGGAACCCTCTTTCACCACTTTTGTCTAATATTTACATGGAATTCTTTGAGTCTAGACCTATTCCAAGAAATCTGTTCTCTAAGGTGTTTTGGGTTAGATTATGTAGACGATTGTTTTTGTATTGTAAAAGAAAATGTAAATATTCCTGATTTCTTGCAAACAATTAATAATCTTGTACCATCCATAAAATTCACAATAGAATATGAAGAAAATAATTGTATACCGTTTCTGGATATCATAGTTATTAGATATAACACCAATTTTTGTTTTAAAGTAAATAGGAAACCCACGAATAATTTGTTATATATCAATTTTTATTCTATCTATGCTAAACAAATTAAGGTGTCATCATTTTCCAATATGTATCTTAGAGCTCTTAGAATTTGTAGTCTTTAATTTTTGGAAGAGGAGTTTACAATTATTGATAAAATAGGATATTCATTATGCTACCCTTCATATTTTTTTAGAACTGTAGAAATAAAGCAAAAAAGACTTATTACAATCCAACCACTATTAACAAAGAACTTAAGAATATCCTCTGTTTACCACTTCATCCTAATTTCATTCCTGCAGTGCTCGTTTTAAAAACTATTGATATTAACTTAGTATAAAAACTTCCTTCAGTTTTCTTCTGAAGATGGAAAGAGAAACCCACAAGATTCCTGTGTATAACTTGTTTACTTGTAAATATTTACATGTTACTTTTAAAACTCGAGTACTTTCAGGTCCTAACTGTGACCCTTTTTCAAGAGATGA
>NC_089793.1:47450792-47473292 GCF_040412425.1 Macrobrachium rosenbergii
AAAATGAACAAGTAAATACAAACTAAAAGGGTGAGACGTAAAATAACGAAAAATTAGAAACACAAACATAAAAATATGAAAATAAAACTATAGTGAAATGTAAACAAACTACCACTCACAAAAGTAAAATATTTAACGACCTAATTGAGTACCTACTATGAAATTACACGATAGCTAGTTGAATACCAGACGAGTTGTTGTTCAATTCCGGCTTCATCTTTTTAATAGTCAGCGACTCTGAAATTAAAAGGTCCAGTCTGTTTGAACAAAAAGACAGTACCCGAAAATCCAGGTCAGTGAAAGGATGGTCCTGTGCTAAACTGTGTTCTCTAATGGCAGAAAAGGGTGGTTTGGAAAGGGGAAACCTAGTTCTAATAGAAAGACCTCTGTGTTCCAAAATTCTGTGTCTGAGCCAGCGGGAACTAGATCCCACGTATCGCAGACCACACTGCGAACAAGTGAACAAGTAAACGACACAGGAATTAAGGTCCACAGGCAGAGTAGGCTTCTCTCTCAAAAAATGATCTTATTGTAAAAGAGGATTACAGAAAACAAACCGGAAACTGATTTAAGGGAAACAATGCTTAAGTATTTCTTGTAACTTTTTCGGACCATATAGCTACTATGACCAAGGTAAGGCAATTTAATGTACTTTACATCTTTACTAGCAGTACTGTACACCGGTCTGGGACAAAACTTTTCATTTAGAAAATTTTTCAGAACTTTGTAAAATACAAAAATGGGATATGAGTTTTCAGAAAAGTAATTTTGGAGGAAAACCATATCTTGATGAAATAAATTAAAATCACAACAAACATTGTAGGCTCTATTAATCAAAGTGCGTATTGAGTTCATCTTATACAACTTTTGGCGAAAAACTGAGGTAATTCAATCCCAAGCCAGTAAAAGTACTTTTCCTATAAACAGAGGTCTCAAATTTGCCACTATTTCTGTATACCTGTACATCTAAAAATGACAACTTATTATCCTGTTCCGTCTCACAAGTAAAAAGAAATGTTAGGGTGACGAGAATTAAAATCAAAAAACAAATCAACATGTGATAATTCCTTAAACACAAGGAAAGTATCATCTACATACCTACTGGTAATACAAAGGTTTGAAAGCACTAGGGCATTCAGACATCCAAATCCTTTCACAATAACCCATGAAGCAATCCGCATATACAGGTCCAAGGAATTTCCCATAGCTACTCCATCTATTTGATTATATAATTTACCATCAAAAGTAAAAATGCCATCAGCAGTTGCTAAATGTAATAATTTTTGCAAGTCTATTTTATTAAGTCCAAACCTTCAAAAATTTTAATCGAAAAAAGGAGGGTGACAATCAGTTAAATAAAGACAGAATCAATATTTTACGTAACCTTAAGAACGATAATACAAGTACAATTTCCCCACTCACGACGCGAAAAAACAGTACAGCAGACTCGGTAATGATTTATACCTCTCTTGATGGCGCGGTGGTAACGTCCACTGGAGTCGTTGAATGGGTCCATGTCAAGGGTTCGCATCCCAGTGGTACTTGTTCATTTATCACTTATATAAATTCCCCTTCGGTGATAATTCTCCATCGGAGATACTCTCGAGGTAGCGTGAATTTGATATTAAACGACATTTGTAGCTTCATGATTGTATATAAATCACGGTGTGATAAAAAAAAAAATTTCATAATAAGAGCTGCGTGTTCCAAACGTACCAACGAACTATCATGGGGGAGGTGGGTCATTGCCGAGGCTAAGTACAATTTCCCCACTCACGACGGGAAAAAACAGTACAGCAGACTCGGTAATGATTTATACCTCTCTTGATGGCGCGGTGGTAATGTCCACTGGAGTCGTTGAATGGGTCCATGTCAAGGGTTCGCGTCCCAGTGGTACTTGTTCATTTATCACTTATATAAATTCCCCTTCGGTGATAATTCTCCATCGGAGATACTCTCGAGGTAGCGTGAATTTGATATTAAACGACATTTGTAGCTTCATGATTGTATATAAATCACGGTGTGATAAAAAAATTTCATAATAAGAGCTGCGTGTTCCAAACGTACCAACGAACTATCATGGCGGAGGTGGGTCATTGCCGAGGCTAAGTACAATTTCCCCACTCACGACGGGAAAAAACAGTACAGCAGACTCGGTAATGATTTATACCTCTCTTGATGGCGTGGTGGTAACGTCCACTGGAGTCGTTGAATGGGTCCATGTCAAGGGTTCGCGTCCCAGTGGTACTTGTTCATTTATCACTTATATAAATTCCCCTTGGTGATAATTCTCCATCGGAGATACTGTTTCGAGGTACCGTGAATTTGATATTAAACGACATTTGTAGCTTCATGATTGTATATAAATCATATATGTATAAAAAAAAAAAAATATATATATATATATATATATATATATATATATATATATATATATATATATATATATATATATATATATATATATATATATATATATATATATATATATATATATATATATGTTACAAGGAACAGAATCAACACTTGTTTTGAAAGTGTGTAGCGTAATCCCTAGCGATCTACTTCAGGAAAAAGAGCGTATGAAGGTTCAACCCATGATCACACTCGCATTTTTTTCTCCTCTCTCTCTCTCTCTCTCTCTCTCTCTCTCGAATCTCTCTCTCTCTCTCTCTCTCTCTCTCTCATCGTTTTCCGAAGTTCATCCACCCGACCTCTCTCATTCTCTCAAATCAATTAAATGGACTATTTAAAGAAACACAATAGTTTCTTACAAAAATAGGTTTATTATTCAAATAACCCAATAAGAAATGAATAAAACAAAGCAAAGATTAAAATGCATAATAAATGAATTATCGAGTCAGATAACTAAACTCTAAACTGCAAAACACTTCTGATTAAAGAAGTCTCATTATGGCTAATAGCCTGAAAAATCCCCAAACTCACACATACTCCCAAATCAATAATAAAAGTCATGTCCAAAAAAACAGTCTACCACAATTCGAAACAGTCCACACTGTCCGACACTGTCCACAGACATCTGTCGAAAGAATCAAACATGATAGAAAACTCCCAAAAATATATGAAATACAAAACACAATAATGGAAAGTGTAAAATGCATAGCCAAGATATGGCAAACGTAACACAACAAAATAATAATATAAAAGAGGTATGAATATTCATATTAAATCTCCCACACCAGTTCAAAAGTTCATAATGATTAGAAAATCATGGTAAAAATCACAAGTTCAATTTTCTCCCATAAAAACATAGATTTGAAACTCTACCTTATCTGCCGATTTTCAAAGCCTGGAACCACTCCAAAGCTATGACTGGACAACTGCAGTTTATCACGTTAATGAACGATCAAACTCACTTTTAGGGCAGATTTTGGCATAATCTAGATCAAATTAACGCACGTACTCACGAATATACATAACACTTCGGAAGATCACCTGACCCCAATATTGCTGAGCTTATTGCTGAGGAATCAAACTATTTGCTGAATACAAAGATTTTACAACTGAGTCTCTCCATCAGTAGTTCCATCTGACTCAATAAATTCTTTAACATCTTAAAGCATTGAAGCTATGAAATGCAAATGCTTTAAAATTGTGTCCATATTTTTAAATAGAGCTCGGCCACCACATAAGAGCGTCTCGCTCTCTTAATGGCAACTAAAAAAAAAAAAGCATATGTATAAAACATAACAAAATAGAGCTATGCTCAATTAGCAATGTCTACTGCACTGCAGCTTTAAGGACTGCTCTCATGACGCACTTCCAAAGTCACTGGGGTTGTGTTCTTAGAGCCTTTACATGTAATCTTACAAACATGAATAAGCTTTACTACCCCACAACAAGAATTATCAGTAAAATAGCTATTAAGACAATTAAAATTGTCGGCATAATATATTCCTGATACTCGAACATCACGGAATCGTCGATGTCTTCCAACGGTGGAACAGTCATTGGCACCTTGGTTGTAGGTACCGCCACTACCAAATGCTCGTTATGCGTATGACGCATAATTATCTTCTCGGAACTGTTGAATACAGCATGGCTAAGTACGAGAAAGTCCGTAGACAGGATTCTGCAGGATGAATCAAACAGCTTGGATCCTCGAAGAACGAATGTCGTCGACTTGTTATTCTGGCACATCATTGTAACTGCATACTCTTTGCAAAAACACGGCAGGAAGAGTTCTGGTGGACACAATGTGGTAATCTCGCAGGAACTGTCTAAAGTCACATTCTGTCGGAGTCTGTCCATGAACTAATGATAATTCACAACCACCCACAGACACAACTCGCAACTGGAAAATACTACTGTCACACACACACTTCTCTCTAACTAAAGTACAACTTGTCTTATAATCAACTCCCGAACCTTGATATTGATCTCCCAAAATGAACATGGTCTCTAATCTATCCCATGTCACTACTGAGTCTCCCAAAAACACTCGAAAAGGTCTAATAACAAAAAGGTTTCATGTTACTGAACCAAACAAAACTACTAATGCAAAAGTCAAACACTCTTAATGTGAACTAATTCCAAGTTTGTATCTCAGAATAATCACAGTCAACTCACTACTAAGCACACAACAACTCTACGGAACTCACTCATAAAAAAAAAAAAAAAATTCTATCCAACAGAAAAAAAAATACTCGAGAATCCTATCCAAACACTAAAAGGTATCATATCTCGTAAAAGACATGAAAGTTCTACTCCGGTTAGCAAATATTTCGCAACACCTGACTAATTCTCAACAAAATAGCAATTGACGTAATGGCAATCGCTCCCATGATCTTAACAACTACAATTACTCACAATACAGCTCCCTTCATTTTAAAAAAGAAACTGAAAAAAAAAATCCAAATACTCAAATACGATCTCCCAACCCGAAAAAAAAAGATCAGACTTGTTCGGTCCGATATACTAAGTACCTCCCCCCAAAAAAAAAAATCCTAAACAACACACATATTGCGTCAGATGATAAAACTCATCATAACACCATAACACAATAACACACTAACACACGGGTCAAATCTCGTATGAAATTAGCCCATGTCTCAACTCCTAAAATCATTCGAAAACAAATGATTAAGAACTTCAACATCTAGAATGAACAAGAGACAAAAAAAAAATAATTATCATATATATACAAACATCAACCCATCTATCCCTCTAACTATATACAAAACGTTCCATTACAAATGTTCCATACATACTATACACAAATGTTCCATTACATCCCAACTTTCTTTAACTTAGAAATATGGGTCAATTTCGTCACTCCAGTATTTACATCTTTAACTACAAATCTATTCCCTCTTTTGATCTCTACAATCTCAAAAGGTCCGTGGAACTTCGGACTTAATTTATAATTCAGATCATTCCGAACATTCACTTTAACAAACACTCTATCACCCATCGAAAAAGCTACTCCCCTCGATTTCGCGTTACTTTTCTCTACCATTGTGCGCGAACTAAGTTCAAGTTCTTTACTGATACGTGCAAATCTTTCTCTCGCTGTATTTATCAACGAAGTGACCGTAACATCACCCTGAACTCGCTCTGGTAACAAATCAAAAGGTCCTTTCAACTTGTACCCATACAAAGCTTCTGCTGGAGATATCTTAATTGTGTCATTCATCATAGTATTGATACTATATCGCACTTCATCCAAAGATCTGTCCCAATGTGTATCGGAACCACCCACCGTCATGCGCAAAGCTTCGATTACTTTCCGATTCGCCCTCTCACACAACCCATTTGCTTCAGGTCTATACGGGATTATAGATACTTTCTTTATCCCCAACAAATTAGCAAGACCGTCTAAAGTCTTATTAATAAACTCCCTACCATTGTCTGTGATCAGACATTCAGGAACACCATATCGACAAATTATCCCCTTAAAGAACGCTATAGCAACTTCCTCAGCTGATTTGTATTTCAGTGGGAAAATCTCGACAAAGCGAGTCAACTCATCAACAACTACTAATAAATGTCTATAACCATAAGCGGACTCTGAGAAGTTACCCAGAATATCCATATGCACTCTCTGAAACGGCCTATGTGGTATGGGATATGAACCCAAACGACACGACACTGTCGTCGCTGGCTTATTCGCATTGCAAATAGCGCACTTCTTCACAAAGGCTTCTACTGCGGAAAACATATTTTTCCAAAAGAACTTTGACCTGACGTTTTCATACGTCTTGTCCACACCTAAATGATGGAGAACCAAATTTACAATGTACAATGTCTAGAACTTGTGGTACTAGACTCTCTGGCACGATGATTTGTGTAATCTCACCCATGCTTCGAGTACTTCGCAAGTTATACTTAACTTTCCTCACCAATAAATTATTCTCCAACTCTAGACCAGAAAAAGGCAACTTATACCCTTTCTTCGGTGAAACTCCCTAAGAAATGCCTTAGCATCTGACAACAATTTATCTTCATCTTGCTTTTGTTCCAGCAAGCCTATGTCCCAAGTGACATTTTCACCCGTAATATAACACACGGCATTACTCTCACTATCACGAATAACAATCTCTCCTGAGACTGCCGACTCACTATTTCTCCCCGAAGTATGCACTGTAGAAACGTGTATGTCCTCTACATGCGATCTCTCAGAACTACTAATATCAGAGACATTAGACACCAAATATTTACTCTCTTCTCCCACACAGGATTCGGTTGTATTTCCTCATCCTCGACCGGAAAATATCTGCTCAATGCATCTGCAACTACATTATGCTTACCTTCAATGTATTTGAGGTTTGCATCAAAATCTCTCAATGTTAGGAACCAACGTGCTCTCTTGGGCGACAAATTTGGCTTATTAAAAGCTCTAACAACGGTTGATGATCTGTAAAAATCTCAACTTTATTTCCCAACAACAACATCTTAAAATGAACAAGGCTAGAGACGACTGCGAAAGCCTCCTTGTCCACAACTGACATCAGCCTTTCGTTACTACCACGTGTTTTGAACTTTCTGCTATAAAAAGCAATTGGGTGTAATTTCCCCTCAAATTTCTGCATCAAACACGCACCTATACCTTCCTGACTCGCGTCAGTCACTAAGGTGAACGGTTGACTAAAATCTGGAAACTTCAAAACTGGTGGGTTCACCAAAGCGTTCTTAAGCTTCTCAAAAGCTAATTGTTGACTATCACCCCAAACAAACTTAACGTCTTCTCGTAACAAATCTGTCAATGGAGACGCTATTGTAGAAAAATTCCGCACAAAACGGCGAAAGAAACCCGACATACCTAGGAACGAACGAATCTGTTTCCTGGTTTTGGGAACTGGAAAATTCACAATGGCTTTAACTTTCTCATCATTCACTCTAACTCCTCTTTAGAGATAACATGTCCTAAATAGACAATTTTTCTCTTCAGAAACTCACATTTGGCCAATTTGACCTTTAATCCAGCGAACCGTAATCGCTTGAGGACTTCTTTTAACACCTTTAGATGTTCTTCAATTGTATCTGTGCATATGAGAATGTCATCCATGTACACAAACACCGACTTTCCTAACAAGCCATGAAGTACTGTGTTAACCAGTCTAGTAAATGTTATTGGGGACCCTTGTAATCCAAAAGGCATCCTATTAAACTCGTAATGTCCCTTTGGTACCGAAAATGCTGTATATTTACGGCTACTCTCACAAAGGGGAACCTGTAAAAACCCTTGCATAAGATCTATAGATGAATATATATTCTTGCCACCGATCTCAACAAACAAATCAGGCAAACAAGCTACAGGATATCTATCTGGGCATGTTTTTTCATTCAATTTACGAAAATCTACACAAACTCTGATACTACCGTCTTTCTTAGGAACTGCAAGCAAAGGAAAATTAAACAGAGAATTGGACGACCTAATAATGCCTTCCGACTCCCACCTCTGAACTTCTTTTTCTACTTCTTCTCTGATCTTAAAAGGAATTCGATATGCTGGAATATATATGGGATTTGTACCCTTTTCTAGGCGGATTGAATGTTCTAAAACATCTGTAACTCCTAATTTATCTCCCTTCAAAGCAATGATATCTAGATATTCTTTCAACACTTTCTCTACTTTATCTGAATATTCAGGATAATCAACTTTAGCCAAGTGTTCATGCAGAACCTGACTTCGGAACTGTTGCTCCTCGTTAGGAAACATATTCCCGTCTCCACAAAAACTCACTAATTTATGCTCTTCATTAAACTCTTCAAAATCAATTACATAAGTACCCTTGTGATATTTTTTCACTGAGTCTTGATAGCTAACTAATTCTACTGAAGTCACGCCTGCGACTGAAACTTCATTCACTGACACCGTACTCACAACGTCTTTGAATTTCTCGGTTCCCTCAACAACGCACACTTGAGAAGGAAACTTTTTCT
This sequence comes from Macrobrachium rosenbergii, assembly GCF_040412425.1. Taxonomy (NCBI): domain Eukaryota; kingdom Metazoa; phylum Arthropoda; class Malacostraca; order Decapoda; family Palaemonidae; genus Macrobrachium; species Macrobrachium rosenbergii. Next base: position 47,459,199 of record NC_089793.1, read on the forward strand.
CTTTCAGCGACACTTTAACCAATGTAGGAACTCGCGGTTGCAATTCAATATCTTCCAACAAAAATCCTTTGAAAGATCTTTGCGGAATATCTTCACTCTCTAATGAATGTGTTACACATGTCTCAGACTGTGTCTTAGGTTTCTCACAAGTTTTTTTTCTGTGTATATATGGAACAAAACAACCTGACTCACCCATTGTAATCCCCTGAACTCCCGTAAGAATGTTGATGTTATGCCGCATGCAAGAAGGGTGTCCTAGCAAAACCATTTCACCTAAGGCTAATCCTTCTATGACCAAAAATGATTCTACTATTGTCTTTCCGCCGATACAAAGCGTAAGAAATGACGAACCTAAAATATTCAGTTTCCTTGCTTGTACATCACACACTGTCTCACTAGAAGGGACTAATTTGCACTCTGGAAACTTCGAGTGAAAAAGGTCAGCATTTACTAAGTTAACTGAGCTACCAGAATCAATGAAAATAGAAATTTCACTGCCATTAGAAAATCCACGTACAATCGGCCTAGGTTCTAGTGACTCTAAGACCTGATTAGTCATTATCCTGTGTCCGTTTTCGAACTTATCTTGTGAAAATTCTGCTGTTCCTTTGTGTATCTAGAACTTGCATCATGTGGAATTCTCCTGTCATATCTAGAAAAACCTCCCCGTGACTTCCCTGAATAATCTCTACTCTTTGTGGCTGGGCAAAATCTCCATCCATGATCTGAAGATTTGCAAACTGAACAATATCTCACTCTGCAATTTGATTTACTATGTCCTAGTTTATCACAATTAAAACAACGTATCGTTGTGACTGATCTCTCTGGAATTTTCTTCGATTCTACTCGTGCACATGTCTTCGCTGTTGCATCATTTCCCGAATGTGAGGGACTATCATTCTTCTGTGGTTTGGAAACCGCAGCTGACATCTTTGCACCTCCCTGTACAAAACTACTGTCCAGTGTCAGGCATTTTGATAGATTTTTGTTAATCTGTGCAAACAAAAAGGATTCGTCTGTATCCAGATCAATTCTCTTATCAAAACTATCTACAATTACATCTGGGACCGACGTTAAAAGGCAAGCAAAGTGTAACAATCTTTCAAAATTATCTAAGGAGATATTATTTCCAGTTACCCATGGAGAGCCTGTTATAGATTTCTTTAACTCACCTACTGCATCAAATAAATTCGCACTGTATGTGACCAGTGAATCATTGCCTTTCTTTATTTTGAGAAACTCTCGCAAATTCCGAACTGCACATTCACGTTGAACTCCGCCATAAGTAGCTCGTAGAAATTTCTGCAGTTCATTCCAAGTTTTACACCTTCTGAACCCGAAACTGCGTGCCCATTTCCCAATATCTCCTTTATCTAAATCCAGAAATGATTTGCCTCTGTTAAAGCTTCAGCGCCATTCGTAATTTTCTTGGAATTCAGATAATTGTTCACTGACTCAATGAAAGTTTCTATATTTTGGGTTGGCTTCCCATCAACTAACCCTTTAAAATTAGTAATTCCGCGCTAACGCTCGTCACTTTATGCACCACAACTGATTGGGATGTGCTTGCTGCATCGTCCGGCATTTTGTGAGTAATCATACGCCCTGAGCGTAACAACATAAAAAAAGAAACCAAAAAGAACACTAGAGAAAGGCAAAAGTTACCCCCTCTAAAAGAAGAACAGAAAACGGAGTTCTGCGCAACTTACGAGAATGGGGTACTCACCAATTTGAACAGAAAACAGAGCACTTATCACTCGTGACTTGCTAACAGAAACCAGAGCTATGTGCAACCTGTGACGTCACCACCTACTCGAAGACAAAAAAGAGAAAAAACAGCGTGATTTTTGTTGAATCACCACTTTGCGTAATTAACTCACAATCGCCACTATTCACACTTATTTGGGTATTTTGTTAACCCCAAAATTGCTCTAGAGATCATCCAGATCTATTTCACAACTCCCCACTCCCAATACTCGAATAGAGACGGAAAAAAAAAAGATTCCCCGCATTACACACGTAATCTCGACCCTCAGTCATTCAACACTGACTCGTCAGCCTTAGGTGAGGCTAGTCTGAGTCTTGGGCATCAACGTTACCAATTAGTCTATTAGAAATCTCCCTCTTTCGCCATCATTAAAGACATTAAAATCATGCTGCCACCATTTAAAACAGAGGACACCGCTGCCACCATTAACATCTGTTACAAGGAACAGATTCAACACTTTTTAAAAGTGTCGTGGCGTAATCTAACGATCTTTACTTCAGAAAAAGAGGCGTATGAAGGTTCACCCATGATAACACTTACATCTTTTTTCTCCTTCTCTCTCTCTCTCTCTCTCTCTCTCTCTCTCTCTCTCTCTGTGAATCGCCTCTCTCTCTCTCTCTCATCGTTTTCCAAGTTCACCCACCCGAATCTCTCTCATTCTCACCAAATCAATTAAATGGACTATTTAAAGAAACACAATAGTTTCTACAAAAATAGGTTTATTATTCAAATAACCCAACAAGAAATGAATAAAACAAAGCAAAGATTAAAATGCATAATAAATGAATTATCGAGTCAGATAACTAAACTCTGAACTGCAAAACACTTCTGATTAAAGAAGTCTCATTATGGCTAATAGCCTGAAAATCCCCAAACTCACACATACTCCCCAAATCAATAACTAAAGTCATGTCAAAAAAACAGTCCACATGTTATTCAAAAACCACACTGTCCACAAACATCTGAAGTCCACAGACATCTGTGGAAAGAATCAAACATGATAGAAAACTCCCAAAAATATATGAAATACAAAACACAATAATGGAAAGTGTAAAATGCATAGCCAAGATATGGCAAACGTAACACAACAAAATAATAATATAAAGAGGTATGAATATTCATATTAAATCTCCCACACCAGTTCAAAAGTTCATAATGATTAGAAAATCATGGTAAAAATCACAAGTTCAATTTTCTCCCATAAAAACAGAGATTTGAAACTCTACCTTATCTGCCGATTTTCAAAGCCTGGATCCTCTCCAAAGCTATGATTGGACAACTGCAGTTCTATCACGTTAATGAACGATCAAACTCACTTTTAGGGCAGATTTTGGCATAATCTAGATCAAATTAACGCACGTACTCACGAAATACATAACACTTCGAAGATCACCTGACCGGCAATATTGCTGAGGAATCAAACTATTTGCTGAACACAAAGATTTGAGAATCAAACTATTTAGTTCCATACAAGATTTTTCATCACATCTTAAAGCATTTCCAAATGCATATATGTGTCCTTTAAAATTATATATATATATATTATATCTTAAAGCATTGATATATATATAATATATATATATATATATATATATATATAATATATATATATATATATATATATATATATATATATATATATATATATATATATATATATATATATATATATATATATATATATATATATATATATATATATATATATATATATATATATATATATATATATATATATATATATATATATATATATATATATATATATATATATATATATATATATATATATATATATATATATATATATATATATATATATATATATATATATATATATATATATATATATATATATATATATATATATATATATATATATATATATATATATATATATATATATATATATATATATATATATATATATATATATATATATATATATATATATATATATATATATATATATATATATATATATATATATATATATATATATATATATATATATATATATATATATATATATATATATATATATATATATATATATATATATATATATATATATATATATATATATATATATATATATATATATATATATATATATATATATATATATATATATATATATATATATATATATATATATATATATATATATATATATATATATATATATATATATATATATATATATATATATATATATATATATATATATATATATATATATATATATATATATATATATATATATATATATATATATATATATATATATATATATATATATATATATATATATATATATATATATATATATATATATATATATATATATATATATATATATATATATATATATATATATATATATAATATATATATATATATATATATATATATATATATATATATATATATATATATATATATATATATATATATATATATATATATATATATATATATATATATATATATATATATATATATATATATATATATATATATATATATATATATATATATATATATATATATATATATATATATATATATATATATATATATATATATATATATATATATATATATATACATATATATATATATATATATATATATATATATATATATATATATATACATATATATATATATATATATATATATATATATATATATATATATATATATATATATATATATATATATATATATATATATATATATATATATATATATATATATATATATATATATATATATATATATATATATATATATATATTAGTGAATAATATAGATATATAATTATATATATATTATCTAGATATGAAATAATATGAACTGAAAGATATATTTTCAATCTTGAATAGAGAAAAAAATTTTTCTCCTGAATAAAAGAAAAAAAAAAATTTCCATTTGGGTCAAATATGCAGTTTCCCTTCATGGATGGTGGAGGACCATAACGTTCAATAAATTTCCCAGTCTGTCAAAACAAGTCTCAACCATATCTTCAAAGAACACACCAGCACTAACAAGGCGCTAAGAGAAATTGCATCTGGCCGTGCCTTCGAAATCCACGAGGGTCCTGCGAAGGAACCTTATGGTTAGTAAGAGTGTGGGAAAAACCTCAACCCCCCTTGACTTCAAACGATAGCCCAAGGAAATAAGCCACGCCCACAGGTCAAGCCTAGATGTTTTGGCCAATCAAAAGCCATCAGTGCCAGAGACCTATGGATATCCTACAAGGACCAAATACCCAATAATCAACAGGAATTCCTTAAAACACACCTCCAAAAGTTGGAATGAAGCAAGTGGAGGAGGTGCCTCAGAAAAGCAGTACCTGCCCAGAATATGACGTCATGGTTGACACAAGGGAAAATGGGAGATATAAGGACAGGCATACGAGAAAGGACACAGAGAAAAAAGGTGGGAGAAAAAAGAGAGAGACAGAGAAAAGTCGCGGAGAGAAAAGAGAGAGACAGAGAGAAAGCCGCAGAGTGGAAAGATAGAAAGAGAGAACTATTCCGAAGTGTGGGAAGCAGAAAAGACAGAAGGAGAGGAAGTGTGTTAGTGAAGAAAGACTCTCTCAAACAATAGTCCCCGTAATCTAATTCGTTAAGTCTCTCGAAACCATTATTTCAAGGTCTCGAAACCATTATCTTAAAGTCTCGAACCATTAAGAAACAGTTAAGAACTATAGGTGGAACTGTAAGACAAAAATCACAAATAAAGAAGAAACGGGAACAATTAATCATTTTCCCTTTAACCTCGGTAATTTACAATTTAATAACTGTTTTAAAGAGCCACTTGTTCCTACTTACAATAATTACCACACGCCCTACGCCGGACGCGCTTACCTTAGTGTTGGGCCCTTTGAAGGAAAGAAACGGGGTCTGACAACAGCTGGTAGCGAGCGATGGGATAACGAGAGTTAAGTGGGATAACGAGAGCTAAGTGGGAAAAAAAAAAAAAAAAAAAGCTGCAGCCGATGGCGATCGGTGAGATTACAACAGCTTAGTGAGATATCCGCGGGTGTACATGTAGTGATCACGAACAGTTGGCGAAACAGTGAAGTGAGATAAACAATTGAAAATAGAATAAACAAGTGATCAAAGAAAAACACCAAAGACAAAACATAACATACGCCATTCTGCAAAAAGAAGAAATAAAATACGCCCCACGCAAACACACACAACGCTACGACAAAGCAGAAGACTACGCCCCAGAGAGAGAGGCCCTTTTCCTGTCGACGCCGATGATTCCGTGACCGAGTGAGAGCCAGATCCCCAGCTAAGGCGCAGTGACGGAAGGACGCTGAAGAAGAAGGCGAAGAAGAAGACGAACGAACAACCTAACCCTTTGGATGAAAGCTTACGAATAACGAAATCAAGCTGCCGAGAGAATACGCGCAGAAAGACGAGAAAAAAAAAACGACTCACAGTAAGAATGTCCTTACGGTCACACACACACACACGTAGAAAAGGAACATTTTTTTCTTTGAGTTAGAAAACACAAAATTAAGTCGACTAAGAACACTTGTGTTGATATTCATTTGAAAACACAAAACTCATTCGTAAATTAAATAGACTTGGCAACAAGAGTTTTTTCTTTTTCTCTTTCTTTAACTAAGCACCTATGGATCTTTTACTAAATTTTATCCAACATTTGGTATTACTAAACTTTATTAAACGTTTGGCATGACTAACCCATAATTTATGTATTTCATTGTGTCATTCTACGGTTATTTTAAGCATTTAATTTCGTATTTAACATTCATTAGCTGAAATTTATATATTTTTCGATCGAGAAAACTCAACTTGTTTTTTTTGTTCGCTTAAAGGTGTTCAGAATCATAAGTTTTTCGAAGATTATTTTTTTCTTTAATTTTTTGAAGCGAGTGATAATTTCTTTATTTGTTTTACCAGCACTGTCAAGGATAATTGGAAGTTAGTTTTTTTTTCTTTGTTTAACACCGCCAATCGGTAATTTAGAATTTCGAGAAATTTTAGTGATTGATTGATTTTACTTTAAGTAAGATAGAAGTGTTTATCACCTTTTGTGATTTTTTTTTGTGATTTTAAGAACTGGTTGACTTTATTTCCTTTATTATTACTGCCATTATACTCATTGGTTAAGAAAGTGTTGGTCATTAGTGAATAAATGCCTAGGAGGAGATCGGCACAAACTAATAGCGTAAGAACTCCTGTTTACACAAGAAGTCAAACCAATAATTTAACTATGGATAGGGGAACACACTCAACTAGCCCAGTCTCTGCCGCTGTAGGTACACATAAAAGACATGCAATTAACCATATAGCCAAATTTTGTGGAAGGAAAGAAGGTCAGGGTGCCTGTAACTTAGAAAACTGGATAGAGCAGGTAGGCATACATCTTAATAACATAATAGGCACAGATTTAAAAAAACTCAGTGAAGCGAAGAGTTATCTGGATCTGGAAGCAGGGGAGACTTAGAACGATATGTCCATTCGAGACATATCAGAGACTTAAGAATTGGGAAGAAATGAAACAGTTCTTTAGGAAGGTATATTCCACAGTAGGCGAAACAGATCCCGTTATCAGCCTTGCAAGGATAGCTCACTGTTATAAAGGCAGATAAAAGAAGCTACCAAGGGATGAGTTCCCAGCTATATAACAATATGAATGAATGGGGTCACTTAGTTACATCCACTAAATGGGCAGAGACAGATAAAATGTCAGTAGCTGATGTCAAAACCATTATTAGGTTAGCATTCATGAGTGGAAGTTTGCCAGCCGAAGCTATTGGAAGGATGACCCGAAAATGGGAGACTTCAGATGACATAGCTGAGATCGAAGAGGAAGTAGCAAGAATCTTAGATAGAAATCACGAAGGAAACCCCGTATACAGACCTTTAGTCACCATAGGACACGAAGAAAGAGGACAAAATAGTTCTAGGAATCCAGATAGAATCAGAATTAGGACGTTAGGTAATACAACTCAAGGGGATTTTCAACAGTCACGTGTTATAACTGTCAGAAGAAGGACATTATGCCAGTGACTGTCGAGGGATAGCTTACTGCCCTTTCCATAAGAGAGCCGGGCATAGCGCTCGAGATTGCAGAAATAGACCTGCTTCAACACCTAGATATAGATCTCAGACAAGAGGCAGAGGTAGAGACCCTAGTCAGTCTCCACAAGCTAGAAGGAATAGGAGTTCAAACCCAAATAGGTATCAAGATACTAACCAAACTGCGAGTATATCAGATGACACAATGGTAAATTTTCACTCCAGTGGTATAATGAGTCTTCCTTCATAATAGAGGGAAAGACCGGATTGCAAAACCTAAGCCAAACTAGACAGGTTAGCAAAGTTAATATAGGGAATGAATATAATTATAGACCAGTATTTCCGGCACATGTTGGTTTAGAGAAACCTATTGCCACATTCTTTGATACAGGAAGTCCTAAGAATATAATGTCAGAAAAGATGTATCAGATGTATTTTTCTCACTTAAGTTTGAACCCAGCAGTAGACTGCAGAATCACAGACGTTCAGGGTAATAATATCAGAATAGTAGGACAAATAGATTTTCCTTTTAAGCTAGGAAGAATTTCACTAAAGGAGAAGGTTCTAGTAGTAAGAGATATACAGTTAGGGTTTGCACATTTCCTAATTGGTTATCCAACTATGGCTAGAGAAGGGATCAGCATTAATGCACCTAGAGAGCAATTAGTGACTAAAAGGGGTCATGAAATTTCTAGAAAACCTCTATGTAAATTAACAGGAAGAACTTCGACTCAAGAGCACTCTTCATTGAGAAGTACTCTAAAGAAGGACAAGACAGAGGGAAGATATTCAGAATACAGCACGAGCACTCAACAGATAAATACTCACTTAGAATCCAACCAAGAAACTTACTTGAAATTAGACAGGGAGTTAAGACTTAAACCTGGAGAGAGCGCATGGATAGAATGTACAGTAAATCCAATTTTTTGAAGGGAAGGAAATTCTCACACTTACTGAAGAAGCACAAGTAAAGGGGGTACATTACTCTTCTAGTCTACATGAAGTCAGGCAGGGTAAAATAGCTTTGCAGGTTATGAATAACAGAGGAGGAAAGGTTAGGCTAACACAGGGAACAGAATTAGGTTTAGCAGAGGTATACACCATTCCCATTCAAGTTGTAGAGAAGGAAACGGTAGCACCAATCAATAAAGAAGGTGAAAATTTAGCCCAGGAGATAAAACTGAGAAGAGCTAAGACAGGGTCTCACTTGAAAGATATTAAAGAAGATTGTGCTAGGGAGAAACTCATAGATTTGCTAAGTGAATACCAAGACATAGTCGCTATGGAGGGCGATACACTAGGTAACACAGGTGAAATAACGCATAGAATAGACATTCCACAAAACACAAAGCCAATCTACATACCAGCCTATAGAGTAGCCCATTCCCAGAAGATCATTGAAAGAGAAGTACAAAAAATGGATAGGCAAGGAATAATAGAACCATCAAAATCTCCATGGTCTTTCCCACTTTTGCTAGTTCCAAAAAAAGGATAAAACCTACAGAGTAGTGGTAGATTTTAGAAGGTTAAACAAGATAACTGAAAATGATCCTTATCCAATGCCGTCTATGAGAGATCTTATCACAACGATCGGATCCAAGAAATACTTTACCACAATAGATTTGTTGCAAGGATTTTTACAAATTCCTTTGGACGAGGAAAGTAAACCATTAACTGCCTTTAGTACAAGCAACGGTAGATATCAATATGTGAGAATGCCTTTTGGTCTGAAGTCAAGCCCAGTAACCTTTGTGAGATTAATGGATAAGATTTTAGGTGATTTATTAGGCAAGGATGTACATTGCTATATAGACGATTTGATAATAGCAACAGATACAATTGAAGAACACATAAAACTGGTAAGAGAAGTACTAAAGAGACTAAGGAAGGCGAATCTTAAATTGAAGTTAAAGAAGTGCAATTTCCTCAGAAGGAAAATAGACTACCTGGGACACACACTAAGTGAAAAGGGTGTGGAAGTAAACGACTTAAAGGTTAAGTCAATCAAAGAGTATCCTACACCTCAATGTAAGAAGGACGTGAAGTCATTTCTGGGATTAGCAGGTTTTTACCGCAAGTACATAAAGAATTTTGCAACAATATCCACTCCGCTGACGGAGTTATTAAAGGAACACGTGTCATTCGTATGGAAAACAAGGCAACAAGAAGCATTTGATGAACTAAAGGAAAGGTTAACTCATTCTCCCGTACTTAGTTTCCCAGACTTCAGTAAAGAATTCCTTTTAGCTACAGATGCAAGTCGCACTGGTATAGGAGCATGCTTAATGCAAAGACATGATAGCAAATATAATGCTATAGCATATTACAGTAGAAAGCTAAAGCCCACTTTAGAAGTAAACTACTTCAGTAACAGACCTAGAGTCTTTAGCCATAATAGATGCTTGTTGAAAAATACTTCAGGTATATCATTTAAATGGTACAAGATAATAGTATTCACTGATCATTCCAGGCCGCAGTAGAAATGCTTAAGAATCCGACAAAATTTTCCGGACGATTTAGAGCTCGTTGGTTTATGACAGCCCAAGACTGATGACATAGAGTTGAAATATGTTCCAGGGAAGGCCAATAAAGTGGCAGATGCCTTATCAAGGCATAGTAACCAAATTGGTAGTATGAACTTGATAGGTCACGAAGCAGAACAGGCCGAATTCATAAGCAATTTACAAGAATTTAAAGGAAGCTCAGAAGAATATGATCAAGGTAGAAAAGGTAAGACAGGTATCAAGAAGGATTAAGGCCAGTAGATTACAAGATAGGCGAGCTAGAAGTTTACCTCAAGAAGGAAGTAATCTGAAATGGAACTCATTAGTTGCACATGCATTCAAATAGAAAAGGTAATGAAAAAATTCACTAAATGGCTTCACAGGGCCACAAGGTCATAGATGTGCTAAATGAGACTAAGGTGAAAGTGATAAAAGCTTTTGAATGAACCAAGATTAATACCTTCCTACATATGCTGAATCATTAGAAAATAAGAAGGATTTGGGATAAATAAAGATAAAGTCAGAAAGAGAACAAAAGAAGTTAAAGTAGATTACAAGATAGAACTGACTGAAGAATGGAATTAAGACTAAAGCCATACAAGTCTACTTGCAAGAGACAGAAGAAAAACTAGATATAACATTAAGAAATAGAAGAGTCACATTTCAGTAATAATGAAATAAGAACAAATTTCAATGATCAATCCTATTATTCCCCTGTATTTGATTTCTTTGTTGCTGAGTTTGCCTTCATTGGTTGACTTAGTAATGAAACTAATTTTTTTTTATAATGTTGCAATGCTTACTTTAATTAGTCGGTCTTGTAACAAAGAATTTGGGGTTAAGGCGCCGTAACTTCGAATTTACATTACTTTAACTGAGGGGAATTACTTAGGAAGCAAGAAAATAAAGTAAAATTTCTGAAATGTAACATATTAAAGTCAGAAGGGTTAACAGTCATCTTTAGGGATTTGCAACCCACTGTCACTAATAGAAGAATGAGGTAGAAGTTTAAGACAGGTTTTAAATGATTTCAACGAGAATCTTGTTTTCAAATCACGAATATTTGTATCAGCGTACTAATCATAGAAGTAAAAGGTAAAGAAATGAGAAATACAGTTTGTAAGATTTGTGAGTATGTTAAGCATACCTCATCCAGGAGAAATCTTGGCATAACCCATAACATGTCAACATTGAAAGGAGTGCATGAACTATACTAACACTAGAAGTAGAAATAGTAATTACTTATTTTCCCGTAGAACTAACACGTTTACGATCTTCGTTTCTTAGAGATACTTTAATAGATAAAGCTTACCGATTTGTTTTGCCAGTCACAAAATATTCATAAGTACTACTTTGTTTTCCGACCCAAGTTGCCAGTCATTCTTTTGAGTTAGTCATTAAAATGTAGAAGTTTCTTATGCAAAGAGAAGTCTATACTTGCATTGATAAAGTCAAGCAACACATACACAAGTAAGTTACACATGTTAGTTACACAATGTTTGAATACACCCAAGATACAAGTAAGGACATTATCATTCATTTGTAGCAGCGAGCCCAACAAGAAATCCATGAAGAACGGCCAAGAAATGAAGATTGCCGCCTTATGATTGTACAGATTGATTACTTTTAAGAATTTAAAATCCACCTGTTAGGCAGCTAGTTATGAGGGCTGAGTAAATCCAAATGTAACTTGGATAGATAATTGCTAATGTTTCTTTGTTCTTTTATATCATTTACGATTGTTTAATACTTAAAGCCAGATACATAGAAGGAATTTGTCATACAAAACGTGAATATTGTTAGAAGCCCTCATAGTCCATACTGTTTTGTTTATTTAGAAAACTGTCAGGAGCCAGTTAGGTAGCATGGCCGAGACTGTATCGAGTGAATAGAGAAAAAGGTATTTTTTCGAAGTAGAAATATCCTATTTCCATTTGGGTCGGTACGAAGGACCATAACGCAATAAATTTCCCAGTCTGTCAAAACAAGTCTCCAACCATATCTTCAAGAACACACCAGCACTAACGAGGCGCTAAGAGAAATTGCATCTGGCCGTGCCTTCAAATCCACGAGGGTCCTGAAGGAACCTTATGGTTAGTAAGAGTGTGGGAAAAACCTCAACCCCCTTGACTTCAAAACGATAGCCCAAGGAAATAAGCCACGCCCACAGGTCAAGCCTAGATGTTTTGGCCAATCAAATGCCATCAGTGCCAGAGACCTATGGATATCCTACAAGGACCAAATACCCAATAATCAACAGGAATTCCTTAAAACACACCTCCAAAAGTTGGAATGAAGCAAGTGGAGGAGGTGCCTCAGAAAAGCAGTACCTGCCCAGAATATGACGTCATGGTTGACACAAGGGAAAATGGGAGATATAAGGACAGGCATACAGGAAAGGACACAGAAAAAAAGGTGGGAGAAAAAGAGAGAGACAGAGAAAAGTGGGAGAAAAGAGAGGAGAGAAAAGAGAGAGACAGAGAGAAAGAGCAGAGTAAGGGAAGATAGAGAGAGAGAACTATTCCGAAGTGTGGGAAGCAGAAAGACAGAAGGAGAGGAAGTGTGTTAGTGAAGAAAGACTCTCTCAAACAATAGTCCCCGTAATCTAATTCGTTAAGTCTCTCAGAAACCATTATTTCAAGGTCTGGAAACCATTATCTTAAAGTCTCGAACCATTAAGAAACAGTTAAGAACTATAGGTGGAACTGTAAGACAAAAATCACAAATAAAGAAGAATCGGGAACAATTAATCATTTTCCCTTTAACCTCGGTAATTTACAATTTAATAACTGTTTTAAAGAGCTACTTGTTCCTACTTACAATAATTTTTACACGCCACGCTCGATGAGCGTTACCTTAGTGTTGGGCCCTTTTTTGACAAAGTATATGGCTAATATGGGATAAGAATATATATATATAACAATATATATATATATATATATATATATATATACAATATATATATATATATATATATATATATATATATATATATATATATATATATATACTTTGTATATATATATATATATATATATATATATATATATATATATATATATATATATATATATATATATATATATATATATATATATATATATATATATATATATATGTATATATATATATATATATATATATATATATATATATATATATTATATATATATATATATATATATATATATATATATACAATTATGAAGATATATTATATATATATGATATATATATATATATAATAATATATATTATATATATATATATATATATAATCCATATGTATATATATAGATATAATGATTACAACCCACTTTTGTAATTGATTCATTTATCACACACTACAGGTGAAAAATAAGAAACAGGTGTAGGTCCTGACCGGTTTCGACTTTATTTCCAAGCCATTGACAAAGGACTGATACAGAGTATGAAAAGTCATAAAATATATATACTACAAGAACAGTACTGACGAACATACACAACCGTTAGAGGCCACATATCTCCCCTCTCCCAGTTGTGTCGAGCAACAAGTGGCCCAAAACTCATTTGGTTAAAAATCACTATATACTCTCAGGGGACAATGCTGATAAACATACCATACACGACCTCAGATCCACACCTGACAGGTGTCAGGGAGGCGGAGTTTGGAAACTTATGAACACTACTACCCCCCGTACTGCGTTTACAAATATGATGATCCTATTTTCATACATCTCTGCTGCCTACCTTAAAATTTAAACAATTTACAAAT
>NC_089793.1:47480792-47482491 GCF_040412425.1 Macrobrachium rosenbergii
AGGGTGTTTTGTAATAATGGATAAAATTAGCTATGTTGAAAAAATGGAAACTTATTATCCAATTCTAGTACTTAAAAAACTACGGAAAGACCCATTAGCTGATGTTTTAAAAAGTTTCAGTTCTAAAATAAAAATACACTAAAGAATTCGGTTTAATAAAAAGAAAGTGCAAATCCCTACCGTACATGTACGGATTAATCAAAACCCATAAAAAGAGATTTTCCTATTCGGCCCATTATCAGTTCAACCGGTTCTATTTTAGTTATAAACTTCCTAAAAATCTATAGTTAAATTACTATCACATATTCTGGGTACTATTTCAAATTCCCATTTACAAAAACTCTGTTGATTACTGTACTAGACTTTCCTTATTGAATTATCCAGCACTAGCAGATTAACCAGTTTTGATGCGACATCTTTATTCACTAAAGTTCCTATTGATGACTTACTTCAATATTTACCACAACATTTGGACTTGTATAATTTAGAATTACCTACCAATGTTATTATTTAATTTGATATCCATTATATAAACAATTTTAAATTCAGTTTCGGTGGTAATTTTTATGAACAAATACTTGGTGTGGCTATAGGGAACCCTCTTTCACTTTGTCTAATATTTACATGGAATTCTTCGAGTCTAGACTTATTCAAGAAATCTGTTCTCTAAGGTGTTTTGGGTTAGATATGTAGACAATTCTTTTTGTATTGTAAAGAAAATGTAAATATTCTAATTTCTTGCAAACAATTATTAATCTTGTACCATCCATAAAATTCACAATAGAATATGAAGAAAATAAGTGTATACCATTTCTAGATGTCTTAGTTATTAGAAATAACACCAGTTTTTTTTTAAATTATATAGGAAACCACGAAAAATTTGTCATATAATCATTTTTACTCTAACCATGCTAAACAAATTAAGGTGTCAACATTTTCCAGTATGTATCTTAGAGCTCTTAGAATTTGTAGTCGTAAATTTTTGTAAGAGGAGTTTAAAATTATTGATAAAATAGGAGATTCATTATGTTACCCTCCACATTTTTTTAGAACTTGATGAAAATAAGGCTAATACAAGGCTATTACAATCCAACCACTGTTAACAAAGAACTTAAGAATATTCTCGGTTTACCATTTCATCCTAATTTCATTCCTGCAGTGCCCAATTTCAAAACTATTGATATTAACTTGGTATCTAAACATAACAATATTTGGGAAATTAACTAAGACTAGCTCACCCAATTCAAATGTAATAAGATTCATATTGGTCAAACATCAAAAGGACTAAAAGTAAGCTCCCAACACAAATATGCCATTTCAAGAGGCTTATCAAGTAATGGCACTGTGGATCACTGCTTAAGACAGGCCATACAGTGAACAAGGATAAGTCAGCGGCAATCTACAAGGTCAACAACCATCGGAAAAGAAATCTGCTAGAGACTGTGTTCATTGAAGCTACTATCACCAGGAATGTTAATCGCCACCCTGGATTATCCCTTTGATCTTTGTCCCTGTCTTTTCTGTTTAGAACATGCTGCCCAGATTAACAAACTGTAACCCCGCCCCCTCCTGTTTTTGTATATAAATCTGTCAACTTCTTTTGTGTTCAGTGTGAACCTGAAATGTGGAATAAACTACGAAAGCACTACTTCAAAAGTCTGGTTTTCACTCACCATCTGACGTGGATTTAGTGATATAT
>NC_089793.1:47482991-47497991 GCF_040412425.1 Macrobrachium rosenbergii
GAGCCTGTGCTGTCAAAGAAAAATTCTCTCTCTCTCTCTCTCTCTCTCTCTCTCTCTCTCTCTCTCTCTCTCTCTCTCTCTCTTTTTTACTTACTATTAACAATTTTTTTTCTGTAAAGTCCATGTAATTTCTCTCTCTCTCATTCATATACTACACTCACAATTTTTTCTTTAAAATAACGTCATCTCTCTCTCTCTCTCTCTCTCTCTCTCTCTCTCTCTCTCTCTCTCTCTCTCTCTCTCTCTTTTCTCTCTTTCAGAAACATGGGAAGACCAAGATGTAGGTATAGGAGGAATGTGATCCTTGAAGAAAATCAGGTTTATTATACTCCTCAGGATTAAACTTTCAAGTCAACAAAACGATAAATTACCTCATTCTAATAAAAATAACATGTAGTAATCAGAGTTTACGTCCAGAGATCAAATCTCACAACTTTCGCTTGGCAGAGAAGAGGATATTTCTAAAAATGTCTGAAAACCCGTAACAGTGAAGATGAAAACAAAATGTTAATCAAAGATGAAGACTTACTCATTTTTGGAGTCCATGTGCAATCAGGTGAGATTTAAAAGATGTGGTTTCGCGGCTCTTTATATCTGCAGGTAGATGATTCCAAAATATAGGACCAATTACTTTTGTAGCCAATTCAGTTTTTCAAACATTGGAGTAACATGGTCATGCTTTTGGGCACCTCCAACGGCGACCTGTGCGGCGAAATTTTGCATTTTCTTGACCCTTTCCAATTGGGCTTTATTGGTCGAACCCCAGACCCGCAAGCAGTAGTTCAGGACACTCAGAACCAGCGACTGTACCACCATGAACTCGACAGTCTGGCTCAAATCTATCACTCACTCTGCTAAGATATAAGAGGATACCAGTTACCTTTTTGCGTAGTGCGTCATTCTCGCATTAAAAGTCCTGCCACAATCCATGAAAACTCCACAAAGGTTTTAAACTGTTTGACGGGACAAGTGTCACATTACTGAATTTTATGTTTGTGTTCTCCGGGATGCGAGAGATATAATGTCTTGATCCGAAGAAAATGACTTGTTTTGCTTTCATTAAGTAATAGGCCGTCGTTACTTTTGAAATAATGTTTTGCAGTAGTTGATATATTTTCGGCTCTTTTTATCATGTCATCGAAATTTTTCAAGTGCCCGGTCAGCAAAATCTGGGTATCATCATTAGCATAAATAACAAGAAGACCATCCCTTATATATTGTAGCGGATCGTTGATACAGATCAAAAACAGCAATGGGCCCAGAATCGACCCCTGGGGTACGCCGGAAGATATCTCCTCAGGAGAGGAGAGGATTGATCTAACACCAACAGACTGGATGCGATTGCTCACATAATCTTCAAACCAAAAGGAGTCGACATTGACTTTAGCTAATTTACTTGTTAGAATTTGGTGATGAACACTATCAAACGCTTTGGGTAGATCCAGTAATAACAGGAGTGTTTTTTTATTTTCTGAGTTTTCATACATTTTATTGGTAACCTTAAGTAGCGCAGTTTCTGTTGAAAGGTTGGGTCTAAAACCATGTTGTTCATTAGCTAGTAAGTGGTTCGATTCAAGGAAAGCCATTAGTTGAATGGCAATGATTTCCTCGAGCATTTTAGAGATGACAGGCAACAGAAGAATTGGTCTGTCATTTCCAACATTTTCAGGGTCTCCACTTTCGTGAACGGCAACTACGTCAGGATGTTTCAAAGGGTCAGGGTAGTTACCTGTAACAATTGAGGTGTTGACTATAACAAGAATGTAGAAAATTGTTTCGAAGGGCAGAGAGTCAATTAAAAACTGAAACCGAGTTTCGTCAGACTCTCAAGTGTTTCTGGGCTTCAGATAGATGTTTTATCATAAGAATCAGAGGGTCGATATCAACTGGCTGAGGTCTGAATTTCTTTCTTGTAAATAAGGATGTGGAGGGCTGGTCATAATGGAGTTGATTGGTACTGCAGATAGTTTCCTGCAATCTGGCGTACGTTTTCTTTCCTGCATTAGCAAAGTGTTGATTAAAATCATCTGCTCTCTTCTGAGGATCAATGTCTACATTTTCAACTGACCCAGAAGACTTTGTTTGCAGGTATTATTTCACTGATGAGATTCCACGTTCCTTCACCTCATGTTACCCTCACATTTAGAGTAATCTTCCTTGTAGTAGTCTTTCTTCTTCTTAGTCAACACTGTCTTGACATTTTTCTTCTCCCTTTTGTAATTATTGTCAACATTCGGGTCTTGTCTATTTTTAATTTAAAATCCTTTGGTATATTGCCTCTGAATCTCATTGCATCTCTAATTTCGGTGTCGATCCAAGGGGCAGGAGGGCTTTGCACTACTTCCGTAATAAAAGGAGCACTGACAGATGTCCAAACCATTCATAAAAGTGGTGTTCAAGTACGAACCTGGTAGTGAACGTCATCAGTAAATAAAATTGCGTTGAAGGAAGAGCAGTCACTCAAGAGGAGTTCACAGGGGTCATTCTGGGAACAGTTCTTGAGACAACGAAATGTCCACACCTTCTCTTTTCTGATATAAAAGTTGTTGTTCAATTTCATGATCACCAACTGAACCTGGTGGCGAAATAGGTCTGTTGGTCAGAGAGTTGAAAGTTGAAATAAGTTGGTTTTGTTATTGAATAATGGAAGAGCATCTGAGATTTGTTTCTCAAACACTGCGATTAAACTGGCATTGAATGGGGATGACATGACCAGCCTCTGATGATACGGCAATTTTATAACACTGAATTGGCGACAAAAGGTGATGGCTTCCCTGCTTCACCTGTCTCACCCCTCAAATGGTTGGCTCCCTATTGACGACTGGTAAAATTAGTGGTATGTATTTGAATTTCCTCGCCATCCCTCGTTTGAGGAGAAGAGCTATTCTGATTTTGACATAATCTTGATGATCACCATCAACGATTAAACTGGAGGACATGAAATTGGCTCGATTTTTCTTTCTGTCTTCTTCATTAACGACTTAGAATTAGGAGGTGAGTTTCCTCGCCATCCCTCGTTTGAGGAGGAGCTGTGACGACCATGATGATCACCCTCAACAGAAAATTGGCTCTTTCTTCTTCTTCTTCTTCTTCTTCTTCTTCTTCTTCTTCTTCTTCTTCTTCTTCTTCTTCTTCTTCTTCTTCTTCTTCTTCTTCTTCTTCTTCTTCTTCCATCTCGTTGTGCTGTAAAATGTCTTCGTGGATAATCTTGAAAAGTTTTGACGGTATTTTGGTGGCTCAAGTCCATATCTCTGAATCTGGGTGCCTTGCTTCCTTCCATGCGTTTTTGGGAGTTTCTTTCGCTGTCAGCAACACCTTGCAAGTCTGCAGAGAATGGGACAATTGCTTCTTGATGCATAATAGTGTCCCAGTTGGCATGCCATTTGAAGAAAGGACATTGTTTAGAGTTGATGTTCAGCAATCTGATGACCCCCAGCCTGTTGAGAAAGCTTCCTTGACTCTCACTATTGACGCAGGAACATCTGATCAATTTCACCTGTCCCAAGTCTAAAATGAAGATTTGTTTTGATCACTGATACCCCATTATTTGCTCTCCAAGCTGCAAGTTGATTGTTGAAGTTGTTTATCATTTCATGAAACTCTTGGACTCTGAGGACCTGTGTGAGTTCACATATGTGAATGCTCATGTCTTCGTTCATCTGCTTCAGACTTGCAACAAGAGAACCAAGTCTTTCGAAAACATCTTCTAATTTATTTTTTCCAAGTATATCTTGGAGACCGCTGTAAAGAATGCAGTACTTTGGGGCCCATTGAAGTTTTTCTGAAATCCAACTCTTGATGATGAGGTCGATGTTTGTTTCCTTTATGGTCCAGGCTGAGCGTAGAATTTTCAGATCAGATGTTTGAACTGCAGTAATGTTAGTATCTCCCAAAAGTCGGTTCCCTCAGATGGAGAACAAGTACTATAGGTCCGTGAAATGCCTCTGGTGCCTGATGATGAACAGCTGTTTTTCGAAGGTGCTCCACCCTCTCCAGCGACGAAAAGCCATCATTCGATTGGTTGATCGTGACATGAGCAGCTTTTGGTAGTTCGATTAATTCATCAATTTCTAGGTCTCGGATGTTCAGTTCCTCTCGAAGTTCCTCGACGCCCTTCGTAGCATCTCCTGACATTATTTCAGTGTTTGAATTGTTGCTTTCAGAATTGATCGTTCTAGAAGACTGGTGTTTTTCCATTATATCGATTCATTTTTCTTTTGTAACCCAGACCTTTGTGATACCAATCTCTCGACAATGCTTCTGTAACTCTGCTTTCCTATGGTCTGAGTGGAGGAACTCCCAAGTGGGATTGTTTAAAGACACGGGTTTATTAGAAGATGACATTACAGTGTGAGAATTCTGTTTGGAATCTGTAGTGTTTAAAAATTCTTCGTGCGTCTTCTTTTGTAGAGCTATGCAAGTAATGACGTCAACAATACATCACAACACTATTACTGCGCGGGAAAAGAAAGTGTGAAGCCGGGAGAAAATTTCCAGTTAAAATATGACTAAGTCTACAGAGTTAAAATAATAAGCAGCGCTAAACTCTCATTGCCCAGCACTTCACTAAGGTCAGAGAGATTCACGAATGTCAAAATGCTCTCTGGGAAGCACATCAATGCTCAAGATGTCAGGAGCGTTTTTGGTCCTGTTTGTTATGAATATGGCGTCTGAAGAAGAGAGAATTCCACCCCCACCCCCGCAAAACTGATTTCCCTCCCATTTGTTTGAATGAGAAACCTTTTTCCATTCCTTCTTTCCAACAAAGAGAGAGAGAGAGAGAGAGAGAGAGAGAGAGAGAGAGAGAGAGAGAGAGATTCTTCCAACAATCCACCCCTACCACGAAAACTTATTTCTCTCCCAACTTTTGAATGAGTACCTTTCTCCATAGCTTCATTTCAACAAAGAGAGAGAGAGTTACAAGGAGTTACAAGGATTAGGATGTCTCAAAGACTTTTTAGTTCCTCCGAGGAGACATCATGTGCTCACTTATCTCTAGGAGCGGCTTTTACTGTTCATTCACCGTGTTCTTTTAATGATTTTGTCTAGGGTTCTTTTAAACTCTTCCACATTATAGCTGTTTACAACTTCTGGTGGCAGTTTATTCTGTGTCACATATCTTGTATGTGAAGAAGTTCCCACAATGAGATAAGTTGTTTCTCTTCAGTTCTAGTTTCCATCCATTATTTCTTGTCTGTTTTTTTTTTAATGTGAAGAGCTTACTATCTACTTTTATTATGCCTTTCACTATTTTGAATGTTTCTATGGGTTGTCCTCGCAATCGTCGTGTTTCTAAGCCATACATGTTCAGGCTCTCTAGTCGTCTTTGGTAACGTATTTGCCTGATGGATGGAATTAACTTTGTGGCTCTTGCTTGTGTCCCTTCTAATCTATATATGTCCTTTCTTAGTGTTGGTGACCAAAACTGTACTGCATATTCAAGATGAAGTCTAGCTATTGACGTGTAGAGGCGCAGCACCGTTTCCTTGTTTCTCTCTTTGAACTATCTCTTTATGTGTCCCACTAGTTTCTGTGCCTTCTTTTCAGCTTTTATGCACTGTTTTGTGGATTTTAAGTCCTTATTAATAATGATTCCAAGGTCCTCTTCTTGCTCTACACTATTTATGTCATTGTCAAACAGCATGTAGTTGGCATGACGGTTGTTTGTTCAGCTTTGTAATATTTTACAATTATCCAAGTTAAATGGCATTTGGTATCTTCTCGACCACTCTCCTATTTTCCTTAGATCATTTCTTAAACTTTCCACTGTATCTGGGTCTGCTGCATTTGCACCTAGTTTGGTGCCATCTAAAATTCGAGTTAAGCCTAAATCAATGTCATTAATGTAGTCTAATCTGAGGAACTTTTGTATCTTCTTTTCTTTTTCATGGAGAATATTAGTTAGCCAGTGAAATGTCTATTTCTCTATTTGTCACTTTTATCATTAGATTTACTTGTGTGGAACTTTGAAAGGCCTTTTGAAAGTCAGCAGGTTATCTTCTGTTGTAAATACCAACATGATGAAAAAAAACTATGTTTTGTCTCCTGTCTGAAGCCATGTTTGTAAAAAACCTATCAATTGATAGACAATTTGATTCATTTGGACTCAAAAATTGCAAAGGGACTAAAAGTCTAATTTTTCTTTCTTTTAAGTTTGATGGGAGTTTCCATCCTTTTGTCTTTCGTTGTTCTGCAGTTTTTCTGGAGCATCAATCTCCTCTTTTAACTCTTTAATTTCTCTTGGATGAATCCCATTATGCAGAGATTTGAACTTGTTTAGTTTTTTATTTTGTTTTTTGCCTTCTTCTGTAAATGCATTTTGTCAAGCACTTCTGCAACCCTTCATATTCGGACAGCTTTGAGATTGGTAGGGAGGTCTGTACAGTAACTGCTTTTTAGAGTTAGTTCACTAGGTTTCCTCTACGTCCTAAACCTATGCATATTTTTATTGACACTGATTAAGAGAGAGCAAGAGAGAGAGAGAGAGAGTTTTCCTTACAAAGAGCAACTCTCTTAGAGTTTATCTTTGCATTTCTTACTAATTTGTCCACCAGAGACAGAGAGAGAGAGTGTTGAGAGTGAGAGATTGATTTTTGCAATCTGTTCTTTCTCATACATATTTCTCCCAAATTCACAAATTGATTTCCATACTAACTGTTTGAATGAGTTCAAAGATTTTAACATACCCCTTCATACTGAAAATTGCTTTTTCTAAAAACTGAACTTACTAAATTCTAGTATCCTTCTTTCAAACAGAGAGAGAAAGAGAGAGAGAGAGAGAGATTTAGAGAGAGAGAGAAAGAGAGAGAGAGATTTTCTTTTCATTTCAAACCCACCCAAAAACTGATTTCCATCTCAACTGTTTGAATTATTTCCTTTTTCTATTTGTTCTTTCCAAGAAACACACACACACACACACACACACACACACACAGAGAGAGAGAGTTTAGAGAGAGAGAGAGAGAGAGAGAGAGAGAGACATTCTATGATTCTACCCCTAAACACCTAAAAATTGATTTCCATCTCAACTGTTTGAATGAGTTCCTTTTCCTATTTGTTTTTTCCAACAAGTTCTTTTTAGAGAGAGAGAGAGAGAGAGAGAGAGAGAGAGAGAGAGAGAGAGAGAGAGAGAGAGAGAGAGAGAGATTTACTTATTTCCACACCTTACCCCTAAAAATTGATTTCCATCTCAACTGTTTGAATGAGTTCCTATTTCAATTCCTTATTTCCACCAGAGAGAGAGAGAGAGAGAGAGAGAGAGAGAGAGAGAGAGAGAGAGAGAGAGCGAGCGAGAGAGAGAGAGATTTGCTTCATTTCACCCCAAACCACAAAACTGATTTCCATCCTAACTGTTTGAATGAGTCTTGTATACCACTCCTTCTTTCAAACAAAGAGAGAGAGAGAGAGAGAGAGAGAGAGAGAGAGAGAGAGAGAGAGAGAGAGAGAGATTTACTTCATTCCATAAGCACCCCCAAAATTGATTTCCATCCCAACTGTTTGAATGAGTCTCGTATACCACTCCTTCTTTCCAACAAAGAGAGAGAGAGAGAGAGAGAGAGAGAGAGAGAGAGAGAGAGAGAGAGAGAGAGAGATTTACTTCATTCCACACTCCACCTCAAAAGTCATTTCCATCCCGAATGTTTGATTGTGTTTCTTTTTCTATTCCTTCTTCCCAAGTGAGAGAGAGAGATAGTAGGAATTGGCTGGCTGTAAATTTCCTTTCCTGTTATTTCACTCTCAGAGAGAGAGAGAGAGAGAGAGAGAGAGAGAGAGAGAGAGAGAGAGAGAGAGAGACCCTCAGAGAGAGACACTCTACAGTTTGGGGTTGCCCCAGGAGGTCCCTCAGTGCGAGGCACCTCTGATGTCTACCAGAGAATTTTGCTAATGTATCTTTCATATTTTGCATCTTCCAGTCTTGATGGTCTGGGATGCATCTTAGATATTTGTCGAGCTTATTCTTTAAACACATCTACGCTCACTCCTGTTATGTTCCTCAGACGAGCTCAGGAGCATTGAATAGACGCTGCATTATCGATGCTGGTGGCGGTGGATTAATGTCCTGTGTGCTTTCCTTAGTTTTCCTGGTATAGTTTTGGGCACTATTAATCTAATTCTATTTATCTTTTTCTGATATTTTTAGCTCCATGATGTTTTCGGTAATTCCTTCCATCTGTTTCCATGCCTGTATTATCATGTAGCGTTCTCTTCTCCTTTCGAGACTATATAAGTTTAAGAATTGTAGGCTTTTCCAGTAGCCAAGGTCCTTAACTTCTTCTATTCTAGCTGTAAAGGACCTTTGTACAGGCGCTCTCGAAAGTCCTGGCACACTTTTCAGTGCGTTTGAGACAAGAGTTTACAAAACAGTAATTAACAACTTTCACGAAGCTATTACACTATTGCCAATCGGTATGTGTTAAACACTAACATTCACAAACTAGAGGGACAGGACTAAAACCCGTGAAAATAAATTAATTTTCTGTATCTGTTTATAACAAAATATATACATAAATATGAGAGCAATTATCATTATTGCATTACTATGACAGCTAAAATTCATGGAAACAGTTCTTTAAATTTATTTGGCAATTTCTAAGTGGAAAACTCACTAAACATTCATTTGCATTGGCAACGATGCGTGGTGGCATTCGGGCTCAGCAGGTTTTAAACATTTGCCTAAACATTCATCTAACATTCACTAAAGGAAAAATAAAACTAAACATTCACAAAGAGAGGATAATGAGTGCGCTGTTTTTTCCTTCATAACAAAGTTCCGTTCTAATGGTTTCCTTTTTGTTCTTATTGGTTTTGATTATAACAGAAAGAGAGAGAACAGAGAGAGAGAGAGAGAGAGAGAGAGAGAGAGAGAGAGAGAGAGAGGCAACTGGTAAGAGAGCTGACGGGATGTGCAGTACTTTGCAAGATTGCAATAAATTCCCATTCTTTTGCTATAACCACAACATTGTCCTGTAAGACATGTCCTGTAAGATATGTTAAATGAAATACTGAATATAATGTGAATAAATGTATTTATTGTTGCTCAACAATATATTTACAATTTATAAAACACTGTTTACATAGACCTATATGTCTTGTAAGAAATAAATGTAAATAAATAACTAAGAAACAAATGAATAAATAGTGCTTAGTCAAAACGTTGATACATAAAACAATAAATATAGAAAAATTCACTAAAGATCCGTGCCATTTAGTGCCCCTGTCTCCTCTTATCCAAATATGAACCCTGATTCTCAATTAATATGCCTAATTTCTTGTTCATTGAACCCATGTGATGCCTAGAGCCGAGTTGGGCACACACAAATGTTTTATATTTTTTATTAGTTCGAGGTTGTAAAGGTATAACCAAAGAAATTAGAATTTTTCCAGGGAATACATTATTTCACCACTTAATGGCACGGTCACGGTAATCTAACAGCATGCAAAACACATATCATATTTAGACTTACCAGTCTTACTCCATTATATTAAGGATCTTAAAAGTAATGGTAGGTTTACAATGGGAATAAGATAGGTAATGTTAGTAAGGATAGGATGTTGTTGGGAATTGAGATGGGATAGGAGTAAAACCTACATTCACGGACACCATTTTGAAAGTTACATGTTCAGAAGAAGCCCACGTTTTCTAGACAGAGAAGTGAAAGGTTTAAAGCCCAGAGAGCAGTATCCTAAATTGGACTATCCACTCCCTAGACAGTTAGGTAATGTTTAGGTAATGTTTCTCTTAGACAATAATAGTATTGGTTTTAGTAACTAGAGTTAATAACAGTAATTAGGAACTAAAATTATACTTACTTAATATTTATTTACACTTATTTATAATAGTATAAATCACTCATCTCCAGCTAATTCATTCACCATTGACCTCCTTATAAATCAAGTTTGATTAGGAACTTTAACATTTTACTCTAGTGGAATGGCGTAAAGATTCACAAAGCCTGTTTGACTGGAGTTTCAGGTATATGTTCCATCTGAACTCCATCACTTTTTTCCCAGTCTCAGTAAGTATTTTTTCAAAGTGAGTAGACAAGCTTTCAAAGTCATTAGGTACATTAGACATTGATTTTCTTAGGTGTGGACAGATTAAGCTTTGGAGATCTTGTTAATATCTGATCTTGATGACGTCGTAGTTCTTATATTATATTGCCCTTCAGCAGGCAATTCACATTTATAGGACACTGGACCTGTCTGTTTCACTACTTTTGCTGGTATCTAACATCTTTTGACAAAGTTTAGAATAGTTTCATCACCATCACTGGTGACTCATTGGCTGTAGCTGTATCCATCCAGTCTAGGAACAGTGAGCATCAAAATTAGATTTCTGTGTTTTTCCCTAAGCTAATAAAGTCTGTTTTCCTACATTTCCATTCCATCCATCAATGGACTCCAGATCAAATGGCTCAGGCAGATGTAATTGATCTCATCATGAGCAGTCAAGTTGCTGATATGTTTGTTATCATTCTGATGTTTCTCTCATTCTGTTTCCTGATCTTAACTGCTCTTATTTTTGTCTCTTCTCAGGTTGTCTCTCTTCTTCTTGAAGTCTTCTGCAAGAGGAAACAAGGAGACAAGGAAGGACTCTCTCTCTCTCTCTCTCTCTCACAAGCACAGAGTACATCGGCTCCCACAGCTGATGAAAGAAGACATGGCTACGTCAGGATCAGTTCTTCTTCAGAGGATTCTGAGAGTTTTGAGGCTGAGCCTGTTTGTGAGGAAGTATGGAAAGAAGGTGGTTCACTTAAAATATACTCCTTCCACTTCCTCCAAGGCCACCATAAGAGCATCCAAGAGACTCTCACTGATAACCAAGTTCCACTAAAAGGGAAAAAAAGTCCGTTTAATGGACAGGAGCTAAAAAATCTTACAGATAAGCCTCCAGAAGATCTGGACATCACACTGATGAACAAAATCTGCCAGGCTCTTTGGCAAAAGGGGGTGAATGACCCTGGTGATGAACTAAAAAAACTCTTAAAAATAATCAAAGATGAGAGGAACTTTGTTAGCCATGAAGAGCCTCATATGTCAGAGCCAGATTTGGAAGGAAAATTGAAATTCTTCCAAGCAACACTCGAGGAAACTCTTGATGAAATCAAGAGTCTCTTTCCATTTAATTCTGGTGACATTGATCTGCTTAAAGGAGAGATCCAAGATGCTGTTCCAGAGCTCCTAAAAAAGATCAGTGAGAAATATGATCCCTCAGACCCTCGGGATGTACAAAGGCTTCAAGAAGTAATAGAAGAGTTTAGAAATGAGTTTTCTGACATGATACAAGAATCAGCTGAAGCAGAACTCCTGTCTCTGAATGAACGCCTCTGTCAGATCTTGCCCTACGACTGGCTCGCTCAGTATGGTACTACAGATCCAGGTAACATCATGGTCTCTTTACAAGTGGCGGATGATCAGGAGTTAAATAAAGGTCCCCATGGCAATCAAAGTATCACTGTAACTCAACAAGAAATCCTCAACAAAGACAAAATGGGAAAAGACTTTGAAGTTGTGATTATATCTGGTGATGCAGGTTCTGGAAAGACCACAATTCTTTGTTCCTATGCAGAGGGATGGTGCAAGAAGACAACGGATATTCCAGAACTCTCTTCCTTCCCATTATTACTTAACATGCAGTTCAGGAATCATGACCACGACAACTTTGATGACTACCTAAAGAGCTTGATTCCAGACACTGTTGCTCGATTTCCCTTTGATCTTGTCAAATCGGTAGTCCTACGTTCACAGTGTTTGGTCTTGTGTGATGGCTATGATGAGGCCAATGAGAAATCTAAAAAGCTTTTTTCTGAAATGCTATCACTTGCTTCGAATGAGATGAAATTTGTTGTCACAACACGTCCAGGGAATACAGAGGGACTAACAAAAATTGTGAACAAAGCAAAACGTTCCAGAATCAACCTCAAAGTTTCAGGTCTTCAGAAACAGGACATGAAATTGCTCGCAGAAAAGCTCATTGGCCACCTGGTGAAAGATGATGACGTCACCCAACAGGAGCAGATGAAGAAAGAGCTGCTTCAGAAAATAGAAGAAATGAACATTGGCACAAGAGACATCCTGCAAACCCCACTGTATTTTAACCTACTCATCCTCCTTTATATTGAGTGTCCAGAGTTAAGGGATGAAATGAGCACTAGGACATCAGTCTACTTACAACTGAGAAAGCACAAGATCAAGAGAATCTCCGACAAGACAGGAATCTCTGAAGAATCACTGGAGGAGGAATTTGATGCACTGTACAGAAAATGGTCTCTGAAGCATTACATTGAGAGAAAATATGAATGGTCTGAGGCAGATGTTAGAAGGTTTAAAATGGAGATTAGTTCTCAAGAGGTCATTCAGAACTTTGATGCCATCATGTCCTCCTATTTCTCCATAAAGAAAACAAAGAAGCAACTGGAGATTGTGAATGTCTACTGCCACAGACACAGAAGTGAGCAGGAGTTTGCAGCTGCAGGCAGCATTTGCGATGACATCATCACATCAGGTGGAAGGAGGCCACAAGGAGGAGGAAAGATTGTTGGCGATGTTCTGAGCTCAAGAGGATTATGGGATGGAAGAGATATAATACAGTTATTTGGGAAATTCGAAGTCATTTCCTTCATAACAGGAATCCTTTACGGAACTGAGAGAAATGTGTTGTATGATACAATAGAGGAGATTCATGAACTCTATGTATCACACAACCCCTCTCTCCATGATGCTCTTTTGGAGCCGTGCATAGAAACTAGAGTGGATAAAAAAGTTCTGGAATCACTTGTGTCACAGATGGAGAGAGAAACTTCTCTGAAGAACAGAGTAAAATTCAGACAACCCAAGAGTCTCTATGTCCTTCCGTCCTTACTGCCTAAACTGAGGCCCAAAAAGATTGAACTGCAGTTTACATTTTTAGAAGCAGCAAAAGATATTTCGCCATTGAGTCAAGCATCAAAAGCTGCTTCTGAGGCGAATGTTCTCACTAACATTTCTATCGGGATAAATCTAAGGGACCAGTCACAGCTTTCAGGAGAGGCTTTGGCTCCAGTGGATTATTTATGTAAGTAGGAATTTCTTCTTCTTCTTCTTCTTCTTCTTCTTCTTCTTCTTCTTCTTCTTCTTCTTCTTCTTCTTCTTCTTCTTCTTCAACCTTTACTCCCTTAATTATAAAGTACTAAAGCCTTCAGCCATCACTCAAACTACTTTAGCTTTTTAGTTACTCTCTTCTTCTTCTTCTTCTTCTTCTTTGGTAATGACCTCCTCCTCATGAGGTATTTATGTATAGCAACTCAGAAGAAGAAGAAGAAGAAGAAGAAGAAGAAGAAGAAGAAGAAGAAGAAGAAGGAGAAGAAGAAGAAGAAGAAAGGAAAGTATCAATGTCACTGAATTGCTTCTTTGTTTTTAATAGAGATTTTAAAGTTTGTAAATATATCAGCATGTTTGTTTTTCTCTCTCTGTCTCACTATATATATATATATATATATATATATATATATATATATATATATATATATATATATATATATATATATATATATATATATATATATATATATATATATATATGTTTAGATGTGTGTGTGTGTGTGTGTGTGTGTGTGTAATTGTTATATAGCAATCAAAACAGCAACAGATTAGTTATGCTGCTTTTCTTCTGTATAGTCAGTCATTATTATAATTATTATTATTATTATTATTTTCTATTGTTGCAGACAATATTAATATATATATATATATATATATATATATATATATATATATATATATATATAATAATATCTCAAAAATTCCTCTCATTTGTTTCATCCCACAGATTTGGAAATTCATGATGACTTGGAAATTCATGAAGACTTAGAGAGCCTTCGTCCCTTTTCTCCCTGGACTTTCTCAGCGAAGGAACTAATATTAAGATACTCCATGGGAGAGGCTACAGAGGACCGCATTGCCAAAGTCCTAAACAGGACTTTGGTTCCCACAAGCAGGGAAGAAGGAGGAACCACTCATTTAGTGATTGACTTCTGGGGAGGTGAGTATCAGTATCATCCTGTTCATTTTCCTTCTTCTTCTCTCCTCCTCCTCCTCCTCCTCCTCCTCCTCCCCTTCCATTATGAATAGAATGAAAAGGGGAAGAAGAAGAAGAAGAAGAGACCAGGAAAAGGAAGACTAAATATATAATAATGGTGAATAATAAGAGTATTGAAAGTCTTCACTACATTTTATGCTATTTCTGTTTTCACCTCCTCCTCCTCCTCCTATATTTCCTCTCAATTATCATAGCACAGTGATTCTCCTCAGTTAGTGTTTATATAGACATATAGAAATATATCTATATATCTATATCTATATATTATATTTATATATATCAATATATATATATATATATATATATATATATATATATATATATATATATATATATATATATATATAAATGTATGTACTGTATATATATAGAACAGAGAGAGAGAGAGAGAGAGAGAGAGAGAGAGAGAGAGAGAGAGGGGGAACCACTTGCAGAGAGTTGAAGGCGATTTCCTTTGTCGCCATGGCAACACATCTGATGACGTCACACACACGTGATCAGAATGTGATGGAGTTTTAGAAACCAGTTTCAGTCTTTAGAGACCAGTTTTGGTTTTTGAGACCAATTTCAGTCCTTAGAGACCAGTTTCAGTTTTTGAGACCAGTTTCAGTCATTAGAGACCAGTTTCAGTTTTTGAGACCAGTTTCAGTCTTTAGAGACCAGTTTCATTTTTTGAGACCAGTTTCAGTCTTCAGAGACCGGTTTCAGTTTTTGAGACCAGTTTCAGTCTTCAGAGACCAGTTTCAGTGTTTAGAGACCAGTTTCAGTTTTAGAGACCAGTGAGACCAGTTTCAGTTTTTGAGACAGTTTCAGTCTTTAGAGACCAGTTTCAGTGTTAGAGACCAGTTTCAGTCTTTAGAGACCAGTTTCAGTTTTTGAGACCAGTTTCAGTCTTTAGAGACCAGTTTCAGTTTTTGAGACCA
>NC_089793.1:47502991-47510491 GCF_040412425.1 Macrobrachium rosenbergii
GGTCAACTGAATGATGGAATGAATGGAAGTCTCTATGAACACGTTATCAGAAGCTCTGAAATGTCAAGAGAGAGAGAGAGAGAGAGAGAGAGAGAGAGAGAGAGAGAGAGAGAGAGAGAGAGAGCTTTTCATTTTATTGAGGGAAAGGGAAACCAATATGTCGATGGCAAGAGAAATAAAAACTTGAGGAGATGAAATAAGAGAAAGAGTTTCATGTGTAATTGAACTTGAATAATAATTATGGGTAGACTTATACTGCTGTCTTCCTCCGCCATCTTTGGGGGAGAGAGAGAGAGAGAGAGAGAGAGAGAGAGAGAGAGAGAGAGAGAGAGAGAGAGAGAGAGAGACTGACTGTCTGGGACTTTCTCCTCAGCAGATTCTAATAAATAAAGTCCATGTATGACCTTTCTATACATTTGAACAAAGGCAACAAGTGCAAAGGATTTGAAAAGGCAGGAGGAGGAGGAGGCCTATTATTAAAACAAAGAACTTTTTGTGACAACTGGAAAAATCATGAAAGAGTCACTAAGCACTGGAATTACACAACTCAGATTCAGTTGTAAAAATGGGAAGAACTGGAAGGAACTGATCAAAGGCACAGAGAAAATGAACAAACACAAGCTAGGAGGAGGAGGAGGAGGAGGAGGAGGAGGAGGAGGAGGAGGAGGAGGAGGAGGAGGAGGAGAAGGAGGAGGAGGAGAGAGCTGTTTCAGAGCCAAACACCTGCTGCTGCTGCTACTATTTGAGGCCAGTGACAGGAAGGAAGGAAGGAAGGAAGGTCCAGTGTCGTACCAGATGTGTTCTGAGCAGACGACAAACCCAGAGGAGCTCTTCTGGTGTTTTACAGCCACATTTTTCTTCTTCATCATTTATTATTTTATAGAATAAATAAATATATAAATTGTAGGCTTAATTAATTAACTCATTAATGGCCAGTGGCAGGAAATCCTACCAACAAATTGAAAGAGGTTTATACAAAATACTCGGAGTAAGTTCAGAGAATCATTGGCTACTAGGATACTAACAAACATGTCTAATCTTTTTGCTGCTGACTGAGAAGGAGCCATATTCCGGGAGGAGGAGGAGGAGGAGGAGGAGGAGGAGGAGGAGGAGGAGGAGGAGGAGGAGGAGGAGGAGGAGGGAGGAGGAGGAGGAGGAGGAGGAAGACTCCAAGTATAAGAAGCCTCGTGCATTTTAAACTTGAATGAGTGAGTGAGTGAAGAGGTCAGAATCAGTAGCATCACCACCTTGTAAACAAATGGAAGTCTTCTTCTACTTCTTCTTACTCCTCTATGTCTTTTACTCTATGTCTTTTACAAATCAATACGGCTGAATGTAATGCTCTAAGGATGAAGAACCTCTTGAATCAGACAACAGTGAACCCTCTAACTAACATTATTGTGAAAGTAGACAAAAGAGAGCAATTAAGTGTGGGGGATTCCTACCACTGGGCATAGCACTGGTGTGAACAGAGTGACGCCTGTCAGGATTCTTCACCTTAGATTTCGATACAGTGTTTCATTCACATCTTTGAATAGGTATAACTTCATACTCTTTCATAAACATGCACCCTTGCAATAATACGCGCTTGTAAATTTATATAAACATGTGCACATCAGCATATTAGTTTGCACATTCGAACACATTTGAATGACCACGTTGGGGGGTGGGAGGGCTCGATTGGAAGAAGCATTTTCGTCGGGGGAGGAGCAGGAGGGGGATCGAAATACCATAACTGAATTGTGTCTCATGGATTTGTAGCTTCAAGATGCCTTGTACCATCTTCTTCTTCTTCTTCTTCTTCTTCTTCTTCTTCTTCTTCTTCTTCTTCTTCTTCTTCTTCTTCTTCTTCTTCAAACGAAATGATACAGGAAGGAATCGGATTTTCTTTCTTTCTTTCTTTCTTTCTGAGAAAAGTGATCAGATTCAAGAGAACAAACCATGCATGTGTGCTTTTGTGTGCTTCTTATAAAAAAATATAGATATAGATACATCTCTTATGCCTCTGTATCTACCCACTTTGCTTCAAGTGTTTCAATACATAGTGTTTCAGTTCATCCTGCCTCATTTCTTAATAGGGTACCTACCTGGCTTTATTCTATTCAGTACAGTTCAAACTTTCCATTAATAATAATAATAATAATAATAATAATAATAATAATAATAATAATAATAATAATAATAATAATTGTACCCTATGACTTTTTGTCCATTGGTGAAAGAAAGAGAAGTAAAATCAGGTCTATATTAAGAAAAAAGAGCAAGAGGGGGGAGGCCTCTCCCGGGGCTGCTGCCTCTTGGAATACAAAGAAGTGACAACAAGAGTCATGTTTATGACCTGAGGTGACAAGGCACAGGAGACTCCTTCTTCATGTTATCCCGTTTCTACTCTTCTTTCATCATTTAGTTTTTTTATTTCATGATAAACCGGATGAAGGCATTAACTAGGTGCATGTACCAATGATCTCCAGGTAAGGCAAGTGAAATTGACCATTATTATTATTATTATTATTATTATTATTATTATTATTATTATTATTATTATTATTATTATTATTATTTCAGTGTCTAGTAGAAACTGAATCGATAAGTTTAGAGTACCAAATGCAGTGAGCCTTGCATGTTAATAATCAATAAGCATTTTAACCTGATTTCCTGTTAGTGAGTTATGTCAGAGAGCAATATTTCAATTTTGCCCAAAGTATTTGTCATTCCGCCTGACTAAATACTCAGAAACAAATGCCCAAAAATATCGTTGTTCTTAGTAGGAACCATTAATTACTGTGTATGATGCTCTGAAGAATATGCGTAGTAGTATTATGGGTGGCAAGAAATTGGTCCCGTGGGAAACCTCATCTAAATAGCTCCTCCATGATGTGGGCCTGTTAGCCCCAGCTATTAGTGAAGGCTGTTTGCAAGCAGTCTATTCTATATAAACATAGGCCTACACATATGACTCGTGAATGGAGAAAAAACCAGTAACCGAATGATATCATGCATAGCGGAGATGGAAAACTGATAAACAATTAACATGAAAAGTGACAGAAGAAAAAGAACTGGCAGCACTTGAACACTTCACAGCACTTTCACCAAAAGTGCCTTTGGTTTGACGTCACCGGAAGTTCACAAAATAAAAAAAAAATTTCCAGCCTCCCAAAACTATAAAAAAAACAAAAACAAAAAACTGCCACAGCAGAGGCCGAGTAAAAACCATCAGGCGATCAATAATAAATCACAGTGATTCCTCTCAAGAAACCTCAGTCACTATTGACTGAAAACTAAGGAGGGACCTCCTCCGCGGAGGAGGAGGAGGAGGAGGAGGAGGAGGATGAGTGGGCGGAGGAAGAGGGGAAGGAGGGGGGGAGGGGGCGAGGAGGAGGAGGACGGTCTCAGCCAGTCAGTTGCCAGTTATGCAAAATATTCTCGACTCCATCGATGTAGTGGTTGGGACTAAGGACTGGACTGGAGGGATCCCGTTCTTCCTCAAGTAATTATTATTATTATTATTATTATTATTATTATTATTATTATTATTATTACAGGTTGTTTATCTCGACCTTTTAAGTGCTCGATACTTAGAGGCATGAATTCCTAGCTTTTTTTTTTTACTGATGAATAAGGATAGACACTGACCCTTTCTGCTTTTAGTTCATGTTGTTTAAAAATATAGTTAGATTTTTATTCTTTTGTTTGAGACGAGAGGCAAAAGAATCTGAACTTCTCAACAACCGTCGATGCTCCTTTCATCTG
The DNA here is from genome assembly GCF_040412425.1 of Macrobrachium rosenbergii. Classification (NCBI taxonomy): domain Eukaryota; kingdom Metazoa; phylum Arthropoda; class Malacostraca; order Decapoda; family Palaemonidae; genus Macrobrachium; species Macrobrachium rosenbergii. The sequence goes on from NC_089793.1 coordinate 47,506,742, forward strand.
CTGATGAAAAACTGATATGACACTTATTCAATTTGACAATGGAAAAGTAACATGGGTCTTTTACTACGACTTTATAGTTATCACAATAAGTTGAATAAATATACTGCACTAGAATGCAAATATATATATATGTATATATATATATATATATATATATATATATATATATATATATATATATATATATATATATATATTAATGTTAATAGAAAATGAAGATTTCAAAGATGTTACAAGAGAATGGTATGAGGCCGTTTGAAAAGAATTTTTCTGTATACATATTTTTGGCAGCTTCAATCACCTCATCATGAAGTGTGTAGTGGACACACCCACCACATCCTTCCACTTCCTCTGACGCAGCTATGAGACCCAATAATTGATGGCAACTGCAAAGAATTTCTAAGCTATGTCTCTACAGGATAGAACTTACTGAAGACTCTCCCTGCATCAGCGTTCGATGTTGGTAAAGGTGGAATATGGAGAGCGAAATTTTATAATGATGAAAATATGACCTTACCTTCATCATCTTTTAGATTGCCCAACCCTTTATGAAATTTCTCAGTATGTTTTTCATGCCTTACTTCGTCTGGCACTGTACCCAATCTAAACTCTGCCATTCGTCACATCTAACTTCCGGTTATGTTCTGCGTCTGTTCTAGGGACTAGTTCAACTATGTCTCGTAAAGACGGCATGTCTATTCTAAGGACTAGTTCAACTATGTCTTGTAAAGGTGGCATGGCTGCTATTCTTGACCAGTAATCTGAAGCCTTACTGACTGATAGAAGCGGAACCATAACCATCTTCCACAAAGGATTGCCAAGATCAAACCTTTCCCTGACTGCAACACAAACGGTAATACAAAACTGTCTTCCATATCTGTATTGAACAACCCGCACCATTTCAGGGTTTTTGAAGGAAGCACTCTGTCTGAAGCAAGCTGTGAAGAAGTTCTGCTCCAAGACAAAGCTGGTCCAGTGGAACATAGTTACTGTCATGACATGGATCAATATTCATCAAAGGATATTTCTGCAGAACGTGTGGCAGACAAAAAGTACTCATTATAGACCTATATAATTTTGTTGCCGTATCAAATATCAAATGGACTGTGGGTGATGCTTTCCGAAAGATTAAATCAAATTCATTAAATTTTGGCAAAATGAAATCTAAACAAAGTCAGCTATAAAAAACCGATGGATCCCTCATCCTCTCAATCTGATGCACTGCTGGTAAGCAACCGTTCTCTCTCCTCAGTTTGACTAAAGTACAAAGTTAAAGGTTTCCACTGTTCAAGAACCCTTTTAACTGCTTTGTGTAAGGAAAGCCAGCGAGTTGGACAAGGATGCGGCATTTTTTAAGGCTAAGTGCTTCAAAATTCCTGTGTAAGTTTTAAACCATGCTACTTTTTTAACTGTGCAAAAAATGCATATCTACTGCAAAGCAAGTCTTCACAATAAGATCTTGAGTCTACTGCACGGGGAATCTTGTTCCCCCATGAAGTCACGTGCACCATCAGCTGCAAATCCCATGAAATTACAGAGAGGAATGCCATCACATTTTATCAACGAATCTATTGAGAGAGAATATGAATTTTGTCCAGTAGAACCTTGAGCATTACTTGAGATATATATATATATATATATATATATATATATATATATATATATATATATATATATATATATATATATATATATATATATATATATATATATATATATATATATATATATATATATATATATATATATATATATATATATATATATATATATATATATATATATATATATATATATATCCGAAGAGGGAGAGGGGTAGGCATGTTGATGTCATGACTTTATTAAAGTTGCAGACGTTTCTGGACCACAATCCCATTTTCAAGGTTAAACAGACAAGCAAATTTCCAGCCATTAAAAAGACTTAGACAGGAACGAAAATAAAATTGACAATTGTTATAAAATGATGAAAACCGGTAAACAGAAAAGAAGGCACACCATTTCCAGAAGAAAGACAGACGGTCGAGTGACAACGAGGGCAACTTGGGGTTGCAGGAACACCCACCATCGGCCTAGAGGAGTGGAAGAGCAGAGGATTGGGAGTTTAACTGCGAGCGGAACAATCTGCTTAATAAATAATGATTCCAGAACCGTTAGAAGTTGCTCATTCGATGCTCTGCCCAATGTTTCAAAATCATCATATCTTATTTTATGTTTACATTGAAGCACATGGTCTCGTATGCAAGAGAATTCAGAGTTCGATAGTTCTGCAGCAAGCACCACGGTGAGAATCTACTCTCACCTTCAGCAACCACCGTTAACATATTCTAAAAAGCTCTCTGCATCGCCCCGTCTTATGAAAAGCTTACTAATAACTGTCCACTGGCATACCACCCTCTCATTTACCGAAGGTATATTGCTTTTCAGAAGCCGGGGCGATGCAGATAGCTTTTTGAACTTGTTAATGGTACACTTAAAAATATAAAATTTACCATTGAATATGAAAATGATAACAAGCTATCCTTTTTAGACGTACTATTCCTTCTTAGGAGGAATAATGATCGTTTTAATACCACGATTTTTAGAAAAAAGACGTTTACGGGTCGGGGCTCTAATTTTGACAGTCATTGGTTTTTTAATTTTAAGTTAGATTCATTATCGACCCTTTTACATAGGGCTTTTAGTTTAACTTCTCACTGGATCTCTCTCCATGAGGAAATAATCTGTCTCCAAAAGGATTTTGCTGACAACTGCTTCCCGTCCAAGCTTTTCTTAGGGAACGTTAAAAAACTTTTAGTTTTCATGCCAAAATTCGCTGTATCTACTGTTCTAAAACTACCATTTTTTAACAGTCTTCCACTAATACATAAAAAGGATTTTTATGAAGAATTATACAGTCGTCAATCGCCATATTCCAGCTATTAATTTAAAGCTAATTCCAAGGAACCCTTTAACGATTGGCTTTCTTTTTAAATACAAAGAAAAGCTAAGCCCACTGATGATCTCCGGTAAAATATACAAATTCACTTGTCCAGATGTGACCTGGGAACGTATGTCGGTTGCACACGGAGGTTGCTCAAGGTGAGAATGGATTCTCACCGTGATGTTAGCTACAGAAGAACAGGGGTAAAACTATCGAACCCTGTGCTGCAATGTAAACATAAAATATGATGATTTCGAAATATTGGGCAGAGCATCGAATGAATAACTTCTAACGGTTCTGGAATCATTATTATTTATTAAACAGATTGTTCCTCTCGCACTTAAACTCGCAGTCCTCTGCTCTGCCTCGCCTCTAGACCTGTGGTGAGTGTTCCTGGAACCCCAAGGTGCCTTCGTTGTCACTCGGCTGTCTTTCTTCTTGAAATATGGTGTAGGCGTGCCTTCTGTTCTGTATTTCAGTGCTTGTTTATCTGTTTTCATCACTTTATAACAATTGTAGTTTTTATTTTCTTTCCTGTCTGGGTCTTTTTACTGGCTGGAAATTTGCTTGTCTTTTTAGCCTTGAAAATGGGATTGTGGTCCAGAAACGTTCGCAACTTTAATAAAGTCATGATATCAACATGCCTGTCCCTCTCCCTCTTCGGATCTTGGCATAGTTTTAGCAACTACCCGCCTCCTGTGCTCTCTCTCTCTCTCTCTCTCTCTCTCTCTCTCTCTCTCTCTCTATCTATATATATATATATATATATATATATATATATATATATATATATATATATATATATATATATATATATATATATATATATA
>NC_089793.1:47512991-47587991 GCF_040412425.1 Macrobrachium rosenbergii
CATACATAATCATTCATTTAGGGCAATGAATGTCCACTGACAACGAAACCGTGAGCTCTGTCATCTATAGACTAGGCCTATGATTTTTGCTAAAATATTACGCTATACGAATTAAAGTTGCGAAATCATTAAGCCCAGTCCCTTTCAAGAGTCTGTGTCAGTGTGGCTGTAGAATAATCAGACTGATTACACACGCACACCAATCATTTTCACATGCAAAAATTGCAATGTGTATTGCAAAGCTGTCAAGTTCATCGCTGAAGAACAATTTGCTACCAGATGGCAGAATGAATTTATGGGTATATATTTCATATCATCTTCAAGAAAATATGCCATCAAAACTAACAAAATAAGAAGATTCAATAGTATTATGGAAAAGAATAAGTGTGGACTCTGTTGAGGGCGAGATTAGAAATGATTCAGAGTAGGTCTGAAGGCGGGTTGGCGCTGGAGCCAGTTTACACCAGGAAGAAGAAGGAGAAGCAGAAGAAGAAGAAGATCTGGTTCTTCCGGATCTCGGTTTGCTCAGGAACCACCAATAGTCAGGCAGTGTCATGCAGCAACAGCTGATAAACATCCAAAGGCATCCACAGATTAAAAAGGATGTTAGTAATTTATTTTTGTAGATATTTGTGTGAGACTTACATCATAGAAGAGTCAAACAATTTCATGACTTATTATTAGACCTCAACCAGCAGACACTTTTTCGGTGGAGAGTGGGGCCACGCCTCGGTTCTATGTGCACAAGCTGAGCCGTATCATATTAGTGACGTCATTTACACACTTCGGCAGCACTGGGACTCTTTCTCTCTCTCAGAATTAATTATTTATTATTTAATTAACTTTGAATTTTATACCTCATGAGTATAAACTTGACTGTTCTACTATGAGGTTTTAATCTACTGATTTATTTATTTATTTATCTGACCACATCGCTGTTGCACACCATTGATATAATTATTTCGCTATGATTCTGTTTTTACCGATTTCCAAGATATTGCTTTGCAATGTGAAGAACTCCTCCCTTCCTTCCTTCCTTCCTTCCTTGCACACCAGGTATAATAAGATCCCCCAGACTGAATATCAACAATTTTATTGGAAGCAGAATCTTTCCATTGAAAAAATGAATGGTCTTCCGTTTTCATACAACGAACAGTTAAGGGTTATACACATTCAGTACTCAGGATTATTTAATATATGTTTGATGGGATACACTATTTTGACTTTGCCTCTCTCTCTCTCTCTCTCTCTCTCTCTCTCTCTCTCTCTCTCTCTCTCTAGGCCTACCCCCATGTTAAGGATAAGACTTCTTGGAAAAAATATATTATAAAAGTGAGGATTCACTCGTGGAGGTCCTCCAGGGCATGGCAGGTAAGTTACAGTGGCCGGTAATAAAGTCGCGGGAAAAATTCGCAATATTTCTCGGGTGTCATTATTATCTCTCTTGTGATATTTGCAACCCTTTATTTGTATTTCCGGCCATTCCCAACGGGGGTCATGTAGTAAACATGCCGCAAAGGCACGATAAGAACACCTGCCTAGGCCAAACCTTAGGCGTCACACTCTCTGAGGAGATGAAAGGGGAAAATCCTTCGGAAATTAGCAAATGATTTATAAAAATGACAACTGATTCAACTGTTTTGTAATCAAGTGGTTTGCTCAGATGTCTTTGCTTTCTCTAATCCTGTCCTGAGAGCTTTTCGGTGCTGTAGCCCTGCCTGCCGTGTTCGACCCTTTGCTTTTGTGATGTCAATTTATGCTTATGCTCTCTCTCTCTCTCTCTCTCTCTCTCTCTCTCTCTCTCTCACCCTGAGACAAGGTTTTCACTGAGTGAATGACGATGCCTTAATCTTCGATTCTTGTGAATGCTTCGTTTTTTATTTTAATTACTTTTATTGCTTTGAGGTTTACACACACACACACACAGAGAGAGAGAGAGAGAGAGAGAGAGAGAGAGAGAGAGAGAGAGAGAGAGAGAGAGAGAGAGTGTTTGGGGGCAGGGAGGTCTCTTCTCATCTAGAGTCTAGAGGAAATGGCGCGCAGATATCACCTCAGTGTTCGTGTGCAAAACCTCGATCCAGACTTCAGCTTCATTCAGTATTTGATCGCTGCAATCGTTGTCGGTAGATTGAAGTCGCTTCTGCTCAATTGGAATATGAAAGCCTCTGATAATAATAAACGAAGGAAGCCCCTGTGCTGCATTTCGTGGACGGCAGCTGAGGGCGAAGTTGCAGCCGATCAAGCAATGTGAACGGGAGAAGCGGAAACGTCATGACAGCGTCTGAACGAAAACAGAAGCAGAGAAAGGAAGGACACAACGAACCTTTAAAGACGTGGCTCAGAAACAAGCAACAGCCTCAATACACGAATCATATCCTTGCTAACATCATAATTATATGCACAAGCGAACAGTGAAGGGACGACCAAGGGAAGTGGTGGGAGTACTGTGTGGGTTTGGTTTGGGACCTTCATTCCTTTATTGATTGGTCAAGAAAGCAATTTCCCATTTCAGGATACCTAATTCCGGCGTTCAGTACATATATATAGTACATGTATATATGTATATATATATATATATATATATATATATATATATATATATATATATATATATATATATATATGTATATATATATATGTATATATATATATATATATATATATGTATATATATATGTATATATATATGTATATATATATATGTATATATATATATATATATATGTATATATATATATATATATATATATATATATATATATATATATATATATATATATATATATATATGTATATATATATATATGTATATATATATATATGTATATAAATATATATGTATATAAATATATATGTATATAAATATATATATATATATATATATATATATATATATATATATATATATATATATATATATATATATATATATATATATATATATATATATATATATATATATATATATATATATATATATATATATATATATATATATATATATATATATATATATATATATATATATATATATATTAATGGGGAAAATGATATGGTAATACAAGCCAAGCGAGAGTAAAGCGTCGTCTCCAAATAAGTAGAATGTAAATTTAAAAAGAAATTGCTCAAACTTTTGCCAGCACATGACATAGGTACGTTTCAAAGACATAATTCAAGCCCTTCCAATATATGCAATGCAAAATATGAAAAATATGAGGCAAAACTGCCTAAAAGATCAGGAATTGAAACCATCTCGACATGCATTATCTAGAGAGAGAATGGCGAGGTACAGACGAGGCACTGACTCTACATATTCTCAATGCCAGTAGGACCTTCACACAACTGAATGGGCAGGCTCTGTAGCATAAGTCCCAAGCACCGTGATATCAAGACAAAAGGAGGAAGGGTCTTGAGGAGTGGAAGGACGGAAAGTTAAATATCAGAAACAGTCACTCTTGAGAAAGAAATGAAAAGGAAAGATCGCGTTTGTGGAGTACCTAGACGATTGTCGTTGCAGACGTGAGGTGCCAATGAGCTTATAATAACTAATAACGTACAAAACAGCATCTAAGGAACATGACGAAGACAGACCTACGAGTGAAAACAGCAGAGTGCACCCGCTGAGGGAAACCTACAACGAAGGTGAACAAACGGTAAAAGATGAAATGTATTGTAAGATCACAAATATCAACATCGTGAATATGCAGATCAAGTGAATCAACGTCATATTTTCAGTACATAAACACAAACGCATATCTGAGAATTTCTCAGTATGTGCATAAGCAGGCAATGTGACCGTGGGAAACCACAAACCTAAGGGTCAAATAGGGTCAAACCTTCTGACCTGATTATCTCCTATGAATAAACTTCACCAATCATTCAATCGACCTGAGAGTGCCAAGAGGAAGGAAGGCGCCAGAGGGGTACTACCAGCGAGACTGGCCCCCGGGAAGGAATAATGTTGGGCAAAAACGAGACACTAATTTCTCTCTCAAAATCAGGGCGCCAGACTTCATGCAAAATAGGACGAAGGTTTGATGTTATGCTCATTTTTATTTAATTTTATTCGTAATCTTTTATTTTATTCCTATTTTCTTATTCCTAATATTATCTTTTTTTTATTTTTATTTATTTATTTATCTACTTTATTTCTACACCCATTAAGTTCTATTTTTAAAAGTGCTGACTTCCATACAACATCTGTGTGTGTGTGAGAGAGAGAGAGAGAGAGAGAGAGAGAGAGAGAGAGAGAGAGAGAGAGAGAGAGGATCACAGTTATAAGGACCTCCTCATTTCCCTTATGATATGACTGTGTTCACTTTACCGGATTACTGATCAGTTATCTCTCTCTCTCTCTATCGGCCCCAGTTGCGATCCAGTCAAGTGTGCTAATAATCAGTTCAATAATCCACGGCTGAGATCAACAAACGTATGCCAGATTTTCTTCATAGAAGAAGCCCGTGACCTTAAAGGTTCTCCTCGCCCCGGGCCCATTCGCTTACGAGATGTGCCCCCCACGTCCCCTTGCACGATGAGGCCACAGAAATGGTGGGAGGCAAAGCTCCCCCCCCCCCACCCCAGTTTACACGTCGCAACAGTGACACTGCAAGAGAATGAATCTCCCGTTACCTCAGAATAAGAATTGATTACAAAATAAGTCTTCACGACTGTCAGGACCCTTCTCTAAGGGCTATCATACATATACAAGACTTTGCAGAAGAACAATAAATTCCAACAGGTGTTCTCCAAAGTTAAAGTCACGATAGGTGAGATAACAATCAGTGTGCAAATATTAACAGAGAGGGATACAAATACCAAAAGTAAAAATATTATAATATATTTACAAGCACGATACAGATAGAAATGATTGCCGGAACCACTACAAATACATCAAAATATGAAAAAGATTCACCCAATTACTATGTATACAATAATAATTTCAGCAAAACACCCACACTATTAATTAGAGAAACCAAAAACACACATTCTCAAAATAAGGGGGTCCTGAAAGAAAGGAGAAAATAACGGCCAGAATGAAGCCTAACAATTTACAAAACTAAGTTGCCCTAACAAAAACAAAGTGGCTACTAAGAGTTTTAAGCTCCACAAAAATCCTTATATGAGGAACTGCAGGTTGATGCAAGGAGACGTAACAGAGTAAGGCAAAGCGAGAAGGGGTTCCCCACAACACTCCAATGGCTGAACGTTACTCAAAGAGGTGGGAAGGTATTCCCCACTATTCTTTAAAGGTCTGCAGACCAACAGAACGATCTCCACACGGAAGGTCCACGTCTCTCTTACGAAAATCAGGAAAAACTTATACCTGCTTACAGCGAGGTTCCCCAGACAGATACTGGCCCAAGGCTACAGCAAGATGAGGCAGCAGCAGGATATCACTGCGATGAAAGAGCGAATATATACGCAGAATACAGGTGTGAAATTGCTGTAATCCAAATGTACAAACACGGTGGCCAGAACTAGACTGCTCTACTAGGGCTCAGGGACTTCCGATTACACCTCGGCAGTCCAAGGAAACCAAAAACAGGACTCTGAGAAAAAACAGGCCAAGGATCAAAACAGGAATAGAAACTCAAAATCATGTGGAGGAAGAAAATTCAAAACCCTGATAGGTTTCCTTTGGGAAACTAAAATAAACAGCAAAATAGGGTAAACTAAAGCTAAACAAAAATAACAAAGTTCTAACAATGACTGAGTGGGGGTGTTGGTCCCTGACACCAGAAGACCCAAGTGTCTGTCTTTCAGAGAGAGAGAGAGAGAGAGAGAGAGAGAGAGAGAGAGAGAGAGAGAGAGAGAGAGATCTCAAAACCTAGAAATTTCCTCTTGCCTGCGGATGCAGGAACCGTCATGCGGGGCCTGAGGCTAGACAAAAGAATGAGGAGGAGGAGGATGAGGTGAGGACAAGTGTTGATGCTTCTGACTGGGAAGAGACAATCTCCGAAACTCGCAGCAACCGACATGAAGAATCTGGTGCAAGCAGCACCGGGTCACGAGAGGTCTAGATCCAGCAGTGAAATAGTCACAGTGAATAGAAAGAAGAGAGTCCATGAACGTTCCACCCAGACTCTCGAGAGGACACTTCAAGTGGAGCTTGGGACACAGAGTGCCGCCTACACTTATTTGTCACGAAGCGCTAAGGGACTTCAGCCACAAGTCTTAAAAGCTCGATATTAGTATTCACGAGTTTTTTTGTTATCCTGCAGTCCTACATGTAATAGAGCTCATTGCCATGCATTCGTCCTGAGTAGGATAGAAGGCTGCGAAATTGGAGGGTCAAGAATAAGGTCACAAAGGCCGAGGTTAGAGATCAGATCGTCCGTCGGGAGGGGAAGAAGAAGGGGGCGCCCTTTGCAAAGAAGATCGCGTGCCAGATATCGATAGCAACCGACTCTCGAAGTGTTTGTGATATTTCAGTATTACTATTCCTCATTTTTCCGCCCTCAGGGCGAAGATGAAAAGAAATCAGAATAATTTGTCCATAAGCATCGCTCTTCCGTGAATGAGTTGCCTGTGAAGTGTGGCTCTTATTGTTCCACACCAACCTTTGCATTGTTGCAAAAGGTTGTGCCCTAATTATGACTGAATTCCCACAACATTGATGACATCTATTTCCGCTCTCTTCTCTTCTCTTCTCTTCTCTTCTCTTCTCTTCTCTTCTCTTCTCTTCTCCCATTCCTAGCTTCTGGACTTCGATCGATCTTTCTAACCATAAAATCCCCATTATTCTCCCCTCGACATCTCCAACACCTTCATCACTATCATCATCATCGTCACTATCACCACAGGCCCTTCATCGCCACAAACAGCATCTTCTGTCATCCACTGACTTCCTCCTCTCCTCTCTCTCTCTCTCTCTCTCTCTCTCTCTCTCTCTCTCTCCTCCCGATGCTGAATTAATATACACCTTCCTTCCTTCCTTCCTGCTCGGACTTGTCCAAGGAACCTTCGAAGTCATTTACCCGACCGTGACCAATGTGCCATCGTTCCCCTGTGAGCCATGTCAGGGGAATGACATCGTTTCAAATCGAATGCTGTCCTCTTCTCGTTAACTCATCTTTCGGAAAGACAACAATTAGTCTCAACTTCTGTAAGTGATTCGTTCTTAAACTGACACCAATTAATCTTCAATATCCCTCGGAAGAAGAGGAAAAGGGCTCCATCTCTCCATGTTCCCTCCCCGACCACATTCAGCTCATCTACCTTTGGCGGTGGTCTGATCAGTCTTGCAAGAAAATAATCTCTTCTTATCCTTCCTAAACTCTCTCTCTCTCTCTCTCTCTCTCTCTCTCTCTCTCTCTCTCTCTCCACCTGCTACTCTTACCCACCTGCCACTCTTAATGTTTAAAATTTCATCACAGGCTGCAATATGCCGTTTTGTACCCATAATCTCGCAGCGTCCAAAATATGATTACAAGATTCTCTCTCTCTCTCTCTCTCTCTCTCTCTCTCTCTCTCTCTCTCTCTCTCTCTCTCTCTCTCTCACAGTCAGTCTTCCAGAACACCAGTTTATACAGTCCCCAAGGTGTATCTTTTTCTACACTCTCTTCACAACGTAGCTGATTCATACAGCGACACAGAAAGCTCATCAGCAGCACGTCCGATCCTTACGCAAATTGTGCCATTTCCATCTCTCTTTCATCTCTCCTGTGCTTCTTCTTTCATCCCATCTACACAAAAGTCTAGCCCCACTGAACATATATATATATATATATATATATATATATATATATATATATATATATATATATATATATATATATATATATATATATATATATATATATATATATATATATATATATATATATACATATATATATATGTATATATATGTATGTATATATATATATATATATATATATATATATAATGTCCACTTCCATTCAAGAAACCTAGTGGCTACTCACCCTATTTCGGGGGCAAATCCTCGGAAAGCAGCCATTGTTTCCATACCAACATAACGAGAAACATGAAGAAAAACGCCCCAGAGTTTCCTAACCAGTGGGGTTGGGGTTAGGGATAGGGTGTAAAGGCCAAGGGATGTTGGGGGGCGGGGGGTTGGATGGGGGGAGAGGAGACGCGGAGAGAATAACCAGACTCACGAAAATGAAATCCTCCCTCCAATCAACCGCCACCCCTCCGGCCCCCGACCCCGTGGATTCCGATTCAGTCTCAGCAGTGATGAACTGAGGGGAGGGCTTCATACCGGTCTTGTTCCAGGATCCTGAAATGTTCCTTGGATTGTTAGCAATGTGTCTGCGCGTGTGTGTGTGTATGAGAGAGAGAGAGAGAGAGAGAGAGAGAGAGAGAGAGAGAGAGAGAGAGAGAAGAGAGAGAGAGAGAGAATAGTTGCTGTTGGGACCCAGAGCATTATTGTCTTCATAATTAATCTTCACAAGACACAGAAAATTGTGTGGGTCATTTCTTGAATTAAACGACTCCAAACTCAATCATTAAAACAACAGTCAACATAAAAATATACTGTGGAATATATTGCTGCTCAACATAAACATTTAGATCACTTTAAAAACTCTAATTTTTTTGGCGGGGAGGGGGGCCGGGCTTAAGGGGGGGGGTAATTTCTTTTTCACATCGAAGCGTATCCTCTCTTGGGTCATTAGTGAACACGCAATGACGAGTATTATGAACTCATTCTGCCAGTCTTTGAGAGCAACCATGACGCAGCAACGCAAGGGAAATAGAATAAGTTTTCCGAAAAATCCCGAAAATGAGTTTTCCTCTGCTGAAAGGACACAGGCTCCTCAGGAAGACTTATTCTGCCTTTTAGGGATGTCCTTCGATTTTTACGTCATGTTTTTTTTCTGGTCACCACTCCACAATTTATCGTCCTAAATAACCATGAGATTGGAATTCCAGTTTACAATAATAATAATAATAATAATAATAATAATAATAATAATAATAATAATAATAATAATAATAATAATAATAATAAGAAAATCTCTACTTCATTTAGTCTATAAATACCAAGCAAAATTTGTTACATACACATGACAGAAAAACGCGACTGGAGAGAGCCACAGCATTCACTTGTGGTTTGGATTTCTGTACAAAACCTGGCATTCAGTGACTACATGTTCATCGTCAACAAAATTCATTCATCACCTAATGTACTATATGCCTCAAAAGGTATTTTGCTCCTGACCAAAAAATAAAATAAATAAATAAAATTGTCTTTGGAATCAGTGACGTGGAGGGTGGGTTCTGCGTGGGCTGCGGTGATGGGCATCGTGGACAGATTGGTGGTATCGATGAGGCACCTGTTGGCAACGTCCATCAGCAGTTGGTGGTGTGCCAAGAAATCTGCCCCGATGAGAGGTGCTGAGACGTCTGCGACGATAAACCTCCGTGGTACTTTCTGTTGTCGAGGTTAAGGGCAAGATGCTTCTGACCGAAGGTAAGGATGGGATAGCCGTTGGCAGCTGTGAGTTGGTCTTTGGATGGCTGTGGGCATTTGGTTGGTGGACTGGATACAGGCAGAAGGGAATGACAAGCCCCTGTGTTGATAAAAAAATGAGTACCTGTGGCAGAATCAAGGATAAAAAAGACATAAGTGCTAATAGCACACGTCGGATTGGATAAATCAGAATTATGGTCAGATTTGTGTACAATTAGTATGGCCCTGCTATGGCTACCATGAGTGGTGGTAAAAGCTTCACACATTTTTTGGCCATGGCACCCCGGGAGGCAGTTCTTGGCGGCAGGGCCGAGTGTTCTGTGGTATCAGCAAAGCTGAAACGGCGGAGATTGCTGCTGTGTATGGTCGGCGCCCTTGAGTTTCTGAAGGCCAAATGGGCGGCAGGGGTTTGTCCTGAAAGTTTGTGAAGGTTTGAAGACCATGGAGGCCTCTGTGGCATTAAGAAGGTTGTCTGTCGCTGAAGGGTTGGATGTTCCTTGAAGTGTGGCGAAGGCCTGGGTGTGGCGGGAGTTTGCAGCAGTGTGGGTATCCATCAGATTGTCTGCTAGGGTGTGTCTTCTGTGTCAGTCAGTGCGGCCCTTAATGATGGCGGCAGGCACTGCAGCCAGAGTGCCTTGAGGATGTTAATGAATCTGGGAGAACCATCTGTTGCAGGAGGAAGATGGGCGAGGGCTCTCATCTCGAGAAAGGTAGTGGATGGGCATTGATCATCCAAGGGTTGCTGTGCCGCGTCGAAGATCTGTTGTACACGAACAGCTGGGGATGGTATGAATCTGTCTGGTAGGACCTTCTTCAGGTCTTTGTACTGCAAAACATCGGTGCCCCTAGCATCCAGCCACTCCATCAGTTGGGGAAAGAGGTGGTCCGGCAGGGAGGCGAGGATGTAATCTGCCTTGGACGACAAGAATCGTACGCCCTTAATTTGAAGTGTGACTTCAGCCCAATGGAACCAAGTGTAGTGCTAGTCAGTGTGAAAGTCGGAAGCTTGACTTGGTCAATGGTGTTGGAGGGAGTGGCTTAAGGGGAGGGCAATGTGTCTTTGCCGGACATTTTTTTCTCGGTGTTGGTGCAAAAGGGTCACCACCTTAGCCGGAATGATTAAGATGAGAGATCTCAGGGTAATGATTTATTAACAAACGATAGTGGTATTTATATGGATTGCTGACCAATCAGCGGCCAGGATATTTACATAGTAACTAACAGACCAATAGTGCACATGCATTTGATTTTAGACTTTATGTATTCTGAATATATGAAACGAGGCGTGTCGTGGAAGTGTTGCTATCCTGCTGGCTCGACTTGTTGCTAAGGAGCTAGACGTGGGAAATTGCGGTCCACGAGCAGGTGCGCTGCAGGTGGGGACAGAATGTCGGCAAGGCGTGGTAAACTTCCATGGAACATATATATTCTTGTCTTTTATGACCAGCAAAACACAAGTTTCCTTTAAACCTATTTCTGGAGTGTTATCATATTCCAAACACTGGTTCATTCAGACGTTTTTATCAGTTCCTGCAAACATTTTCTGGCCTATTGCTCTTAATATATCCTCACGTTTTATCCAGTTTCCCCTATTGACTTGTGTTATTTTATCCATGCTCCATTCTTCCTCTCCGTATGAAGGGGTCTCCAGTAATACTTCTGGTTCCCTCTAAATTCAGCTCTTATTTTTATGTAACAAGACCCAGACAGCCAAGAGAAGAAGGCAAAAAGAAAAGATAAACAAATGAAATTGTTAATATCACTGAAAACGTTATTGGACCCTTACTCTAAATTGAGTAATCCTATGTAAAACGAAGTATTAATGAACCCCAGAAAAATAGATATGCCTCAAATAGGAATAAAAAAAAAAAAAACCAGCAGTATGATTTCCATAAACTGGAAGTCATACAAATTCGCGAGCCTCATAAAAAAATGAAACGTCGCAAAAGAAAAACTGACTCCTAAGCCCTCTAATAACGAAAGTGATGGCGCTGGGACTATTAAACTACCACTGGGAAAATTGACATTGGGAAAATTGTCACTTGGAAAATTGCCCATTTAGGAATTTTGCCACCATTGACATACTTAAAAAAACACATCAATTGTGATTGCATTTAATTAATAATCGTTAACAAAAATATGGGCGACAAAAGAAAACAAATAAGAAAACAAAAGCTTATTTCAAAATAAACATGTTAAAAATGGCACTGCAAAGAGCACAGTTACTAGCTACAAGCAATAGATTTTGAAAAATTAGAATGGGACTTGTTCATTAAAAAAAAATATGCATACTATAAGCAATAGAACGTAAATACTTCATTTTATCACAATAGGTACTATAGTTTAGGACAATATTTTCTAGCTTGGCATTCAAATTGAATTCGCTTAACTGTTACTAGGCATTCCTCATCTTTGAGTGTCAATTAATCTCCAGATGTTGGGATTGGAGTTACAGATTTATTTGACATTATGAAATGCTTCCATGTTGTTGTTAGTGCGGGCTGGAGAATTTACAACGCGTCTACAGGCGTTCCAAAAACTGAGTGGAGACGTGGGTGCAGCTCTTCGTCTGTTATAATAATAATAATAATAATAATAATAATAATAATAATAATAATAATAATAATAATAATAATAATAATCTTTATTGCATCTCAGGGCCATATACATGGAATATGCAAATACAATACACACAATCTAGATACATACGGTAACATGACAAAAATAATTATCGGCAGTATCCACATAGTTGCTGAGGAAGTAGAAAAAATAGAATTCATAATAATGGTAATGACAGTAATTATATGGGGAATAACAGAAAAAAAATGATAACAATAAAAAATATAGATTGCAGACGATTAATTTCCATCTGGGGTCCTTAGGTGGTTACAGAGGTCAGGTCCAGAGGGCTAAATACGAATATTGAAAATTGCAAAACTCTACAATGACATTAAACACAGTGATAACAGGAAGTAAGAATATCAAAAACAACAAGGAACGTAGAAATATTATTATAATAATAATAATAATAATAATAATAATAATAATAATAATAATAATAATAATAATAATAATAATAATAATAAAGACAGATTCTGGAGATGACACTTCATAATTGCAAAAAACAGAGAATAAGGCATTTAAGGAACAAACGCCTCATTATTCCATCTTTCCCACAATTTAGATCTTCTTGCCTCACTGCTTAGGATGCTTTGTATGAGTGAACTGCTGCTGTTTCTCAGTCGGGTGATGAGACTGGACATTGTTTGCCTCACAATGATTTTCAAATTATCCAGGCGGTTTTCTATGAACATCTGCGTGGCTGAGTGATAACGAGGAGTGTTTGTGAGTCGTCTCAGAATGTCATTGTGAACAACAGTGATATGTCTCATGGTCTCTCAGGTATAGTTCGTCCAAAGGGAACACTCATATATACAGTAGCAGTAAGAGCAGAAGAGCAGCAGTTTCGTTTCTCAGTGACAGAAGGCAAACCTCCTTGCAATCATGTTGCCAGTTGCACATGGTTTATGATGCCTCTGTTCTATGTCTGTCGTATCTTTTAGGTCGTTCGTGATAATGTGTCCCAAATGCGGAAATTCAGGCACGAATTCCAGATGATGATTTCCGAGGAAAATTAGTGGTTCTGCAATATGCTTAAGTGATCTCGGGAGCAGCGACATACACTGGGTCTTGGTTTCATTGTATAGGATATCAAATTCCTCTGCATATGAAGGCAGGTGTCGATGAGTCGCTGGAGACCTTGCATTGATGGGGAAATCAGAACCATATCATCAGCGTAACAGAGGTTGTTTATTGTTGTTTCGTTGATAGTTTCGTTGATAGTGCATCCGACTGGGAGTGGGTTCAGTTTGACATTCAGGGCATCTGTGTACGTGTTAAACAGGTATGGAGAGAGAATTTCCCCTTGCCGGAGCCCGTTTAGGGAGCCAAAGGTGTATGACAGTACATTACCCCATTTGACACAGAATTGCTGTGTGGAGAACCAACAACATAAATTGCCAATTAAATATAGAAGTGTGCCTCGTTTGTGCAGCTTCAGGAAGAGCTTCAGGTAGTTTACTCTGTCAAATGCTTTTCCCACATCTACAAAACATAGGAAAACAGGAGAAGCTGATGATAGGTAATAGTTCAGCAATTCTTTCAGGATGTAGATGCAGGTGTCAGTTGAGTGGTTTGCTTTAAAGCCGAACTGGTTGTCAGTAGTGTGTAGGAAGGGGAGAAGTCTCACTAGAAGAACAGACTCAAGTATCTTCAACGCAATTGAAGTAATTGCAATTGGGCAATAATTGCCAGGGTCAGCTGCATCCTTTAGCTTGCTTTTTATTAATGGTATTAAGTGAACTAAGAGTAGGGAGTCTGGGAGAAACTGGTGAATTATGCACACACTGAACAGAGCAGCTAGCAAAATGTAAATTATCGGATGGCAGAATTTGAAAGCGTCAGCACGCAGACCATCTCAGCCGGGCGATTTATTATTAGGTAGGTTGTTTATGGCCTCGCTGATGTTACCTGCCATAATACAATCGGCAAAATGAAACTGAATATTATCAGTAAGGACGTTATTTACATCCCTTCAGAAGTCTTGATCGTTTATGTAATTCAGGATAGTGCTGAAGTGATCGCCCCACATTCTTGCGATAGCCTCGTCACCAACGGCTTTTCCTACTCTCTGTGATAGCCTTTTAGTTTTGGGATTTAGGGACTGAATGTCCTTCCAAAGACAGGGATAATCACCAGATTCTAATTTTATAGACATTACATCAGCTCTTAGTTGCTTTTCATTCAGTCTGCAATGCTTAAGGGCATGTTTGAACTGTGCTCTCGCCTGCCTCATTAGCAGTGCAAAGTATCTTTCCCTTGGGCTACCATTTTGCCTCCACAGTAAAAACATTTCTTGTGAATGTGTATAAAGATCTTTAACCAATTCATTCCATCCAGGCACATTACGAGAGTTGCCTTAATGAAAACTAGAGGTATCCGTGCCGAAGGTGAGCATAGCAGAAATTATATTCGAATAGAATTCTTTTAGACTTCTCCTATGAAGATCGTTTTTACATTCTGGGTTGGTGCACAGTAAGGTGTCTGCCGGTTGGGCTATTGACTGCAGCCTGGTTTCCGTGGTTTCCCTAAAGGATCTGGATTTCTGTCGGTTTTTAAAATCCCAGTTAACAGCAGGTGGGTGATCAGTTAGGGGGTTTAAGGTAGGGAGGGATGGGGTAATGAATGACACCTGTAAGGGGGTGTGATCATAGCCCATTGCAAGGTTGTAGCAAATGTTGCAGGTCACAATAGAATCAGGAAGTTGAGGGGAGGTGATGCAGTGGTCCAGCCAGGAGGTTGTAACTGTGTCCGTTCTGTTCTATACATAAGTATAGGAGGAGGGAGGGAGGAGCATCACATCGCTAATTCGGAGAGCGTGATTTTGACAGAAGCAAGTAAGTTCATTATAAAATTGTTTTGTGGGGTGAGAATTAAGGTCCCCAACTACACAAATATGATCAGCAGTAGAGTCGTGAATAATGCTGAGTAACTCACCTAGGGTCATGCATTACTGATCAAAATTATCATTCCTTTCCCAGGGCATATAAACATCAATTATTAGTATTTTAGAGTCCCCTACTGTCACTTGAAGCTCCAGAAATCTATCACTCCTTTAGGTCAGCACATTCACCTTATTGTCTAGCGATTTGTGCCACAGGAAAGAAAGGTCCCCCATCGGGCGACTGGCTATGATGTGATCTGTAACTTGCATCTATGAGGTCGAGAAAGTGTTTCTTGCAATGCAATGATACCTTTGAAGTTTTTGCTTGAGGCCAAAAATATTCCAAGAGATTATACTTAGTGTACCCATGGCAGCTCACAAAGATGGGAAATGAATGAGTTGATCATTTGGGTGGATGGGGGATTGACCATCGAGGATGGGAGGTTGGTCCCAGATTAGGTTGTATCTTGAGACTTTTATGTTAGGACTGAAATTCTCACCTTTAAGAGCATCGAGGTGGTGAAATAGGCAAGTAATCCTGTAGGCCATTTTATGTTTAATTTTGTATGGGAGTTCGTGTGAGATAAGAGGTTCAGAGCCTGTGAGAAACTTGACTCTCTACTATGGCGTCTAGCTTCACTGATGACCATAAATTGTGAATCACAATGTGACATTTCCTTTTGGGTTTCGGGCGAGGTGATTCACGAAAGCTGGGCTTCGGTTCAGCGGATAGTTGAGATGTTCTTTTCTTTTTTCTACTTGTTTGTGTCTGCCAGCCCGCAGTCCCGTCATGATCAATCACACCTTCACCCATGACGGGGGTTGGGGGGGAGAGATAGGGTCGGAAGACTCATAAGGGCTGGTGATTAACGCTGAAGATCTATCTTCCACCGGAGGCACTGGGGAGGGAGGGGGCCTTACCTTACCTTACAGACCTTACAGTTCGTTAGAGTTGCCCCAGGTCCCTCAGTGTGAGGCACCTCTGATGTCTACCAGAGAATTGCTAATGCATCTTCCGGTATATTTTGCATCTTCCAATCTTGGATGGTCTGGGACGCATCTTAAATATTTGTCGAGTTTATTCTTAAACACATCTACGCTCACTCCTGATATGTTTCTCAGATGAGCTGGTAGCGTATTGAATAGATGCTGCATTATCGATGCTGGTGCGTGGTGGATTAATGTCCTGTGTGCTTTCCTTAGTTTTCCTGGTATAGTTTTGAGCACTATTAATCTACCTCTGCTTGCTCTTTCTGATATATTTAGCTCCATGATGTTTTCGGTAATTCCTTCTATTTGTTTCCATGCCTGGATTGTCATGTAGCATTCTCTTCTCCTTTCAAGATTATATAAATTTAAGAATTGTAGTCTTTCCTAGTAGTCAAGGTCCTTAACTTCTTCTATTCAAACTGTAAAGGACCTTTGTACACTCTCTATTTGTGCAATATCCTTTTGGTAGTGTGGGTACCATATTATATTGCAATATTCAAGTGGACTACATATGTACGTTTTATAAAGCATAATCATGTGTTCGGCTTTTCTTGTTTTGAAGTGCCGGAACAACATTCCCATTTTTGCTTTGCATTTTGCCAATAGTATTGCTATTTGATCATTGCATAACATATTCCTATTCAGCATCACACCAAAGTCTTTAACTGCTTCCTTATTTGTGATTGTCTCATTATTAGGTCCTTTATATGCATATAGCATTCCTTCTTTATCACCATAGTTTATTGATTCAAATTTATCAGAGTTAACTACCATCCTATTTACCTCTGCCCATTTATATATTTTGTTTAGGTCTCTTTGTAGCAAGTTCCTATCTTCATCACAAGTAATTTCTCTACTTATTCTTGCGTCATTGGCAAAACTTCTCACTACCGAGTCCTTAACATTACTGTCTATGTCTGCAATCATAATCACAAACAGCAATGCAGCTAACACCGTACCTTGTGGCACACTGGATATTACCGTAGCTTCATCCGATTTCTCGTCGTTTGCAATCACTATCTGTTTTCTGTTTTGCAAAAATTCTTTTATCCACCTTCCTACTTTGTCCACAATGTTATGTTTTCTCATTTTTTTCGCTAATATATTATGGTCTACCTTGTCAAAAGCTTTTGCAAAGTCTAGGTAAACCACATCTATATCTCTTTCGTTTATCATATTTTTATATATGCTTTCATAGTGGACTAACAGTTGGGTTTGTGTACTTTTTCTGAGTACAAAACCATGTTGTCCAATATTAAACAAACTATTTTTTGTTAAATGTTTCATATATATTTTTTCATTACCCTTTCATAAACTTTCATAATATGAGATGTCAGACTCACAGGCCTATAATTACTTGCCTCTAGTCTTGATCCACCTTTGAAAGTAGGGGTAATATACGCTAATTTATGCTCATCATAAATCTTGCCTGTGTCTATACTTTGTCTTAATAATATTGTGAGTGGCTTTGCAATTGAATGAACCACTTTCTTTAACAAAATGGCAGGTACGCTATCTGGTCCTGCTGCTGATCCATTTTTAATCTCATTAATAGCCTGAACAATATCGGCTTCAGTGATATCTATGTCCGATAAATATTCAATATTTTCATCTCTTATTTCTGTATCATTATCTTCATTATCAATTCTAGGTGTAAATTCACTCTTATATCTTTCTGCTAATATGTTACATATTTCCGTTTTTTCATTCGTTAATCACCCTTCAATTCTTAGAGGGCCTACTTCTACTCTTATTTTATTCATCTTTTCGCATATGAGTAAAAATTTTGGGGTTTTGCTTGATATTTTGTAGGGTCCTTTCTTCTAGGTCCTGTTTTTCATTTTCTTTTGACTGTATAATCTTTGGTTCTGCATTTTCTATCTTACTTTTTAGTTCCATCACTTTCCATGCATTCTTTTCTTTTGCAAGACCTTTTTTCCACTTTCTGATTTTCTGGAACAAGATCCTTCTGTCTCTTGGTATGCATGACTGATGTTTACTTTTCTTCTTCAGTATATATTTTTCCACTATTTCCTCTAATATTTTATATAATATATCCATATTTACCTGTATATTATCACTTATGAATATGTTTTCCCAGTTTTTGTTTAATTCTTCATTTATTTTTGACCAATTTATATTTTTATAGAAATTATATTTTTCATATCCTTCCCATTTTTTCTTCTCTTGCTTATCTCTTTTTTCATGTGCTTTGGAACGGACTGTTAATTCTATGACATTATGGTCCGAAATACTTGTATTATACACTATTATTTCTTTAACATAGTTCACCTCATTCACAAATACTAGGTCTACAATATTATCCTTTCTTGTTGGCAGGTGATTTATTTGCTGAATGTTATGTTCTAGTAGCATATCTAATACCTTTTCAAATTGCCTCTTAGCTTCTGCGCTACTATTACTCTCCTTTTTACATGTATAAATACAACCACAGTCTCCTATTCGTTCTTTCCATTCTACGAAAGGAAAGTTAAAGTCTCCGGATAGGAGTATAGTCCAGTCTTTGTGATTTCTACATATATCATCCAATTTGTCAATTATTATGTCAAACTCTTTAGTATTATATTACAATGTTTACTAATTTTTCAGATTCAAATTCCATTGCTATTAATTCACATTCTGTGTTACTATATTTCTCACTGATTTTTCCTTGACTTACGTCTCTTCCATATATCGCGGTTCCCCCTTGATTCCTATTTTTTCTGTCTGATCTATAAATTTGGAAACCCTTTATCTGATCATCATTACCAGTCTCTTGTGAGTACCAGGTTTCACTTATATTCATTATATCTATTTTTTCAGTTTGGGTTAGTTCTTCTAAGAACTCTATTTTTCTTTTTGAGCTATTCGAAACTAAACCCTGTGCATTCATCACTATGATGGTTTGCATTTTACCCCCATTATCTAATATGGGTAATAATAAGGATTTTCCCATGTCTCTTTTCTGCTCTGATATGTTGTTCTTTTCTTCATTTCCATAACTGCAGACTTTAAAAATCCACCTTTTCCAAAATAGTTGATCTTCCATCTTCATAACTATTCATTTTGTGTTTGTATCTGCATTTATCTCCATATCTGCACCATCCATTTGCATCGTAGATACATTGCTTTGTTGCACCGTACCTGGGTGCTGATGCCTCATATCGTGGTGCTAACATTTCATAACGTGGTGCCGGCTTGCTTTTTTTCTTCATCTCATACTCTTTATTCCTTTCTTTATTTGTTTCATTTTTACTTTGATTTTTGATATGTATTTGCTTTTGATTTTCGTTCTTCATGGCTACAGGATGCATATACCTGCACTTTTTGTTGAATTTGCAACCTTTTCCTTCTTTCAGGTTTCTACATATTTTTGGATGTAGATCGCTGCATTCAACCTCATAGATGTCTAGATATGCACATTTGCCATAAATCTCATAGTTGTGACATATCTTGGGATGTTTGTAGTGACATCTTTCACCAAATCTGCAGTTTCCTCTTTTCAAAAGAGTGCAGACTACGTCTTTCTTTTCTTTTTTTTCTTGCTCTTTCCCTTCAATATGTACATCAGGGTACAACCTCTTTGGGATTTTTTTTTGTGTTGCCATTTCATGGTTTCTTTCTTCGTATGTATGCTGTTGTATTGCCTCATATGTAGAATCTATGAGTTTCTCTGCATCCATACTCTTATCCTGTTCTTTATTTTCATTATTGTTTTCTATCTCTTCGGTCGTATTTTCTTCTATTTCGTTTTCCTCTTCTTCGTCATCCTCAGTTTCATCATCCTCGACTATCTGTACATTAAGTCTTGACTTAATAACATTGTCTATCCATATTATACATGTTGAGCAAAATACTTTTGTGTCCCCTTTTTTTTTTTTTGCTGTACTTCTGCGCATGTAGGATGAGTTAGTACGTGGCATGCACAGCATTTCCTTATCAGGTTTTGTGGATTAACAATGCTATACCACACATTACATAGATTGCATGCTTTAGGCATTAATTTTCCTATTGCATCAAACAGTATATTCACCAACCTCACCTTATTCATTTTCTTTGTTGGGATGTGTTGATTGATGTAGATTTTCTTTATAAGTCCCTTGATCACTTGGACTTTCTTTGGTATTCCTTCAATTATTTTAATTATGTTTCCTGATGACTTGTTCCGGCTTGAAGGATCATATCCTTTCACTATGTCTGTGTATGTTTTTGCATCTTTTTGGTTGGAGTTGTTATTGATCTCAATGATAAGAAACCCCAGCTCCCTGCTTGCCAATTCATCATATTGGAAGTCAGCTAGGCAAGCTAAATTTCTCCATTGTCTGCCGCTGTTGTTGCCAGACACTTTTCCGCTGTTGTTGCTAGACGCTTGTATGATGCTTAATTTTTAAATAATTCACTCGAAAAAACACCTTTAGTCGACGCTTTATCGTGCTATTCCGACTTTAATCTAATCACCGACAGTTCACGAACACTTCTAGCTATAGTTCACTCGCTAGTCGTATGTTATATGCGTGAAATCGGGTTGATGGGGGTTTGTCGGTCCTTTCTGATAGGTCTACAGGTGGTGTGGGCGCTTCATCCGAGGGGGAGAGAGAGAGGGCAGTTCCCTCATGGGAGGGTATGGCCATCTCGACTTTGCGCTGCACCCTCACTTCTCTTATGTTGTTGGGAGGTGAGGAAATAATAGATGCCTCATTCAAAGGAGTCTGGTGGTTTGCTGTGCGATTGTCTAGTGATTCCTACACTCCTATGATTGCATCCCAGATCTGTGAAAGATTGTTATTTGTTTCCACAGTTTTAAGACTGTCGAATGATTACTGCAATCCTTTGATCATATCCCAGATCTGTGAAAATTTGTCTTGTGCTTCCTCTATTTTTTCTGAGGTTTTGTCAATTTTTTGAGAGTGAATTTGCTTTTAGGAAGGCATTTTCTGCCGTATGGTACAGTGCAGGTAGGCTTAGATCAGTAGGCCCCTTTGGAGACAGATTGTAAGGGTCATGGCGTAGAGTTTCCACCGAGCAGGTCCTTAGCCACTTAGTGATGTATGATACTTTCTTGTGAGAGGCTAGGCTTTTCGTGGATTGCTCCTGGAGAATGGTATCTGGTATCAGGTCTTTGGATTTTGTAAATGCAGAGTTAATTTCCTCGTCAGATAAGGCTGCACTGACAGATTGTATAGTTGACTCGACATCTGCACGGTTCGATTGGTGTTGGATAAAGTAAAGACAACTGTTCGCGAGTACAGAACTTGTGTGTGGGGCACAGGTATCGTTAGGTGCCAGGGTCACTGGCAAGACGGTTGGAGGTTGGTCAGATGACATTTCTGTGGTAAAGGGAGATCGAAGCACTAACACATACACAGCACTCTATTACCCATTTCCCAGGGCCAACAGGCTTCGAGAAGTTGAAACTTGAAAAGTTCCGAAGACACTGATTGGGGCAGAACGTAGATTAATATATCTGCAATTGCACAACACTAACTGGCTTCTGCGCTGGGTATTACGTAGAGACACTATTAGTACATTGCCTTCTATGAGAGGTATAATCACCAAGCGCCAAAAACCCCTCTTTTGGGTAAAAAACGCGAGAGAGACCTCCAACACGTCCAATGTATGTAGATTCGAAATAAGCTAAAAATTCCTGCGGTATCATATCATCATCTGAGAGTTCTTCAAAAACCTCAGTAACACCCTGGCTTGGCACAAAGGCAATGGCAGAAAAATGGTGCGTTTTCAGAGAAAATTCGCTGTTGTTGTGGTATTCCTGTCTAAACCCAAGGTCAATCATTTTCCTATATAATGATTGTAAAAAACGAAACACCCATTAAGGGAAAGGTTTGGAGAACAACCATTATTCCATTGATAGAAGCCTGTTCAAAATCAGTTGCTATATTTTCAGGTCCTTCTTCACTTACAAGTTCACTAATTCTGTCATAAAATCTTCAGTATGTTAATTCAGTCTTATTTGGTAAAAGAGCAAAGACACGGGGGATGCTCAGTTTATCTTTTTGCACATGAGTGGTAAAAAGCTGATACAAAATTTCTGGAACCACTTCAAAAGTACCATCAATTGCCCAATTTCTGAACCGTTTCAAATCTTGTATACCAGCTTCAGATGCAAATACCAAAATGCGATCTTCATCGTTAATACCCGAATCGTATTGAAGAAAAGCTTTCCCAGAACAATTGGCCGTAAATTCTGGCGGTATTACATGTCCCGTCATTCCAGATGGCACGGATGGAAAACCTGAAATCTTTTGTCTCCACTTCCTAATATTCCTGCTTATGTCACTGGTCCTAGGCATTTGAGAGAGAGCAGCTTCATCGAGAGATGAAGTAGGTTGAGATGCTGTTACCAGGATGTGACTTCATTGTTGAGACGTTTTCACTTTGAATTTTAAAGATTACTTGGCAACTTCTTCATCTACTTGATTTTTCGTTGATGAATGGATATGTTCGTCCACATGTTCCATAGCTTCAAAGTCATCCGTTGACGTTATTGTATGAAGTCTCGCTTTGCAGCTTATTCTTTTCCGTTGACTACACATCCAATATGTCACTGTACCAACCTTATTTGCACCATGTTTATGATCCGTATACTGTAGCTCGTCAACGAGCGTGTCGTTCCCCCATTCACCCTTGATTATAGAAATTATTATGGGCTGAAGTCAGCAGAATTACAATTTTTAAAAATATTTAAAGTTGTTATTAACTCAGTTAAATGAGAGGTGATAGAATAGCAGTTTGTAGATATAAAGAGTTGGTATAACACTCACTAAATGGGAAATTAGCAATTTCATTAATAACAGTGGTTTTAAAAACGCTTTAGCAATTTGTAAAGATAAACAGTTATTATAACAGTCATTAACATAAGAAAATCTGGAGCAATAAACGAATTGGTAAAAGTCAGGAACATGAGGGAATTCATTTTCCTTATGGCAATATTCCGGTGGCAATATTCGTAGGAGAGCAATTTTCCCAGTGGCAATTTTCCCAATGGCAATTTTCCCAGTGGCAATTTTCCCAGTGGCAATTTTTCCAGTGGCAAGTGTCCGCGCACGGTAAGTGATATGGGAATTAGTATGAATGAAAACCTGAGCTGATTACATTCACCTTCCTGCTTCTTAGAACAAGAAGATCAAGCTAAAGCAGCAGAGGGTAAGAAATGGGGAAATAGCACTTCAGCTGGTAAAAGAGAAACGTAAACATTATAAATTAGAAACTCTCGTTTTTTTTCAGCTTCAACAGCAATTTACATAAATACGTGTTTTCAAATGACTGCGGTTCCTTGACGGTAAGGATCTTTATCGTAACAAGTTACTTAGACTGAAGGACGATCCTAATGAATGTAAAAGCCTCCTTAAAGCGATCTACCCAAACAATCCTCCTTAATTATTATTGCAAACGTTTTAGAAAACTGTCATAAAATAACAAAGCACAGAAATATCAAGACCCGCTCATATTGTAATCTTATTATACTAGCATCTAATTATTACGGATGGCTTTCTTGTCATTTTGGAGAAAAAAGAATTTTTCACTTGAAGTCGGGGCAGCCAATGTTCAACTTTTCCTTGTACAACGTGAAGTTTGAAAAAAATAAACAAAAAGAAATTTAATGTGTATAGTTTCACCACACCAGCAAAAGTAACGAGAAAGTTTGATGTTACTAATTACGAAAGTTAATATTAATTTGGTGTAAAATCATGACACCGAGTTATAAAAGCGCACGAAATGCTAACATTACAATGAGCAAAATATAAGGAATACGCATAGTTGACGGACAAACTGGTGCCCTAACTGAGAAATAGAAACGCTTTCACGGTGTAAGATATTTGTAACTTTTTGAAGTTAATCCTAAGTCAATATCGTCAAATTCCGTCAAACTGCCAGAAGAATGCTGGGGACTTGCCTGGTATAAAACCGATATTTGTTTAGGAAGGTAAAAGGAAACTTCACTCCATAACTATTCTATAGCAGCCCAAGGAAAACGGAAGAGTAAAAGATATTCTGTTACAATAAAAATCGCTTAATTTTTTTATTCAGAAATTGTTAAGGTGAGTGAATGTTTGTGAGTACCTGGACACTTATGCCTTAGAAAATATTCGGGGCTCCTTAATTAGAATTACGATTGACATCACGATAGCCTTTATCAATTATTGTCATCATAACACATATCATAGCCTTACTGTTAGCAGCTGGATATATTAGTCGGTTGGTAATTACAATCACTTTATACGTAAAACTCGACAAAAAATGCATCCCTTCAGATTAATAAATGCCCTTTATTTTACCTGTAACATAATGCAGTTAACGAACCATCTATCGAAAACGCTGAATTACCTTTCATTAAAATATCAAATTTAACAAAGGTAACTCATTACTAATTACATACATATCTTACGTATATACATATTCTTTTGGTTACTGGTTACAGATATCTCATGTAAATATTCTTAAGTGGCTAATGATAACATAAATGTCAGGTAAATAAATGGTCTTAAGTAGTTAATGACTACACATCTCTCAATTCAAGTTTTAAATGGTCATATTTTAGAAAAGATCTCATACAATCCAAAACAGTGATGAGATTTTCATTTAAATTGCAGAGGAATATTTTTGCTGTTATATACTCGTCCAAGTGCTTGAATTATATTTTAAAGAAAGACTTGAAGAGTAGAATGTGCTTTACGAGCTTAGACCTCAGATTAATGGATTTCGCCAATTCAATATTTGTAACGAGAAACCATATTTTTTCACACTTCTCACTCATAATAGTTTATTCACGGGGTGTTGGGGGAAAGGCCTAGCGGTTCGTATCCGACCTCTTGTTCCCTTTAAAACTTTGCCACCCTTGCCTAAGGCCGGCTTGCATCTAGACCAGCCACTAACCAAATGGTCTCACAGGTTGCTACCTCTGCCGACTAGTGTTAATCGCAAGAGAATTAAAACCAGAGCTGGCAGGCACGATCTTGCAGATCCCTCTGTACATTTTCTGATCCGACTTCGTTCATAGCATGGTGACCTCGCTCAACCCGGTCGGTGTTCGGCGAGTCGACTCTGTTTTCTTCTTCTTCTTCTTCTTTTCTTTTTTCGAAACTTCGGCACTGCTTCCTCACACTTGAGCCATATTCACTTTCAATAGTTACAACAAGTATCTAAACTCGAAAGAAGCTTTATTCAACAGATATGTAAGCCAGGTGTAGGCATGCGGAAATCATATAAGCGTTAAATGAAAAGCAATTTTGTTTTCGAAAAATACAAATATATCAGTACTGTAGAAAAAGGACGATTGATCCATTTTGCTATATAGATACGAAACAAGGACGATTAATAAGGCAACGAACAATAGATTAGAAGAGGCAGAAATGTGGAAAGGAAGAGGACTTTACGCTGATGAAGAAAAGATTTATGTTATTATTCAAAGCGCACAGACGTTCAGTTTGCAATAAGCGTAAAAGCAAATAACTGGCAGAACTTCCTTAGTATAACCATGATGCTTGTGTGTAAACTACAAAACAGAGCGAGGGGAATAACAAATAAACGAAGAGTAGGAGAAATCAACAGATTAATTTATGCAAACGTACATCACAGGGTATATAAGCAATGAAAAACAAGCAATGTCGAATGGTGCGTTAAGGATTTCTCAAGGACACGACACATCAAAAACTATACCTTTTCATAGCCCCTCCCTCAACCAAAGACATCTTTATTCTCAATTTGTAGTTCTAAGACACCGCAATTAATAGCAACATAACACGAACACCAGACACATACACACACACATACATATATATATATATATATATATATATATATATATATATATATATATATATATATATATATATATATATATATATATATGTTATACCCCTTACAGATTCAACACTTCTTTTGAAGTGTTACGTAACGGACCTTGCAGTCTATCCTAGAGACGTGGTACCCTCAGCTCTCACTCACTCCCCTCTCCCTATCACTCTACCCACAGATCCCCTCTCTCGGACTCCGCTCGCATATTTCCCCTCTCAGCATATCTCTCTCTCTCTCGAACATCATCCTCAAAAAGAATGGATATTCTAAGGAAACACAATCTTTCCTACATAAATAGATTTATTAACAAACAAAACCCAACAAGTAATGAATTAACAAAGAAAAGATTAAAATGCATAATAAATGAATTATCAAGTCAAAATAGTCTAACTCGAGATTTATCCTTACTCTGACCAAAAAGTCTTACTCTGACTAAAAGTCTTACTATGGCTAAAGCCTTTACACCCCAACACTCCCCACACACTCCATCTTAGACATTATACATTTAGTCTTAAAGTCAACCACATGAGAAATAACCACATTGCAAAGATTGCAGTGTCCTTCTCTATAACCACAGCAATTCCACAGACATCTGTCGAAGAATTAAGCAAAATCGTAATCTCCCACAAATATACAAGTGCAAAACATAATAATGAAAAGTTTAAAATGCATGGTTAATAAACGTTAAACAAAACACAATAAAATAGAATATTAAAGTGACATCAATGGTTATGTTCAACTCTCCACACAAATTCATAAGTGTCTTGAAACATGGTAAAATTCACAAGTTCACAGTTCACACAGAAAAACGAAAAGTCTGAGCTTTACCTTATCTGCCAGTTTCTAAGAGATTGGAACACTCAAAGCTACGTCTGGACGATATTGCTCTTGCTTCGCTAATAATCGATCAGACTTACTTTTGGGCAGAATTAGATACACAATCTATATTTTCTAACGCACAAACTTACGTACTCGCATACTAGCTCGGTCGGCTGTTTCACATACCAGAGCCAATATTGTGTGTTCATCAAGCCAAACAGCTGAAGTAACCAAACTATTTACTGAATGCAATGATTTTGCGACTGAGCTCTCGACCTAATTCCATCTTGAAGCGATCTTTCTTTCATCACACCTTATAACATGGTATTTCTAAATTAGACGTATTTCCTTATTTAGTGCTCGGCCACCCCATAAGAGCGTCTCGCTCTCTTAATGGCAAACTAAAGTAAAAGCATACGTATAAAACATAACAAATAGAGCTATGCTTAATTAGCAATGTCTACTGAACTGCAGTTTTAAGTACTGCTCTCATGAAGTACTTGCAAAGTCACTGGGGTCGTTTTCTTAGAGCCCTTGCATTACAAGCACAAATAAGCTTTACTACCCCCACAATAAGAATTATCAGTAAAATAGCCACTAAGATTATCAATATAGACGGCAAGACGTATTTCTGATACTCGATCATCAACGGATCATCTTCTTCTAACGGTGGAATAGTTATTGGTACTACTGTTGTAGGCACTGGAACTACATCATGATTGTTACGCATATGACGCATAAATATGTTCTCGGAACTGTTGAACACAGCACGGCTAATTACGAGGAAGTCTGTTGATACCACATGGCATTAAGCATCAAACAGCTTAGATCCTTGAAGAATGAATGACGTCGACTTGTTACCCTGGCACATCGTCGTAACAGGTCATTCTTTGCAGTATACGGCAGTAAGAGTTCTGGTGGAGATTATGTGGTATTCAAGTGGAAACTGTACAAAGTCACATTCTGTCGGTGTCTGTCTATGAAGTAATGATAATTCACAACCACCCACAGATACAACTCGCAACTGGAAAACATTACTGTCACACACCTAACTAAGGTACAACCTGTCTTATAGTCAACTCCCGAACCTTGATACTGATCCCCTAAAATGACCATGGTCTCTAATCCATCCCATGTCACTATTAAGTCTCCAAAAGCACTCGGAGAAGGTCTAATAACAAAACTAAGAAACGGTTTCATGGTACTGACAGGAACGTATACTATTAATCCCCGATCAGACAATTTCACCCTTAAAACATTATAATATAAATACAAATCTCCCCCCGTGAATAATACTTTCGCCCCATGTAGATAAGCTGAATTCCTTAGAACATTTTCTAGGTATCCTAAAGGTAATACATCACCATACACACGACCATCTGCTGCAGCAATAATTGCTTTTATTTGCATTTGCACTTCTATCCTTAGAGAATCAGTTTCTTTCTCAATATTAAGAAAAGTATGTTGGATCGTAAGAAGTGCTATTGTCACATCAAGATCTTCTTTCAAACCTTCTACTGTAACTGACAACTCATTCAAAGAATGTCTAATTGTTTCAAAACCACTTCTCAATTTCTCATTACTTTCTTGCAACTGATTTAACTGTTTCCCCTGAGCTATTAGGTCTCTTTGAACTTCTGCTACTTTGACTAAGCTTCCAATGGACATAGCTCCAACCGCAGCAATCACACCAACACCTAGAAGAACTAAAGGTGCTGCTCTTTTACTTCTCCTTTTTTCTACTGAAGGTGAATTTCCTGGAGTAACGTCAGGAATCCATTCTAACGTTTTATCTATCCCTTTATCAACTCTATCTAATGTTATTCTTACTTCTTTCATTAATCTAGTTAAAGAGACTGGCAAAGTTCTCTTATTCTCTACTTCATCTAGAATGAACACGAGACAAAAAAACAATAAAAAACAATAAATATCATATATATACAAATATCAACCCATTTATCCCTCTAACTATATACAAATATTCCATTGCATCCCAACTTTCTTCAACATCGAAATATGGGTCAACTTCGTCGTACCAGTATTTACATCCTTTATTACAAATCTATTCCCTTTTTTGATCTCTACAATCTCAAAAGGTCCATGGAACTTTGGACTTAATTTATAATTCGGATCATTCCGAACATTCACTTTAACAAACATTCTATCACCCATGGAAATAGCTACTCCCCGCGATTTAGCGTTACTCTTCTCTACCATTGCTTGATTTAACTATGTTCAAGTTCTTTACTGATACGCGCAAATCTTTCTCTCGCTGTATTTGTCAACGAAGTAACCGTAACATCGCCCTTAACTTGCTCTGGTAACAAATCAAAAGGTCCTTTCAACTTGTACCCATACAAAGCTTCTGCTGGAGATATCTTAATTGTGTCATTCGCCATAGTGTTGATACTATATCAAACTTCATCCAAAGATCTGTCCCAATGTGTATCGGAACCGCCCACTGTCATGCGTAAGGCTTCAATTATTTTCCGATTCGCCCTCTCACATAACCCGTTCGCTTCTGGCCTATACGGGATTATAGATACTTTCTTTATTCCCAGTAAATTGGCAAGACCCTCTAAAGTCTTATTAATAAATTCCCTACCATTGCCTGTGAGTAGACATTCAGGAACACCATATCTACAAATTATCCCCTTAAAGAACGCTATAGCTACTTCCTCAGCTGACTTGAATTTCAGCAGGAAAATCTCGACAAAACGAGTCAACTCGTCAACAACCACCAATAAATGTCTATACCCATAAGCAAATTCTGAGAAGTTACCCAGAATATCCATATGCACTCTCTGAAATGGTCTATTTGGTATGGGATATGAACCCAAACGACACGACACCGTCGTCGCCGGCTTAATTGCATTGCAAATAGCGCAATTCTTCACAAAGACCTCTACTGCGGAAAACATATTTTTCCAAAAGAACTTTGACCTGACGTTTTCATACGTCTTGTCAACACCTAAATGAGGAGAACGATAATAATCACATTCAGTCTGCCCTGATTACGTGGAATAGTAATGCCTATGATGATGTTCCAGGATGGAGGAAATACTTCATGAGAATAGTTGGCCACAACGGGAATTTCTCTAACTACGACCAGGAAATGTGGTGGCAGGCGGGTATGGAGCGCATGGAATTTTTCGATCGTACCACGTGTCTCGTGTCTCCTCCTGAAAGAGACGTTTTGCGTTAGCCCTGCTCAAACTAAGGGAAATGGAGTCTCCCGGTGTAAGATTATGGGAGACACGTTCTTAAATCCAACACAACATATCCTAGAAGGTGCTTTTGATGAAAGCACGTAAATATGATCTGAGAATCGGAGCCGCGTGCGCGCTAACAATGGACACGTAATTATACGCACCCAAAGTTAACTAACGCTTCTGCCACTTAACTTAAATAACTTAAATAGCCCTTGGATTGCAGTGGTGGAGGGATAAATGATTGTTATATCGGGATCTTTACTCGAATTCCAAGTACGTAAATGGCAAAGCAGGGAATACAGGCAAGATTTTGACAAAGGGAAGATTGTTTCGTGGAGGAAGAGGTTAAAAGTTTAAAAGAAATGGAAATTAAGGAGTTAAGGGACAGGGCTGGCAATTTGACTACTCGCAAACGTACGAACCTTTTACGATTGTTATAGGCTCCTACAATTGGATTGGCTGTCCGTCGGCGATCGCCACACCAGCGGAGCAGAGAAGTATCGCATGTCCAGGGCGGAGGAGGTCAGAAAGCAAGTCTCTCTCCTGCTTTTGAAAAGCAGGTTGCATTTGGCTGTACCTGCAAGTATGTCAAAAGGCCAGCAAAATCACAGAAAAAATGAGACCTTAGGACTAAGGCCTTACAGACTAAAATCCTACTGCATCCCCTAATCTCGATACGCCTATTGGGCTCTCTGAACACTAATTGCTACCCCATCTCAGGCGATGGGGGGGAAACGGGGGTTGGGTGTTGTTCCACATCGTACGATTGTTAAGGGGGAATCTAGGTGTGTTCTGGTAGCAGGGGTTTTTAAGAGGGAGACCCATTGTCTACCCTGTTTGGGGCATTTCCTGTAGGCCCGGGAAGCGTGCGTTCTCTGTCTCTATGAGTGAAAACAACTGAGTTCCACCATATTGGCGCCAGCTATAAGCTAACTGAAACTAAACTTCTCCCTATAAGTTACCTAGATAGCAGCTAAGTAGGAGGGAGGAATGTATATCTAATAATATATATATATATATATATATATATATATATATATATATATATGTATATATATATATATATATATATTATATATATATATATATATATATATATATATATATATATATATATATATATATATATATATATATATATATATATATATATATATATATATATATATATATATATATATATATATATATATATATATATATATATATATATATATATATATATATATATATATATATATATATATATATATATATATATATATATGTGTGTGTGTGTGTGTGTGTGTGTGTGTGTGTGTGTGTTAACGACCCTATCCCCAGGTCAAATAGGGTCATATTCTATTGCTGTACCTATTTTAAGAACAGCATCAATCATCTTACTTTACTAAGATTCTCTGGTAGTGGTGGCGCATCCTGGGCCAGCAAATTCTTTCCCCTGGTCGACTTCTCTCACTGAATCTATCCTTAAACAAAGGACTACTGGAATTAAACACTGAGATACAAAATTTGACTTCATTTGCAAATTTAACGAGAGCAATTCAGCGAATGCTACTATCATGAAATGGAGTGAATTTCACCTCCAATAAATGGAAATCATCCCTAGAGGAAATTCTGATTCACAAAGATTCAGATTTATGATTCTAGACCAACCAATACTAGTGACTAACACCCTGGTCACCAAACACAGTAAAAAGCTCATTATTATTCTAGACCACAATAAATGTCATATAGTATGTAAAAGAATAAACACCACTTCCAAAATATTCATTCTCATGGGACGAACCCAGAATCCCTGTTAAAAGAAACATATCATGTATTGAAACCTGAAATTGTGTTACATGACATCAATATTCAGAACAGAAAAATGTACAATGGAGAACAAAACAGGAAAATGCATAATGGAGACACAGGAATTTCACTGCAGCACAACTGGGTATTTCCACATAATGTCTGGTAAAGATATGTGTTCATGAGTTATGGTACTCACTTTTCTATGGCTGCAGATAAGGTACTGTCACGGTGGTGGTTCTTAAACACTGCACCACAAACAAATCAGATCCAATCACAAAATGAAGTCCCCCCGTGAGTGTCTGTTCCTCTGATATTATACCATTAGAGAGTGCAACACGCATACGCACTCACTTAATTACTTCTTCTAGGAAATGTGACGACCCCGGTTCAGTGTTTGAAGATTATGCTGTCTCCACGCACTTAAATCCTGATCATGGTCAGGAAAGCACAAATGCATGCATCAGATACCTCGCTGTATCTAACCATGTAAATCTCCAACCACGACACAACTGCACCTGCAGCGGATGTATTTCTGACAAGCTAGCACATAGTTCGTCACTGACTTAACAGGAGCTCGGTCCACCTACCTCTGAGTGCTCCCGCTCAGGTACGATAACTGTCCAATCAAAAGTTCAGTAAGGGCCAGTTCCAAAATCATAGCAAACCATATGCACTAGATACGAAAATTATTTGTCTCGTATGCACGATTGTTATTCCAATACACAGTTCATTATAGAACACATCACTTCACATCTTGCATTCTTGCTGGTCTAAATATTCTGGACAGCTTGCAACTGGTGATCCAACTATGTTAAATGGCTTGCGACTGCACAAGCCCATGTTGAATGTGGCGCCTATGAACCCTTTGTGCCAAACAGATGTCTCCCAGTGATGACGGTGATTTGTAGACGTCCTGCCCGACATCTCTCCAAAAAACTCTGGATCCTCTCATGAAGGTGCAGGCGTAGAAACTTGCAGGCGTAATGTACACGGCCCCCATATCTAACTTGTATCAGATGAGGCTCATAGAAGTCATTCATAAGGCACTGCTGCAAGGGAGTGGTGTATAGCGTAAGTTGGATTATTATTATTATTATTATTATTATTATCATTATTCAGAACATAAACCCCTCTTCATAATAAACACGCCCACCAAAGGAGCCATTGACTTGAAATTCCAGAAGCTTCGTCATGTCGACAGTCAACCCAAAAGGTACAAAGTCTCACTATGCCATACTATTACTGAACCGTTAAACCGACTAGGGAAAGGTCGTATGATAAAACTGTGAAATGGTTCCAAGTGGAATTTCCACAATCAACCCCCTGTCAGGTACACTAACTTTAAGGTACTACCCATGCCAATTCTTCCCAGTAAAAACTACTTGAGAGCCATACTAATATGCTGAATTCATCAAAAGCAATTCTAAACGTCAAGGCAGTTTGACAGGACGACAAAATTACCGTAACACCTATAACCTCCCCACCATTCTATCAGCAAATTCACAATTGACAATTGATATACTAGCAATCGCTCCTATGATCATACGAACTACATTTACCAATGGCTCAGCCCTCTTGCTCCTTCTAGAAGAGAACTGAAAAATGTAAATTTTGAAGTCATATTAAAGTCTTCCCAATCCTATCCTGAACCCTAACTGATTTGTCCCAAACCCGTAACAGATCAGACAGATTCTGTCCGATATAAAAATTAACCCGACCCCCCCCAAAAAAAAAATCCTAAGTAACAGAACTTTATTCTGTAACTCTTTAATCAAAGATATTGCGTCAGATGACAGCCACACATCATAACATTCTTACACAATAACACACGGTTCTAACCTCGCCACGAAATTAGCCCATGCCGCGACTCCCAAAGTCATGTGAATACGAGACTTTAGCATAAAAACGAAAGAATCTCTAAGATACCCTATCTCGAAATGGGAAAGAAAAAAAAAAACAAACAAAAACAAAAAAACCATATATCTATAAAACCTTATGGTACTTTGCACTTTCAACTAAGTACTGCAACACACAAGAGCAAAAAAACCTGAACTCGGACAATCAAAGATTTGTATAACTCTACGGACTAACATCCTCCCCGGTTAAAAAAAACTACAAGTTACGCCCATTTAAAATCCATCAAAGCAAAACAAAGAGAGAGAGAGAAAAGAAAGAGAAAGAGAGAAAAAAATTATCATAACCACAGTACAGCCCAGGAATTAACCCATAAGACTCCCATTAACCTGTCTTTTTAATTTTAAATATATTTGTCAACAGAGACACACCCGTGTTCTCATCTAGAACAACAAATCTATTCCCCTTCTTTACTTGTACAACACGAAAAGGATCTTCAAATTTAGGACCTAGTTTATAGTTCAAATGATTCCTGACATTTATTTTCACAAATACCTTATCTCCCACAGCAACTTTAACTCTATCCTGCTTTTGCTGACTCCTATATACCATGTCCCGCATTTTCATTTCAAGATTCCTAGTAAGACGCGCATATCTCTCTTTTGCCGTTGACACGAGCACTTTAAAGGTCTCATCCCCCGATGGAATAGGCAACAAATTGAATGCACCCCACGCTGGGTAACTAAACAGCGCTTCATTGGGAGATATACCAATGGTATCACTAACCATGGAACTAATGCTATGCTGCACCTGTGGAATATATCGGTCCCAATTTACATCGTTCCCACCTAGGTTATCGGAAGAGCTTCAATGACCTTCCTGTTTACCTGTTCACACAGCCCATTAGCTTCTGGTCTGTAGGGAATAATAGTGACCTTCCAAATGCCTATTACATCCGCAAGACTCTCTAACATCTTGTTCACAAATTCCCTCCCATTATCTGTAATCAGAACCTTAGGAACCCCATAACAACAAATATACCCATTAAAGAATGCGACTTCCACCTCTTCCGCTTTTTTATGCTTCAACAGAAAAATCTCTATGAACCTAGTTAACTCGTCAACAACCACCAAAAGGTGCCTATGGCCATAACTAGATTCACAGAAATTGCTTAACAGATCCATATAGACCTTGGCCAAGGCCTGCTAGGAATCAGGAATGAGCTCAATTTACAAGAAACGACCCTCGATGGCTTAAACATATTACAAACTGAACAACCCCTTACAAAGTCTTCCACTGACATGAGCATATTCTTCCAAAAGAATTGTCCCCGTATGTTCTGATACGTTTTCTCAACACCCAAATGTGGACTGCTAGACCTGCAGTGAACAATATTCAGAACCATAGGTACTAAACTTCTAGGAACAACTATCTGCTTCGTATCGCCCTTATCCTTACTATTCCTTATTCTGCATTTAATCTTCCTAACTAACAAATTACCCTCTAATTCAAGAATTGCAAAAGGCAGCTTATACCCCTTCCTAACTAATTCTTCTCTAGGAAATGCTTTTGCATCTGCCCAAATCTCATCCTCATCTTGCTAAACCAATATCCCAGCCTATGCAATCTCCCGATACATAAAATACATGAGTACCATCTGCATCAGAAAAACTTCTACTAAGGGTGTCCGCTACAACATTATTCCTACCTTCTATATACCTAAGCTTAACATCAAAATCCCTGATTGTCCGATACCACCTAGCTCTTTTTGGGGAAAGATCTGGCTTATTTAAGAGACCCAACAATGGCTTATGATCTGTCAGAACCTCTACTTGATTGCCCAAAAGCAACATTTTAAAATATACTAAACTAGACACTACGGCAAAGGCCTCTTTGACCACTACTGACCATAACCGTTCATTACTGTCCCGTGTCTTAAACTTCCTACGGTAAAATGCAATTGGATGGAGTCTTCCATCAAACTTCTGCATAAGACATGCCCCTATACCATCATAACTAGCCCCCGTTACCAACGTGCAAGGACATTCCAAATCCGGAAACTTCAACACTGGGGGATTTACCAAGGCATCCTTAATTTTCTGACAAGCTACTTGCTGTCCATCTCCCCATACAACTGCACATCATCCCTCAGGACATCTGTCAAAGGAGGTGCTAGAACAGAAAAACCTTCACAATCCTACGGAAAAATCCTACCATGCCTAAGAATGACCAAATCTGCTTCTTATTCTTGGGAGTACTAAAATCCACAATTCCCCTAACTTTATTATCATTCACTTTAACACCCTCTTTAGAGATGACATGACCCAAATATACTATCTACCTCTTCGAAAAATTACACTTAGCTAACTTTGTCTTCAACCCCGCTAACCTAAACCTCCTAAAAACCTCCCTAAGAACATCTAAATGTTTCTCTACTGAATCATTGGCAACTAATATGTCATCCATATGCAGGAAGACGTGTTTCCCCAACAAGCCATGCAAAACTGTGTTCATTAGCCTAGTAAATGTCATCAGACTGCCTGATAGACCAAACGGCGTCCACATGAACTCATAATGCCCCTTCGGCAAAGAGAAAGCCGTGTACTCTGGACTCTCCTCGCTAAGCGGTACTTGCAAATACCCTTGCATCAGATCAATTGAAGAATAAATATTCTTGCCCCCAATCTCAACAAATAAATCCGGCAAACACACCACAGGGTAGCGATCAGGAATGGTTTTCTCGTTCAACTTCCTAAAGTCCACACAACCTCGGACTGAACCATCCTTCTTAGGCACTGCCAACAAAGGGAAATTAAAAGGCCAGGAACTGGGCCTAAAAGTGCCTTCTTCCTTCTACTTATTAACCTCTTGCTCTACCTGATCTCTAATCTTAAAAGGAATCCGATATGAAGGAACAAAAATAGGCTTAGTTTTGTCCTTCAACTGAATGTTGTGTTCTAACACATTTGTTAACCATAACTTTTCCCCTCTGAGTGTGACTATGTCCGCAAACTCAGCCAGAACACCCCCAGCATATTCTTTATAATCAGCATTGGCTAAGTGATCCCTAAAAACCTGCCTCCTAGCCTGTAACTCTGCTTCTGAAAAACTACAAAAATCCCCGACAATAGCCACTGAATTATCTTCATCGACCCGGTCAACAAAGTCGATTGCAGGAGTACCCTTCTGGTAATTCCGAACTGAATCATTACAGTTCAGCAATTCCACCCAAGTATCCCTGGAACTCGATACCTTGTTTATAGAACCCGTTCACACTACACCGCTCAGCTTTTCGCTACACTCATCCACACACAAATGCCTGGATTTATGCACTCCTTTCACTCGAACTTTCACCATAGCAACCATACCAGAACCAAGAACCACATCATTCGACGAAACCCCCTTATAACACTTCTTACCCACTGACACATGTTCAGCAGCCACCGGCAGATTCTCATGTACATCCGATCCATTACCCTCATCCATCACACTCACATCCGTCCCCTCATAAGGCACAAACACACCAGGTACTCCCACAGTTATACCACATACCCCTGTATGAACCAAGATTTTTTTGTCTCCGACATGCTGGATGACCCAGTAACAAAGTATTCCCCAAAGCAGCCCCTCGTATAACCAAAAACAGTTCTGTAAAAGTTCTACCCCAAGAGATAAATCTACATCTACGTATCCCAAAACCCATAACCTATTTGCTTGAACATCACATTCAGTCTCTTTAGCAGGTCTCAAAGCACGATCGGAAAACATTGATCGGAACAAATCATCATTCATCAAATTAATAGAGGCACCTGTATCTATAAAAATCCTTACATTTATCTCATGCAAAGACCTATTTGCCACTGCTTTGACCCTTAGGGTTCCCCCAGAACTCCCATATTCCAAGAAACACCCATCCAGTTTTCCCTTGCAATTGATCGGTCTTTAACCAATGCCCGCCGATCATAAGATCCCCTCGAAAAATCCGCGTGAGGAACTTTCTTACCTGAGCTACCAAAATTCTGAAATGCAGGCCAACCATTATACTGTCTCCGAGATGGACAACACTGCCAAGGATGACCATAACTCTTACAAGTACCTCAATATTTAACATGGCAAAATCTCTTAATGTGTCCCTGCATATTACAATTAAAACAACGAAGCCGTGAGGCCCGTGAACTCAAGCCAACCATCGACCTTTGGCTGTTCCGAATTTCAACAAAACCCTTCTAACCGCGGACTGAATCTCTGCACCCCCACAACCATAGGCTGACCTAAGGAACCTCTGATCACTATTTCCTCTCCTCATTTTTGCAACTTTCCTCTTCATGATTAAATCCGTTAACTTATTCTTGGCTGATCACAAATGCAAAATTTCCCAAGTCCTGCAAAAGGACACCCCTTAAAGAAAAAACACAAGAAAAAACAATTTCCCCTGAAAGAATTCCCACACAGTAAGAGACCCAGAATATTAAGTCCCGTTACTCTAACAATTAATTCCCAAAAATCAAAAGAAAGAACTAATTAAACCCACAATTAAATCCAAAGTTAATTAAACCTGCAATTAAATCCCATGGGAAAAAATGGGCGGGCTGAGTGCACAGCTGACTGCAAAGTAGGTCAAGATGAACTTCACATCTTCAAGGGCAAACGAATAAAGACACTCAGTCTCCCCTCAAGTAAAGAGAATGGGAGTCAACCCCCTCATATGTACATAAAGCAAACGGGACTCGAGCAAACAGATGCGACAGAGAGAGAGAGAGAGAGAGAGAGAGAGAGAGAGAGAGAGAGAGAGAGAAAGGAAAAGAATTCGTTCCCTTTCCCCTCAGTGCAGTACATCACCCCCTATCACCCCATCCAAGATCTGCCGAACCACACTGAAAAAATGCTGAGCGCAAAACTTCGGAGACACGTCTGCCTCTCCTGTCGTCAAGGCAAAAAATTGCTGAGTAAGTTTACAGCTTCCCTCTTCACATACACACATGTATGCACCCAAAATATAACATGTACATGTGTAATTATAAAAAAAAGGTTTTAAAAATCTAAGAAATGTATACACACTTGTGTAAGAAATGTTTACTCACAGTAACTCAACAAATGTCAAATACATTATTACCCAATTATCACAGTCTCCAGAGATAATACAATAATAAAATGCTCCCTTTATTAAACCCTAAATGCCGATGCAAACTGCCAATTGCTATATATAAAAAACACAAAACATATAAGGCACACCCAAAATTCAAGTGCGCTGCCTACAGGATGGCGCAAAATGCGAGATGCTCCGCCCAAGCTAATGACCTCACTGACATGTCACTGACAACCACCTCCCGAAAATTAGTTGTGGTGCCATCAAAAAAACCTGTACTCAATCTCATACCAAAATTAACAATAAAAAAATTATAACACTTATGTACACCTCTGCTTGACAGTGCGAGAATCTTCTCACCAAAGAAAGAGAGAGAGAGAGAGAGAGAGAGAGAGAGAGAGAGAGAGAGAGAGAGAGAGAGAGAGAAAGGAACAATTGCCCACTTTCACGTGTTTTACCACACACAAGTGGTCAAAATACTGCAATTACACACACTGTGCACGCTGTACATACCTAAACATTCCCCAATATGAACTAAAGCCCAGAAATTCCTATCAACACACTAAAACCTTGCGCCCCGTGACGCATCATTAAACATACACAGAGACTCGCGCTCGAGAAACACTGACTCGAGTGCGTCCCACAACAACTTCCTAAGCTGAATAGCTGAAGCATCAAAGTCCTATTCTGAGATGCCAGTACCAGTATTAATAAGTTATGTCTCTTCGGAAGCATAACCTAACCCTAACAATTCATCTACTCAACTATCTATTCATGTCTAACACTGTTGCCACCACCGTTAATGACCCTATCCCCAGGTCAAATAGTGTCATATTCTATTGCTGTACCTATTTTAAGAACAGCATCAATCAGATTCTCTGGTATCGGTTACCCATCCTGGGTCAGCAAATTCCTTCTCCCTCGTCGACTTCTCTCACTGAATCTATCCTTAAACAAAGGACTACTGGAGTTAAACACTGAGGTACAAAACTAGACTTTATTTGCAAATTTAACTAAAGTAATTCAGCAAAAGCTACGACCATGAAATGGAGTGAATTCCACCCCCTATAAATAGAAATCATCACTAGAGGAAATTCCGATTCACAAACATTCAGATTAATGATTCTAGACCAACCAATACTAGTGACTAACACCCTGGTCACCAAACACAGTAAAAAGGTCATAATTATCCTAGCCTAGACTACAATAAATGTCATATAGTGTGTAAAAGAATAAACACCACTTCCAAAATATTCATCTTCACGGGACAAACCCAGAATTCCTGTTAAAAGAAGCATATCACATATTGAAACCTGAAATGGTTTTACATGACATCAATATTCAAAACAGAAAATGTACAGTGAAGAACAGAACAGGAAAATGCATAATGGAGACACAGAGGAATTTCACTGCATCACAATTGGGTATTTCCACATAATGTTTGGAAAAGATTAAAGTGTTCATGAGTTATGGTACTCACTTTTCTATGGCTGCAGATAAGGTATCGTCACGGTGGTGGTTCTTAAACACTGCACCACAAACAAATCAGACCCAGTCACAAAATGAAGTCCTCCCGTGAGTGTCTGTTCCTCCGATAATATACCATTAGAGAGTGCAACACACATACACACTCACTTAATTACTTCTTCTAGGAAATGTGAGGACCCTGGTTCAATGT
Source organism: Macrobrachium rosenbergii (assembly GCF_040412425.1). Lineage (NCBI taxonomy): Eukaryota > Metazoa > Arthropoda > Malacostraca > Decapoda > Palaemonidae > Macrobrachium > Macrobrachium rosenbergii. The sequence continues at coordinate 47,553,177 of NC_089793.1, forward strand.
TTGAAGATTATGCTGTCTCCACGCACTTAAATCCTGATCATGGTCAGGAAAGCACAAATGCATGCGTCAGATACCTCGCTGTATCTAACCATGTAAACCTCCAACTTCGACACAACTGCACCTGAAGTGGATGTTTTTAAAAAGACAAGTACAGAGTGAGGACAATTTAACTGTCTTTGAATCTATAGTGATTACACTATTTGTTCCTACATTAACAACTAATCTTCCAGCACAGTTGTTCAATGCCTACAGTTTACTTCTTTCTCGCCTTTATTTACCTCTGCTCTTAGTCAAACTTTTACCTCCAATATGGGTAGTGTTGTGTTTTAGCGGTGTCATTTGTTGTTTTTATATATTTTTTAAAATTGTACATTTTTCATCTTATTTGTGACAACATATATATGATTACATATCAATTTACCCAGTATATGCAAATGTTGTCAAACAGTTTTTAGAATTGCAAAACCTAGTTGTATATATGAAAATAGTTGTATATATATACATACTATACACACACACACACACACACACACACACACATATATATATATATATATATATATATATATATATATATATATATATATATATATATATATATATATATATATATATACATATACACACACACACACACACACACACACATATATATATATATATATATATATATATATATATATATATATATATATATATATATATATATATATATATATATATATCACTAAACAGCACATGCCAGTATATTCAGCTAAGGTCACAGGAAAAATAAAAGGAGTACCAGGCAATTTCGGTTTATTCAACACATTTTCGAGGTACAAACACACGCACACATATATATTATAAGTTACAAGAAGCCACTGCACAGCTGACCCTTAGTTTTGCCCTTAGTTTATCGAAAGTAGAATCTTTGCTGCATAGCCGATCCCAGTTGACCTAAATATCAACACACTAAAAGTTATCAACATTTCGATCTGTCCCCTTCCTTTACCTGAAACAGAGATTTAGATGGCATGGTCAAAAAGGGCAAAGATAAGAGTCTGAGTGTCACTCCCTTGAGCAGTTTAGCCCAACTAAGCTGCTTAAAACAACCATTCTAAAGGCAGATTGAGTTGGCTGAATTGTTTTTCCACAGGACACCTGGGAAGATTCAAGCAGATGGTCAAGGCACCTGGAAGATGACACATCTTGGGCAACGATCACTTTACGGGCCCAACATCGGGGCCCCTACCCTCGGCAGATGCCTTAAAAGGGGCCAGGACAGGGAGATCTTGGCAGTCGGCAGTCAGCAATGGGAGTTAGCAGTTAGCCAGAGCAATCGTACGTGCGCGAGAGGTGCTGAGAGGCCCCTTCCCCTCTTTCCCCTCTGTCCACACCTGACTCCAGACTCGTTACCATCTCTACAGTCATCCTCGAGTGGATCGTCCAAGTGATAGTGTGCCGTGCCATACGTGTGATTGTCCCTCGTCATTCTTCGCCAGAGACCCGCTTCCCCTAAGGTAAAGTACGAGTGAAGACTTTTCAGTCACGATAGTTTGCCAATAGAAGTGTTTATTGAGTGCCAGTATTCTACCTTTATCCTTGTGCCATTTTATCCAGTGCCATTGCCAATGTTCTGTGTTCCAGTGCAAAGTGTTCATTCATTCCTCGAGTCCTTGGCACCATCAGTGCAGCCTCGAGTCATATTCCGTGTTATATTTTCCTTTTACTGGCGTGTAATGTTTACCTCTCTATTGCAGAGGGCCTTTGCAGTGGACTCATTTTGGACTGTGCCTTGCCACCAGTCAAGACTTCAGTAGAAAGGTCTTCAGGAGTTGCAAGCCTCCTAATAATTCATTTAACCATTTTCCTTTTGATTCCTTTTGTAAATATAATTACTTAATTCAACCAAAGTGTTTACATAACATTCCCATATGAAGTAGAGCCCTAAGCTGATTAAATCACCCCCATTTTTCTTTTCTTTTTATGATTTTCCTTAACGTAAAGTCAGATCTCCAAGGTCAACTTGAAGAAAAATCCGTTGCTGGCCTGTAAACCATTCTATGAATCTAGAAATCCAGGGATATATATATATATATATATATATATATATATATATATATATATATATATACATATATATATATATATACATACATATATATATATATATATATATATATATATATATATATATATATATATATATATATATATATATATATATATATATATATATATATATATATATACATATATATATATATATATATATATATATATATATATATATATATATATATATATATATATATATATATATATATATATATATATATATATATATATATATATATATATATATATTTAAACATTATACCATGTTTTATATATATATCTATACATATAGTGAACACACAGTGCCCGAAATATATGGTTTATATATATATATATATATATATATATATATATATATATATATATATATATATATATATATATATATATATATATATACATATATATATATATATATATATATATATATATATATATATATATATATATATATATATATATATATATATATATATATATATATATATATATATTATATATATATATATATATATATATATATATATATAAATAATATATATATAAATATATATATATATATATATATATATATATATATATATATATATATACATAAATACATATATATATATATATATATATATATATATATATATATATATATATATATATATATATATATATATATATATATATATATATATATATATATATATATATGAGTGTGTGTGTATAACTAAATCACTAAAATATGGAACATGATGAATATATAAATAAAGACAAAATCCACGAAGGAAAGAGAAACACTGGAGTGCTGAGAGGCCTTTCGACAGTCGTCCTTTACTTAGCAGATTGAGGAAATATAAAAGTAAGTTTACAAAGAAAGCTCGTATAAATTACAGGTGGGGATTACAAAAGAAAAATATGTGCCTGAAGTCCACCACAATTGAAGAATTAGTAGAACTGCCAAAACAGGGTTAAATATTTAAGAGGTTTTACAAAGGATTAGGATCAACCATTCAGAAGCAGGGACAGGACAATTAAAAGATCATATAAGGAGGTGACTAACAACCAAAAAATGTTAGTGCAACAAAATAATTCTCTTTTTTTGTAAACAATAAGAATTTTTGCAAGATGAACATTTTTACAATATAAAATATATATTAAATATATGAATACATAGAAAATATATATAAGTTAACTAATTTGTAATTAAGTCAGTGATTTTATCTTTTAGGTCATTCTTGAACATTTTTCTAATACAGGGGTCCATATAATACATGTCAGAGCTAAGGTTAAAATTACTACTGGAAGTAAGCTGTATAATAGCAAACTCCAAAAGGTTTCTTGAAGAGAAATCTTTCGATCTGGCAATCACTGAACTTTCAGTCCAGTTCATGCTGTGAGAGTTTTCACTTAAATGAATGAATATAGCATTCGATGTTTGTCCAGTTTTGACTGAATACTTATGTTGCTTAATATGTACACTCAGCAAGGAAAATGAGGATACAGTTTTCATTAGATTTCACTCATCGAATTTTTATTTTTTTCAAAACACATAATCTCGGTAAATTTACTCTAGAATATGAAAATACAATGCAAATTATATCATATATGTTAAATCTGCAAAACAAAAATGTTCAGATACTTAAAAACACCATGCATGTCAGAAGTAATCAGAATTTTTCAGATCACTTCGTTCATGGAGATCTAAAAGATAGTGTGTGGATATCTTAGTGTAGTACTGTTTATCAGAACAGCAATATTTACTCGTTTTCCGTTAAGAACAGGCTTATTATTGCATCATCATACAAGGTAATGATAATTTCTTTAATTTTTACACATTCATATCTGTATTTCACGGTGTTAAAAGTCAGCTGGAATTAATGGCAGTGAATGTTGTGACACCTAGGGTAGGTTGACCAAATCTATTTAAATCTGCAAGAGATTTCTCTATGATGTGAGGAGTAGCGCGAGAAAACACAAGTAATTGGATGTTGCTTGACGTTGCCATAGTTTCTCTCTCTCTCTCTCTCTCTCTCTCTCTCTCTCCATTGCTAAAACATAACATACTATACAAATATGGCATCGCTCAATCTCTAAAAGAAAAAAAAATAATGAAATGATTAGCTCTACATATAGGCCTAGGCTTACACAACAGCAGACTCTCTCTCTCTCTCTCTCTCTCTCTCTCTCTCTCTCTCTCTCTCTCTCTCTCTCTCTAACTCTCTGTAACATTGCATTCGTTCCTTTATTGTTCCCCACGTTTTTCGTTGGACATTGCTCAAATTTAACTCTTGATTTCATTATGGAAGATCGCATTTCCGATTATGCAAGCGTTCTGTTCATTGTGGTCATAAATTCATTTGTGTAAGGTTACTTAGTAAGTTATGTAGAAAAATGTTTATTTTGCTCAGAACTGTCACTGCAAATTACAACTTGAACGAACACTGTAAAGCTTACTACTGCATTTAAGTGTCAATGATTTCAGAATCGTAGACTATGATTGAAGGTTATAGGAGGTCAAGCAAAAAATAATAACAATGAGACGGAAGCTCCTCCCCTTTCTAAAGTTGCCAGATGTCGCATTATTGAGCAATATATGTCCGAAGATTTCAGAAAAACTGTATCCTAACTTTCCTTGCCTAGTGTACATCTAAATCTCTGCTAGATTGGGCAGTGTAAAAAGAGGGGCAGTACAAACATGGAATTTTATGTATTATGTTGCTGTTTTCTTTAGGGCTGCTTTTTTTTATAAACATTCCTTTTAGTGTATTATTATAGGAAAAAACGAGGCTGACATTGAAAGATTTTAACAATGATTTTATGTTTTCAAAACCACTAAAATAAGGCAAGCTAAGAATGTTCTTAGGGGTTTCTTTGGCCATGCTATTTTCACTTTAAAACTTTTTGTGGGCTTTATTATAACAAATATCTAGTATATGTGAAGGATAACATATATCTGTCCCTATTTTTCTTATGTATTAAATTTTATTATTCAAATACTGGGGACTGACAATGAGCAATGCTCATAAAAACATAGAAGAAAAAATTGATATTTTGATATTAAGGTGATGGCCTGGATAAAATTGGACATAAGTTAAGTTGGTGGTTGGTTTCCTGTAAATACTAAATTTGCATTGAAATGGTTTTGTATGTATTAAAACATCTAACCAAGGGAGTTAATTTCTTTTTGTAATTCTATTGTAAACTTAATGGATGGTACCTGGTTATTCATATTAGAGAGTAAATATTTACATTAATACAACAGGCAAACAGCTAAAGTATCGTCATCATCTCTATACCACTGGAGTATAAATGATATTAGGTAAATATCGTTTTTCAAAGAGTTCCATACACAAGTTTGAGAGGAGTGGGAATAAAGGGTTGCCCATTGGCATACCATATATTTGTTGGTAAAATTCACCACTGAATATAAACTTACAATCACCAATACACATCCTAGTGAGTGAAACAATATGGCTTACAGGTAGAGGTAATTCACGATGGATTAGTTCATTACTAACATACTCTAAGATAGAATCTATAGGGACTTTAGTAAAAAGAGAACAAACATCAAAATTAACGAATCTATCAGCGGGGCAAAAAGTGATTTTGTTTAATTTATCACCTGTATCTAGACAATTATATACGTGAGAATCGGAGATAGTTCCAAGTAATGGGGACAAGAGCTTGGTAATACATTTCGAAAGTTTATATGATATTGAGCCAACAGTACGATAATAGGCCGCATAGGATTATTTTCTTTGTGTGTTTTTACTAATCCGTACAAGTAAGGTAACGAGGGAAATTTTACTGACAACTGACCTATTACTTCTTTTTTTAACTTTAAGGATTTTTTTCACTGTGTTATTGAATTTTTTTTTTTATGACTTGATCAAGGGGATTTTTTGTTAGTTTTTGTAAGTCGTATCATCATCCAGCAGGGCTTATACGTGATATGAAGTCAGCTTTATCTAAAATTACAATACTATTCGACTTATCAGCTTTGGTGGTGTGGATTTTTAAGATCGGTCCAACTTTTCTTATAGCGAGCAGGAAATTACTTTCATGCCTAAAATTGGCAGCTCCATAAACAATACCTGGATTTTGTCTTTCTTTCTTTATATATATATATATATATATATATATATATATATATATATATATATATATATATATATATATATATATATATATATATATATATATATATATATATATATATATATATATATATATATATATATATATATATATATATATATATATATATATATATATGCATATTCATTTATATATATTGGCTGCCTTTCTGTGTGTGCATGTGTGTCCTTTCCCATTCCTCCTACCTTTGCCTCCCCTCCCACATCCCCTCCAACCTCCCCCTCCTTCCCCTTCCACATCCCTCTCCCTTCCCTTCCCCTCCCTCTTCCCCACCCCCTTCCCCTCCCCTCTCCATCCCATCCCCTCCCTCTCCCCCTTTTATTCCCTTCCCATCTCCTTCCCTTGACCCTTCCCCTCCCATCCCCTGCCTCCATCCCTCCCACAGTCCCCTCACACTCCCCTCTCCATCCCCATCCCTTCAATTCCCCTCCCTCCCCTTCCCCCTTACCCCTCCCTATCCCCTTGCAGTATATGAGGAGAAAAATGTTGATTTAGAGATTAAAGTATGAAAGTAAAAGAAAGCAGTTGCTATTTAGTTTTCCTGTACCCAAATCCAGTTGGAGAAAAAAATTTCATATGCATACACACACACACACACACACACACACATACACACATATATATATATATATATATATATATATATATATATATATATATATATATATATATATTGTATATGTATACACATGTATGTGTTTGTATAAATAATGCATGCATACATATATATATATATATATATATATATATATATATATATATATATATATATATATATATATATTATCAAGTTATCAAGTACCTGGTTATGACACAAATGACAAGACCAAAACGTTACCTCACTTCAGCCACACACTTGAAACCTCATAACAAATATATTAAGATTGAATACTCTAAGGGTACAGTGATCCCATAAAACTTGCTTATCACTTTGAAAAATCAATCTAACTTTATTAGGTTATGGGTGAGGTAACAACTAATAAGCTATAAACAGACTTGTGGAAAATGGGTATCACTTCATCAAACACTATAACAGTTTCCCTGGTTCATTTCACTTTGATAAAGGAGAACTAGACAGATATATCACTTACCTTGTACACATTCATTAATTTCTCTGATCACTGGTATTCAAAATGAAACACTGAGCTTCTAAAACTTTAAACAGACAAATTTATTTCTATCTTCAAAAGTTATAGCAGAGTTCACAATCTCAAAAAGATTTACTATTACGTGACAAGATTAATTCACAAAACTTTAATTTATCAAGAAAGCAATTTGGTTAAGTAAAATTCAAAACATCAACTTTTACTCAAGCTTTAAACATATACCTGATTAATTAAACCCAACACAAGTGTTCACTAAAACATCAATAAATGGGAGTCAATACAGGTATTCACTGAAATCTCAATAATAAGTATGCAATGACAAAATGCTAAGGAATCACCAACACAAAAGTTTGGAAAACACTAATTATAAAATTAGAGTAATATGATAACCCAGACATATAAGAATGAAATATGAAAAAATGGAAATATATCAACAGCAATTTCACTAAGAGAAAAATATGTTTAAAGATTATATCAATCTTTCAAAAGATTACCTTCACTTTTGAAAAAAAGGCTAAACTCACGTCTTTCTAAGACTTTCTCAAAGACAACACTGCTAAGTCACAGTTATATGCATAGTAAAATATACTTAGCAGCAAGACACATTAGAACTCACTATAAGAGATTGTACCCACCTCTTATCAAAATAATAATTCATCTTTTACCTAGAACATCACTTTAACTCTTAACATAATATAAAACCAGTAAATATCATATTACCTTTTACAAGTGGTACACCATTATACACTTTTCACAATGCTTGTATAATACCAACACCTTCAGTAACTCACAAAATTATTAACATTAATGGGAGAATGACCAAAATTTACACCCCATTATGAGCAGAGAGAGAGAGAGAGAGAGAGAGAGAGAGAGAGAGAGAGAGAGAATCTTATGCCAGCAGCCCCTTTTGCCTAACTAACTGTTTTTCATTCAGTACTCCTCTTTTATCTTCAAGCCCTCCCAGAATACTCAAAGAATACACATAAGGAATACACAGAACACATTATTCTACAAAACAGAATACTGAATACACACAGTATTCCAAGGCTCAGAAGAAACATACCAGGGCTCTTATCTGTATGATGGACATCATTCGCTCACTCAAAACACCTGGGTAAACAGAAAAAGTATTTTGGACCAACTCCTGGGCCGGCTGTCAATGTGTCAACTTCATCTCTCTCACTTCCTCATCCTTTTCCACTCAGATTATAGAAACATAATAGGCATAGACAAAGTTGATAACTTCAGAATAGGCACACAGAACAAATGTGTAACAAGCATTTGGCCGATAACTGTCATCTCATCAAGATAAGCAAAGTGGCCTCTTTGAATACGACTTCCCTTTGGTCAAAAACAGATGGGTACACAGGAAACGGTTAAGTGATAAGAATCTAACCTTTCTCTCCACTCGGCATGTTACAAATTCAGTTTCATAACACTCAGTATTCATTTTAATATACTGCACAATATATTAAACAAATGGAAAAAAAAAACATATCAAAACTTATTTCAGAAACCATGATACACAATTTATCTGTAAGAAAAAGACATTTTACGATCATATTATCATATCTCACAACAAATGACGAATCTGCAAGCAAAACATCAAAATTTTTACAGAGACACATTTCATATTTGTAGAATGGTTTTATATATTATAACACATTATAATATATATATATATATATATATATATATATATATATATATATATATATATATATATATATATATATATATATATATATATATATATATTTTTATTTATTTGCATTGCATATATGCAGTATACAATACAAGTAAAATATTGTAAATAATAATATATAAACAATTCAATAGAGCTTTTTATCAGAAATTGTTCAAGTTTATTTGTCACAGATTTGCAATCTGGTCATTTTAGTGGAATCTCAATATATAAGTACATCATTGAAGCAAGATACATGACAGCAGCATAAAATTTACAGTATGCTACTTAGGCTTGGGTACCTTTATAGACTTGCTAGATTCTGCAAAAAAAAAAAAACTCTTGAATCGAAATTCAAATGACAAGTACTGATTAGTTCAGGGTAGGAACGATATGGTAGTATTATTAGCTGTGGGATATATTGAACGTTCAGGTGTGGGCTATGCCACAGGTTTTGTCACTTTTCAGAGTTTGTTGTTTATCAAAAGTCCTCAACCCCAAAGCATGTGATAGAATGAGGGGCTTCTATACTGTTTTTAGGCTCATATAAGTGCTATAACATTGAGAATATATCCGAGAGTGACACCTTGACCTTGGATGGTCAAACTTGATAAGTTACATTATTAGGGAACTACTGCTATAACTGACATGAAAACAAAAAAATCCCTCAAATGTATAGCAGGTTATAATGCATTTAAACAATCTAAAATCTTTGACCCTGACCTTTAACCATCAAACTGCCGAACGTAATAGACCAAATTACTAGTCCATAACCCTTACCATTTAACAGCATTGAAGATACCACAGCAAGCAGGTAGCTGTGAAACAGTGAAACCACCAAATATATGTGAAATGTAAAGGTATAATTAAGCAATATGAAAACTAGACAAAATATGTGTCTATTAATGGTGCCTTTACCACCATCTGTGAAACAGATCAGCGCCTGCCCTATGAGCCTACAAAGGCCCAGGAGGAGTTTAACTTTAACTTTACTTTTTCTGACTACTTATGATAGTTTGCTTTGATTTTTAATGTTTTTTTAGAGATAAATGTTTATGCTCATGTATGGTGGAAGTATAATCAACAGCAGAAAATTTTATAAACTTAACAGTTTTAACACTTTTGTTGAATCTAGGTGATTCTAGAAAGCATTTCTGCTCAAGGCAAGTTGAGGATGGTGGCTACCTTCAACTCAGGGTTGCAAAGCAGACTTTTTTTCGTCCATTTATCGAGGAGGCTCATTATCTTCACATTTGTCGTATGCAAGCTTTAAGTATGATCTATACTTTTATAATTATCAAGCACTTAATTGACCATTATTTAATTAAAGTTCTATCTTTCAAAATTTTATTTTCACTTGAATATATGAACTGTTTCTAACTACTTGTTGAGAAAATTATCGAAACAAAAAACCTAAGTTTATAAACTGAGTCAGAATTCAGATATAAGAACTGAAGCAGCAGTTTCAGAAGCCGTGTTCACCCCTGATATTTGCGGGAAAAAATTACATACACATTTTGATTGTTCAGCTCAAGAGTCAAAGCTCAAAAATTTGTATTTAAACCCAAAGAAAAAATTGTCTCTGGATCGAGATTGAGTGAAGGTCCTTAGATCTCTTCCTATCCAATAAGCATTTTTACTTTATTTTTTAATTCCTGGGTTATTTATGCTTTGGCATTCCAACTCTCTTAACGTAAAGACGGTCAGGGTTTTATATGTACCTGTCGATTATCAATATATTGTCTAATTTATTCATTCAACCTCAAATGAAATGAAAAACATTCAAGAATTACCACCTCTTCCAAAATAGAGGCAAGTGGAAGATGGTAATAAAGTTAGCATATGTGTATTAATAAGATAATCTGCTAAGGTGGTGTTATAACTAAATATACTGAAGAAAATGAGAAATCTTTGATAACTGTTTAATTGTAAAATTTACTTTTATCAAATAGAAACTTGGGGAATATTGTTCATTACAACAAATGCCTTTTGAATTCTTATTGTATAGGACAATAAGCATTGTCCTCCACAAATTGAGTAATAATAGAAGCAATATTAGGATCAATAGTACCGTCTTCATGTCTACTCTGTAGAAAAATAGAACTAATGAAGGTAAGGGAAGAAAGCTCTGGTAACGGTCATTTTTAGCAAAAGGCAAGATCTTGGCTGTTTCTTTCTTCTTCATCTAATTTTCTTGTTGTTACTACGATGACTGCTCATAATACAAATATCTGAAGCAGTGAGGCAAGTAAAAAGTTGTGATGTTCCCCAACAATACTTTTGTTCTTCTGAGTGATTTTAAATTTTAATTCTAGGTGTCCTATGCATATTTAATTTTTTGAATGTCAAATGTACATGCTTTATTCATATTACTGCACGTAGTATGCATTAAGAATCATCTCTGAATACGTTATTCATCAATGTTATAATATTATGCACTAAACGTTGGTAAGCATCTTTGAGCACCTGTACATATGAGTAATAAATTACACCACACGCAACAGCATCGTATGGCAGGCTAATTTTGTTCTCAAGAGGTGGAGTGTTGCATGACTTTTATTGGCACACAACCTTCCAGAAATTCCGGTTGCTGTTTGAAGGTAAGCTGTTTCCAGTTTGTTCTTGTGTTTTTATTTTCAAGAAGCATAAATCTGTTGAAGGAAAGTAAAAAAAAAAAAAAACACTCATAAGAGAAATATGAAACAAGTTAAAAGCTGCAAGTGAAGGTTAATCATTTTGTACTTAGATTAATTAAACGCGAAAAAAATATTGTTTACCAAAGTATTAATGCTTTCAAACAAATATATAATAAACCACGCATTTCTATTTTAAGATATGTTACTTAAGGTTAACATTAAGTCGAATAAATAATTATCAACTATTTCATTATAACGATCCCATATTAGACAATAATAATTTAACCGGGACTTACTGTAGGCTCCATCGCAAACCAACCCCACACAGTCGTTGATGAGGCAGTGTCTAAATGCTTCATGATAAGGGCTGGTGATTCCAGAGTAGTTAGGAGCATCATATCCGTTGAAATCCTTTTGATTGTACAAAACCATATGGCAGCCTAAAGAAAAAAAATCTTGCTGATGAACTACATAGTAATTACAGATTCAAGATTTAAGAACTGTTATGTTACGAAACGGAATGAGCTAATTAGCTTGCATGGAGTACAATTGGAAAACTCCTTATAACATTTGTAAAGAAAAATATGGGTTATCTGATTTCCATGAAATGAGAGATAGTCCTAATTAAATTAGCTCTATCCAGGATAACAATTATAGGAGATGAGGTGTTGATATCAAGAATTACCTATAAGTGCAATTGCACAAAGTGCGCTGTTTAACATATTCTTTTCTCATAACTGCCGCTTGTAGTAACATAACTATTTGTTACTGTGGCAATGTTGGTTGAATGAAAGAACAATCAGGAAGGCCTCTTCCTGCCCTCCTACATTAAAATGATATATAGATACCTGTCTTTCCCATCTGAAGCTGTTGCAGAATCCAGGCGTTTGCAGTACAGGTATATCCCTCCACAGTCGGTCCTTGTTGATTTTGGGGAATGTCATAAGTTACTGGAACGCTGCCCTGAGGACACTGAGATAGCAAGTAAATCATGTTTAGATATCCCCTCTGTCTTCTGATAACTGATGATTCTAGAATGATATCTTTCAGGCTTTCATTCACAGGATTTCTTAAACCTTTTGATTATTTTTATGCTAAAAACGAATTAAGGGTTATGCAACACTGCTGGAGCAGCAGCAAACACTGTACTAGTCGCCAAAAGCCCTCGATGATCTTCGGTGTAAAGCTACCCAGAAGTTCTCCCTGTTCCAAGAGACAAATAGTTCAGGCAAGTTCTAACCATCAACCATTTCTTATTGACAAGTTTTAGGTAGCTATGAAAATGCTAGTTTTAGTCTGTCCGTCCGCACTTATTGTGTCTGCCCTCAGATCTTAAAAACTACTGAGGCTATAGGGCTGCAAATTCATATGTTGATCAACCACCCTGCAGTCATCAAACATACAAAATTTCAGCCCTATAGCCTCAGTAGTTTTTTTTTTTTTATTTAAGGTTAAAGTTAGCCACCATCGCGTGTCTGGCACTGCTATAGGAACCAACAACACAGGCAACCACCGGTCCGTGGCTGAAAGTTTTATGGGGCGCGGCTGAGAGTTTCATGGACCATGGCTGAGAGTTTCATGCAGTATTATACAATATACGAAAAACTCGATTGCTCCGAAGTTTCTTCGGCATATTTTTTACTTGTTTTATAATGTAACCATAGATTTGAGTTATAAAGCAAATTATGTGTTGCTTGTAGGCAGATTATTATGCTTTTCTACACTGAATTATTTTGAATTTGAGCACAATGTATGTTAAGCACACTCTAGATCTCAACAAAACTTCTATTTGTATATCAGTTCATAGATGAAAAACTAATGACCAGGAATAAAACGCCTGTCTTTTTTTATGTTTAAGACCAGAACTAAAAAAAAAAAAAGGTAAGTAAAGCAAACTCAACTTAATATTACATAATGAGGAAAAAAGTATTACAGCCTAATAATTATCCGTTAAACAAGAGCAAACCTACGGCTATAAAGTATTACGAAAGATCGAATGGTTTCAGTCAAATTGTTATCTTTAGACATTTCATAAGTACTTCTTGAATGATTCACTATATTGTTGAGTATGCGCGTGACTGAAGACTAAGCCAGGTAATACTGGCACTGGTCTTGCTGTTTGGGCATCTCGTAGCGGTCTTGTTGAAAACATTTTACACAGAGTCAACCACACTTCACAATAATGAGTTATGTACGCCGCAGAGCCTCTTGCCTATTCAGTGACTGGAACAGCTCACTTGAGAATAACTCAGAATGCATTTTGCCATCATAACCTGGAAATAGACCACTAAAAATTTTCCTGGCCGTTACCCCATTACCCCCAAAACAAGCTCCAGTCAGTTGCTCTCACTGAATATTAGGTCAATGTAACTTTGATTATTGTTTATCTCCACACTACTGAACATCAAGAATAAGGAAGCCCACGATAGTATAAATTTTCTAGACCATGTACCTTATTCAGTTGAAAATCACTTAACACTCAGTACTTTCTTTCATTAAAAGCATTCCATGCTCTTAATACAAAAACAGCTAGGTCAGTGCAGGATTAAACAACAATTTCCTACGAGACGGCTTATCTGCCTCCAGCCATTTGATCCCACAAAAGGGAGACTGTACATTTGACAGAATTGTCCAAATTTCGGATTATCTGAGATTTTATCATAAATAATTTTCATTTCTTTTAACCGGAAATAAAAATGTTTATTTATTTGAGGCATGAAAGAAGCCTATTTCTGCCGAGAAACGAAAGTTATGCAGTTCCAAATCAATTAAAGTTAACATCACGTATTTTGGTTATAACCACCAATCTAAAGAATGCGGCTGCTGTCTTCGTCATCGTAAAACTTTTCGAGTATACTTCAGATTCACGATCCATACACAAAGCTTACAAAAATAAATGATTCCAGTTTTTTCCATAACCAATATGTTAATTGGTTAGTAAATCGAAAATTAAATATGATAAGATCAGGAGAGAGAATAATACTGACCTTTTTTGGCTTTGTATAAGTGAAAATGTCCCAGTCAGTCTGGCTGGCGGCAGATAAAAGACCTGACGTAATGGGTGTTGTGCTGAGCAACTCGCATGTACGAGAGGAACCTGAAAAGGGAAGAATTATACCTTTAACGTACAATGTGTTCAGAGCGGAGAGGTTTCAATTTCCATCTATCAATCCACCAAGGGTCCCTGAATAAGAGTCAAATCCTGAATATAGGCAAAGATATATATTACAATGATCCCAACGGATGTGTTGAAAAACTGGCCGCATCACCAATGTGTTGATAGGGCAAACCGATATCAAAAGCCTGTTCAGTGATGCATGGGCAGTCGGAGCGGTAGGATATTCCGCTCAGCTCCAGCGCCGATGGCTCGATTACCACTACCGAGCCAAACCCCTTGAATGGACAGGACCAACAACACTGTTGTATTTTCCAGCTTTAAATTGAGTGTTTGGTGGCTGGGATGATTGGAAAGATATATATATATATATATATATATATATATATATATATATATATATATATATATATATATATATATATATATATACATATATATATATATATATATATATATATATATATATATATATATATATATCTGATAAACTTATAGGTCCAAGTATTTTGGATTACAATACCCAGTAGGAGTTTGAATAATAAGTGTGGCTAGGCATTTTGAAGAATGACAGGAAGGGCAAAAGGAATATTTGCCCCTATAATCTTAATTTTTTATATATTTTCTCTTCTCGAACAACTGTCAAATCTGGCCGGACAACAAGTGAGCAGTGTTGCAGTACAGTTTGGCCGCTAGTAATTCTATTCAGCACCACTACTGAATCATGGCTGATATATGATGCATAGTGTGTACGGGGCTTAAATATGTATTCTTTGAAGTAGATGGACAACCAGGCTGGTGGAGGATGAAGGACAAAGCAGTGAAGACAGATTTGCCATAAAAATTACAAGCTAAGTAATTTCTAAATTTTTTTATATATTAATCTAAGAAGCAAGCATGTCATATCTGGAAAATCACCTCCGAAATTGAAGGACAAGCACTCCGGAATCATGGCGCATCTCCCAGAACAAAGGGCAACAGTCCCATGGTCGAATGTAAACAGGGTTGCAGTGCTTGCAATGATGCGCTTCCCTGGACCTGGAAATACCTAAATAAAGCTTTCATCACAAAAGATGTATCGAATTGTTGGGACCTTTCTACTTTTTTTTTTTAGATGGTAATCAGGCTGGTCAATAATTCAGAATGTTATTGAAAAAAAGTTTGCAATTAACAATACAAGCTTAATATGTTTAATGCAACAGTACGTTAATACATTACATCTAAAAATATGACACTTTTTCTTGGAAAAGATTTTCAGACTGAAAATCTGAAGGACAAATTAACTCCAAGAAACTCCTGTGCTTCATGGCGATTTTTCCTCTTAGTGACGTCAGAAAAATAGTTACAAAACAATACGTCCCTTCATCATCATTAACAGCTACTTACAAGCAGCAGTAACACGTGGTTTTCTTTACATGCACATTACCTTTAATAAACAAATTGTAAAAAATCCTTGGTTTCATCTAGACTCGGATGAATAGCAAATGTATTTAAAGGGACATTTCTAGCTTCAATGCTTTAAGATGTGATGAAAGAATTTTGGAGCAAGATGGAATTAATTAAAAGTAGACTTGATGTAAAATCTTTGTATTCACAAATAGTTTGATTCCTCAGCTATTAATACATTCAGCAATATTGCTAAAAATCTCCGAAGTGTTATTTTCTGAGTACGTGCGTTTTAGATTATGAAAATCTAAAAGTGAGTTTGAATTAAGTCATAAGCTTTGAGAGGATCAGGCTTTGAAAATCGGCAGAAAGGTAGAGTTTCAAGTCTCTGTTTTATGGGAGAAATTTATGTGATTTTTACCATGACTTTTCATCATCATTGAACTTTTGAACTGGTGTACAAGATTTAACATGCTTTATATTAACAATCTTGGTGCATTTACACTTTCCATTATTGTGTTTTGCAAATATATTTTGGGACATTTTTTCATGTTTAATTCTTCAGATGTCTGTGGACATGTTGGAATAAATGTGGACTTGGGAGTTTGAGAAGATGGACATGCAAGTCATTTGATGTAAAATCTCTTTATTCAGTAACTGTTTTTTTTTCCAGACTTTATTTCTGCGTATGTGTGATTTTGGGGCAGGCTATTAGCCATAATGAGACTTCTTTAATCAGAAGTGTTTTGCAGTTTAGAGTTTAGTTATCTGACTCGGTAATTCATTTATTATGCATTTTAATCTTTGCTTTGTTTGCCAAATTTCTTGCCCTAAAAGTGAGTTTGATTGTTCATTAACGTGACAGAACTGCAATTGTCCAGTCATAAGCTTTGGAGAGGATCCAGGCTTTGAAAATCGGCAGATAAGGTAGAGTTTCAAGTCTCTGTTTTTATGGGAGGAAATTGAACTTGTGATTTTTACCATGACTTTCTGATCATTGTGAACTTTTGAACTGGTGTGGGAGATTTAATATGAATATTCATACCTCTTTTATATTATTATTTTGTTATGTTACGTTTGCCATATCTTGGCTATGCATTTTACACTTTCCATTATTGTGTTTTGCATTTCATATATTTTTGGGAGTTTTTTTCATGTTTAATTCTTTCGACAGATGTCTGTGGACATGTTGGAATAACATGTGGACTTGGGAGTTTGAGAAAAAGGACATGCAAGTCATTTGCAATGTCAATCTCTTTATGTGGTAGACTGTTTTTTTTTTTCCATGACTTTTATTTATTGATTTGTGAGTATGTGTGATTTTGGGGATTTCCAGGCTATTAGCCATAATGAGACTTCTTTAATCAGAAGTGTTTTGCAGTTTAGAGTTTAGTTATCTGACTCGGTAATTCATTTATTATGCATTTTAATCTTTGCTTTGTTTTATTCATTTCTTGTTGGGTTGTTTGAATAATAAACCTATTTTAGTAGAAACGATTGTGTTTCTTTAAATAGTCCATTTAATTGCTTTGAGAGAATGAGTGAGGTTAGGGTGGGTGAGCTTTGGTAAACGAAGAGAGAGAGAGAGAGAGAGAGTCGATACACGGAGAGAGAGAGAGTTGAGAGAGAGGGAAAAAAAATGTGGGTGTTATCATGGGTCGAATCTTTATACGTCTTTTTCCTGAAGAAAGATCGCTAGGATTACGCTACGTACACTTTCAAAAAAGTGTTGAATCTGTTCCTGTAACAAATGCTTTCAATTGCAAAATAGAAATATTCCGCTGATTAGTTTTCACATAATCCTGCTAACAGACAGACAGACGTAAAGATGAAGGCGACTCGTCGAATCCGGAACAATCTCTTGATAGTTTCTTACTTTTCTGTTTATGCTCCATACTCTCACTCATCAACGAAAGAGTCCAAGTTTCTGGCTAGACTGATCTTCTTTCACCCAGGAGTTACTTTCCAGAGCACTGCTCTCTACGAAATATCTTGCAATAACAGTCTTCATGTTACTGCGGACTGATCTCCCTTTAGAGTGATGATTTACATCAGACTAATCAACGGAAAATATTTTTCAAGCGTGACGAGTTATTAGGAAATTGTCTAACGTCACCGCTGACAGTCTTTGCCGTCTCTTTTGAGCTGAGATGAAGTGTTTACTCAAAAAAGACATCTCAAATACAACACTCTACGCTGACAGTAACTGAAAAGGCACAACAGCTTAATTTTTGTGTGCCATGGTTCGCAAGGTCTTTTTCAGCAAGGGACTCATTTATGATGAGTGCGTCAAGGCATATCATTTCCACTGAAATTAGACACAGAGGGACGGCAGAGAGGAAACAGGCAAACTGGAAAAAAATACATAAAACAGGTTTTTACTTTGATGTCTCATGAAAAAGGCAATCCTTGAGGGTGCGCTAAATCTTACTTATAGAAACAGAAATTTCTGAGAGAGAGAGAGAGAGAGAGAGAGAGAGAGAGAGAGAGAGAGAGAGAGAGAGAGAGAGAGAGAGACCTACCTGTCTTTTTCCAAGAAAAATCTTGGATTGTCGCATCTATTTGGGTCAGGAAGTGATGAAGGAGGAATAATGTGTATCCTCGGATGTTATTTAATCTCATACTTAGTCGTTAACTGCCTTTTGGGCCTCGACGTATGGGAAAACCTGCAATGAAAAGAACAAATTATTCGTTGAAGAAATATGAACATTTTTTATTCAATGGAAGCACAAGTTCCTAAAATACGCTTTCCTATCCCCTTTGGCAACCATACCAAGTAAAAATAATCGATATCCAGCATACATGTCAGTAATGACTTACTTTTGTACCTACTTCCATTTACGAGGCCAGCCTTGCTTTGTTCTTTCACTGCTTCTACCTAACTAATCTTGATCAGTCACCAGTGAACGACTGACTTTCCAGCGGTGTCTTTATCCGGGTTTACTGATAATCAGAGCCTTCACAGGCCTGTTCAGAAAAAAAAAAAATTTTTCAAACACTATAGCCCCTAAATTATGATCCCATTAATGCTGACTTCAGTAAAGGGTCGTCACCAGACACTTAGTAGGAAAGCTGAGGAAGGAAATGTAGGAGAAAGAAAGGCAAATATAGGTAAAGATAGGCAAATATAGGTAAAGAAAGATAAATATAGGTATGTCATATCTTTGGGTGCAGTTGGTAATTAGATCGTGGCACTCAGCCATTCAGTGCTGCTTTGTTTAGTGATTTAATTGTATGATTGATTAGATGGTTAACAATATTGTAAATGAGTCAGTCTAGACAGCATATAAGGCGTGGGAAACAGTTCTCATGTGAACTGCTTTGTATCTACATGAGAGAGCAAAAACTGCTAAAAAAAAAAAAAAAAAAATTCCTCCTGTTCTGAAGAATCACATAAACTCAGCAATGGAAACGATTCTGCTTGAATGAGCTGCCATGGGTCGTATAAGACTTTCTCCTCAGTTATTCAGCAGATGATACTAGATTAAATAAAAAAAAAAAATAACAGCAGAAATAGACACAATAAAGTCAACAGAAATGACAAGGCTAGTGGAAAAGGATAGAAGCTAAATAATGATTGTCAATAAAATTTCTTACATCCCGAAAATAGTCTTGCAATTCTATTTTCTTGACAACATATCTAATGATTGCAATAATTTTGCAGTAATTTATTCAAGAAAGGTGACAACGAAAGTAAGCAAGAGCGAAGGTGACTCAATTCATTTACGTGCATTTTTAATATTAATTTTAATTTTAAGTTTCAGTTGTTGGTTCCACTGTTTTTAGAATAAATGAAATTCGTAATTATGAAGTACCATATGTATACGTATTGCTATTAGAGTCCGTTTTCCTTTCTAATATCCAATAGACAGACAGAACCAGACACATTCAGACGAGCAGGATGATAATCCTCTCCAGTTCCCAGTGTTGGTACATCTGAGTCTGTTCCAAGAATAAGAATTGCTTCTGGAAAGAGAGACTGATAAATGTTTAAAATATTTGGAACTTGATTTTTTCAATAGGAGCTGTCAGTCACAATCTGGAGCATCCTTAATCATCTTAACGAGAGGCTCCAGAAAAAGGTGTTGGAAGATGCCACCGCTTCATCCCCTTGATATTCACTGGTAATCAAAACATGACATTTATCACAATGGATAATCTTGTAAACACTATGTAAAAGGTTGCCTGTATTCCAAAGAATTAGACAAATTTCAAATCAGCACGGTAAACTACTAAAGAATTCATGGTCAATTGCACTGGGTGATGAAAATTAAACTAAGAATTAGTTAAGTGCCAAAACCACGTAAATATTGATTGATCCTGGATGAACATACTGTTTACTTGTGTGTAAAGCAATTATTTTCTTTATATTTCGTTTGCCTTTTATTTTGCTTAAGAATGACTTTCTTAAGACGAACTTTCAACAGTGCGCATAAAATAAAGTACGGAATGGACTTTTTTTTTTTTTTTTTTTTTTGCACACAGCCTAGAGATGAAAAGCCTTTCCAATTGTGAAATTCCACTTACAGCCTCGTGTCCTGTATTTATTCATCTTAACCAATCTGCTTAACATGTTTTAGCGTTGCAGTTTCTTTTTCATTGCACGGTACATAAGTTCTACCTCTCATAAAAAAGGGGCAAATATTTTCACTACTCGAGCAAATGTTATGAAACATCTTTTTATAATTTTTTTTATAAAGTTTTGCCATCTTCGTCACGTGCCTTGAAAATTAATTTCTTTTTTTATACTAAAAACCTTTAAAAAATTCTTTGGATATTTTGTCAGTGAGAATTAAATTCTAGGATATTTGTAATATTCTTAGCGACAAATGAGTTGGTAAAAATGGATGATCAAAAATTCAAGAAAAAAAATTACATTTCCAGTTGACGTGTCATTTCCTTCTGTGCGGTGTTAATGGCTTCAGAATACCTTTGCACGTTCATCTACAGTATGTTGTTCCCTTTGCTTTAAGGTTTGGCCTGATCATAAATATCGTGAAGAGTAGAATTACCTCCAGAAAAGTGGGTGACAAATGGCTGCTTTGACTTACCACGACCATTCAAGGTGATAAGGAATGAGCGTTTCCGGAATCAAAACCACTCAGCCATGACCAAAAGGCTTTTGTTCAGGTAAAGAATCAATGCACACAGTGCAGTTCATTTCAGCACTGGAATACACACTCTCACGCACAGGTTGAATCTTAAGAAATAATGGTTGTGATGTGCTGAGCGTGATCCTAGAGACCTAGAACATGACCCCAACTTTGCTTCGTTGTACAAGTAGTTCGTGAGACGGTCCAACATATATTTTGTGTAATTTGTGTGCGTAATGATCCATTTCCTTGTCATCATTTACTTCTAGGTGATCATTCTATGTTCAACCTCCATATATGCACAAGTATACTTTTGTGTAATTATAAATGTCACCATGCAAAAGAAGCACATTCACTTTCATCTATATCCAATAAATTGACGATATCTTGGTTATGCCTTATTTGTGAATTATACATACACAAACACACACATACCTACAGAAACACACGCACACACACAAACATATATGTATATATATATACACATACATATATACAGATATTTATATAAATGTACATATATACATATATATATATATAAATATATATATATATATATATATATATATATATATATATATATAAAAATATATATATATATATATATATATATATATATATATATATATATATATATATATATATATATAAATATATATATATATATATATATATATATATATATATATATATATATATATATATATATATATATATATATATATATATATATATATATATATATATATATATATATATATATATATATATATATATATATATATATTTCCAATACATTGTGTAGATCCTGACCGGTTTTGACTTTATTTCCAAGCCATTGGCGAAGGACTGATGCATAGTGCTAGAAGTCACAAATATATATAACTACAGGAACAGTACTGACGAACATACACAACTGTAGAGACTACATATCCAGCCACAGGCCGGTGTCAAGGTAGGAGTGGCCTTCAAAACTCATTTGGATAAAAATCACAATATGCTCTCAGGGGACAATACTGATAAACATACCGACCATAGGCGACCTCAGATCCACACCTGACAGGTGTCAGGGAGGCGGAGTTTGGAAACTCTTTTGCACTACTGCCCCCGCACTGTGTTTACAAATATGATAATCCTATTTTCATACATCTCTACTGCCTACCTTAAAATTTAAACAATTAATAAATTTCTTTTGATATTAAAGGATCAAGTTTATACATCCCTTGACTGATATTCATATTATGGTTGTAACTTTCTTTTATAAAGCTAGATTCAATGATATTCCTGTCTAGCGCATTATTAGAACATACAATCCTTTTTGCCCCTTCCCAGTTGATAGCATGATTGTTCTCACTAACATGTACAAAAATACTACTGTTCCCCTTTGCATATCTCACACATTTCTTATGCTGTTCAATTCTTTTTTCCAGTGCTTTCCCCGTTTGCCCAATATAAAAGTTGTCACAAGAACTTACATGGAATTTTATATACACACCCTTTAGTATTGTCAGGGGAGTTCTTGATAAGTACATTTTTCATTGTTTTATTATTCTTAAATGCGACATTAGCACCACAATTCTTAAGAAGATGGGGGATATCTTTCATATTATTATTATAAGGCAGTACAAGCAAATTTTTTGTGTTGTAAGGTTCTATTTGGTTTTGATACTTAGTCTTTTCTACCGCTTCAAATGCACTGTTTAATACACTATCAGGATATTTCAATTTCTTGCCTGCTTTCCTAATCTTACTATTTCATTATCAATATATTCAGGGCTACATACCCGTAATGCTCTTAAAAACATAGATGAAAACACTGACTTTTTAACCTTATTGCTTTGTCCGGAATAGAAATGCACATAAGAAGAAATATTAGTGGGTTTTCTATACATACTATATTTAAACCCACTACTATTTCTTAGTATGAGGACATCCAAAAAGGGTAAGCACCCATCATTTTCCATTTCCATAGTGAATTTAATTGATGGTACTAATTGATTTAACTTGACAAAAAAGTTATTTACATCTTGGTTCCCTGTCCATACACAATTTATGTCGTCACCGTACCTAAACCATGTTACATTACGTGGGATTATGTTGTTTAATATTTTCTTTTCAAAAAATTCCATATATAAATTACTTAACACTGGGGATAGAGGATTTCCCATTGCCATACCAAAATTTTGTGAGTAAAATTGTCCATTAAATTCAAATTTACATTCTTTCACACATAATTTAATCAGTTCAATTAAAGTACTTTTAGAAAATGGAATATCCAGCTGTGTGTTTTCTAATAATTCGGATAAAAACTCCATCAGATCATCAATTGGCACCGTTGTGAATAGTGATACTACATCAAAACTTACAAGCCTGGATTCCATATTAATCTGTACACTATTTAGTTTGTTTGTCAGGTCCACGTTATTCGTAATATTAGCATCTGAAATGGTACCTACTAATGGGATGAGAATATTCACTAGGTATTTCGCTAGCTTGTAGATGCGGAACCAACTGAACTGATAACAGGCCTGGCAGGAAAGTTTGTTTTGTGAGTTTTTATTGTACCATACATGTATGGTAGCGATGGAGAGGTCACACACAAGCTCTTTAGAAGGCTTTTTCACTTTCCTATTGAAACCACTATTCACAGTGTCTAACGGGTTCTTATTTAATTCTTTATATGCGCTGTCATCAACCAAAAGATTTTCCATTTTTTCTATATATATTCACTTTTATTTAAAATTATAAGAGCGCCTGATTTATCTGCTTTTGTCTTGTGTATATTTTTATCTTTTTTCAGTTCATTGATAGCAAGCATAAATCTTTTGGGGACGGTTGTGGGGTCTGATTTTTTCATACTTCCATAAATCACTCCCTTAACTATGTTCACTTCTTCATTCGTTAAATCACTATATTTTTCCAAATTACACAGTTCTTTAGTAATTTTCACACTGTTCCTTCCGCCAGGAGATAAAGCAAAGTTTAACCCGTAGCCTAAGGCGCTAGTTACATTTCAATCCAGATGTTTCTTTGATAAGTTGACGACACATTCATGATTGGCGTTGTTGGCGCAAGGGCTTCTTTCAATCAAATTTCATTTTATTGTCGTGTTTACGTTTCAGTTTCCGATACACTTGACTGCTCATCTTTACATGGCAATATTCATGTAGGGAATCTCTCCAATTTGGTGGTATTGAGGCTTCAAATGTCTTCTTTTTCCCGTGAGATCTTCAAAATTCTTTTTGGTTTCCAATATCTTGATGGTGATATGTTTTTCCAATATAGCTCGTTGTATTTCACCGAACGGTTGGTCTTCTAATTTCAGCGGGGAATTAATTATAGTCGATCTTGGTATCACTTGTTCATCCCGACATTCACGTAAAAATCCCAGGTGTTCCTTGTTGGTATGAGCTTGAGTGAGGGCGTCTGCAAATTCTCTGACGGCATATTCCAAGATGGGGAAAAGAACACAGAAAGATCGAAAGGAGCGCGTGGTATCCATTGATGATTATCATCAGTTCAGTTGATTCCGCATCTTACAAGCTAGCGAAAAACCTAGTGGATATTCTCAACCCATTAGTAGGTGCCATTTCAGATGCTAATATCACGAATAACGTGGACCTGATAAACAAACTAAATAGTGTACAGATTAATAGTGAATCCAGGCTTGTAAGTTTTGATGTAGTATCACTATTCACAACGAGCCAATTGATGATCTGATGGAGTTTTTATCCGAATTATTAGAAAACACACAGCTGGATATTCCATTTTCTAAAAGTACTTTAATTGAACTGATTAAATTATGTGTGAAAGAATGTAAATTTGAATTTAATGGTCAATTTTACTCACAAAATTTTGGTATGGCAATGGGAAATCCTCTACCCCCAGTGTTAAGTAATTTATATATGGAATTTTTTGAAAAGAAAATATTAAACAACATAATTCCAGACAATATAACGTGGTTTAGTATGTTGACGACATAATTTGTGTATGGCCAGGGAACCAAGATGTGAATAACTTTTTTGTCAATTTAAATCAATTAGTACCATCAATTAAATTTATTATGGAAATGGAAAATGATGGGTGCTTACCCTTTTTGGGTGTCCTCATACGAAGAATTAGTAGTGGGTTTAAATGTAGTGTGTATACAAAACCCACTAATATTTCTTCTTATGTGCACTTCTATTCCGGACAAAACAATAAGGTTAAAAAATCAGTGTTTTCATCTGTTTTTAAGAGCATTATGGGCACGTAGCCCTGAATATATTGATGAGGAAATAGATAAGATTAGGAATACAGGCAAGAAATTGAAATATCCTGACAGTGTAATAAACAGTGCATTTGAAGCGGCAAAAAAGACTATGTATCAAAACCAAATAGAACCTTACAACACAAAAAAATTGCTTGTACTGCCATATAATAATATGAAAGATATCCCCCATCTTCTTAAGAATTTTGGTGTTAATGTCGCATTTAAGAATAATAAAACAATGAAAAATGTACTTATCAAGAACTCCCGTGACAATACTGAAGGTTGTGTATAAAAAATTCCATGTAATTCTTGTGACAACTTTTATATTGGGCAAACGGGGAAAGCAGTGGAAAAAAGAATTGAACAGCATAAGAAATGTGTGAGATATGCAGGGGGGAACAGTGGTATTTTTGTACATGTTAGTGCGAACAATTATGCTATCCACTGGGAAGGGGCAAAAAGGACTGTATATTCTAATAATGTACTAGAAAGGGATATCATTGAATCTAGCTTTATAAAAGAAAGTTACAACCATAATATGAATATCAGTCAAGGGATGTATAAACTTGATCCTTTAATATCAAAAGAAATTTGTAAATTGTTTAAATTTTAAGGTAGGCAGTAGATATGCATGAAAATAGGATTATCATGTTTGTAAACAGTGCGGGGGCAGTGGTGCAAAAGAGTTTCCAAACTCCGCCTCCCTAACACCCGTCAGGTGTGGATCTGAGGTCTCCTATGGTCGGTATGTTTATCATTATTGTCCCCTGAGAGTATATTGTGATTTTTAGCCAAATGAGTTTTGAAGGCCACTCCTACCTTGACACCGGCCTGTGGCTGGATATGTAGCCTCTAACGATTGTGTATGTTCGTCAGTACTGTTCCTGTAGTATATTTATTTGTGAATTCCAATACTATGCATCAGTCCTTCGCCACTGGCTTGGAAATAAAGTCGAAACAGGTCAGTAGTAATGTGTAATAAATGAATCACGTACAAATGTTATAATAATAACACATATATATATATATATATATATATATATATATATATATATATATATATATATATATATATATATATATATATATATATACACATATATTTCATTGGACAAATAGATAATTTACGGACTTGCAGTGCAGGCAGAAATGGAAAGCGCTTTACATATCACAAACAATTTTGTAAGAAAGAAAACAAGTGAGAAAAATTAGCCAATTAGTAATAAATGTCAGAAAAATAGAGAAATTTCGATTATAAATCCGTATGGGGTCGTATCGTATAGTCTGTTGGTTCACTTGCCTCAGAAAGGTAAGGTATAGCAGGCCATAAGGTGAAATATTCAAACAATTTCCACAAAGTTACAAGTAATTAAATAACCCTCCATATTTTAATCTTGAAACCATTTTGCTATGGCACTGAATGGCCTCTCAGTTTGTAGTTGCTTTTCCCTTTGTTTTATTACTGGGGATGGAAATAACCAATTAAATCAACTGCGAAATCATAATATCTACCTTATTTCCGAGTCCGAGACAAATAAATGGAACCGTCTATCTGTTATTTTCATTATTAGAGATGTAGCCGATTTCACGCGTTACTATAATAATTTTACAAAATATCCAGCACAAACGAAATGTTTTATGAATGGCATCATTCTGTATAAGACAAGGGTTAAAGAAAACGTATAAGAAAACTCGGAGAAATAAAAAAATTATCTCTGTTATCTATATGACGTCCATCTCTGTAATCTACATTACAAAAACTGATTGACTGAAGGATTCATGAAAGTTTGGTCTGAAGACCTGGCACTTGAGCGGTTAAGTTACTCGAAAAGTGGTTTCAAGATAATTGAAATTTTATTCATATCCTTTCAATTAGTCATTGCTTCTTTGGCTTCCTTAAGAGATAAATTGCTAGAAAGGGCGCCCAAGGCACTCAGATAATTTTTTCAAGTCACTCTGATCTTAATCCTTTCTGTTCATTCATATTACTTCAAGCTGTTGTATAATTTACCAGAATTATAAGTCAAGTCTAAATTGTCACATCGAAGTAACTTTTTCTAATATTCCATTTTCATCATCCGAGGAAACGACCGTTTTCATAGTGAAATTACCGTGTGAAATTGTTACCTATCCCAGGTGGTGCTCAGTGGGTCTAGCGGGAGAGTGGGGGCCCCGGTTTGGGTATTTTCCATAAAAAGGGTAAAAGATAAAAAAAAAAACTAAATAAGCGTCTTACAATCAGAAAAGATACCGCTGGTCTTTCATATTCATTCCTCCACCAATGACACCTGTCCAGTCCTTACCCTACAACGAAGGGTAGATCAGGTGCAGACCAAATGTGCTTGATGGGACCGAGAGAATTATACGAATGCAATCATCTCAACACTAATCTTATTTTACAAAGTGGAGATTATGCCAAGAGTCCTATCCCCAGAAACGAGCCCACCCTTGGAATCCATGGGCTAGTTCCAAAAGTCAGTCCCACCCTGAGATATCGATATGAATAGCATATCAATTTCTCTTGGGTCCAAACACTATTGGCTGGTTGGCAATACCACCACAGCTCTTACTAGTGGCTTTCAAAATGAACTCCAGCCAGAGCAATACTATCTGATTTTTATATCAAGAAAGTGAAGAGAAAGAATGTTTGGACAGAAAGGTGCAAGAAGGCTTATAAATAAGAAAAAGGTTCAAGTATTAATCAGAAAGAGAAAGAATACGGAGAGGCATTTATATTTGAACCAGGGGAAGGAAGACTTCATGGCTCGAGATTCCTCTTGCTCGTTGCAAAGCTTCAGCATGGAATAAAAACATCCCATTTTGAGCCTGTGTGACTTCAACAAGGTATTCTCTAATTGAGAAGGACATTAGCATTTGAACGAGCGTGTGCCCAGCAGGGTAATCGTAGAACATGGTGGAAAGTAAGGCGAGGCCATAAAGTTTCCGTAACATTTAACTAATACAAAAATTTAAAAAATTAGCTACTGGAATAAACAGTGAAATATCTGACAAATGAAATAAAAACCAGAATTCACTTTGACAGTGCATTCTTCAGCTAGATTAAGAAAAACTTCTGAGTGCAAATATTTAATTACCAAAGGTATATCCCCCAAGGTGATAATATAAATGTGATTAGTCAAGAAGCAGAACATAGTGAACCTATAAGCAAGGTATTCACCATGCACTATAGAGAAGAGCTTTCCATGCAAAGCTTCATAAGTGAACAAAAAAGGGACGAAGATTTGAAGGAAATATACCAATTTATGAAAAATTAAGGGAAATTTTAACATAAGAACAAATAGAATTAAGTAAGAGAACTGGACGTCCCGTTGATGCGTTGAACATAATAGGCAACGTACTAATTGGGATGTGTCACGAACTTGACCCATTTAAACGATTTCAAGGCGTGACCTATAAAAAGCTTGTCCCTAAGGAGCTAAGAAGCAACGTTACTGAATCAATGCATGACGATCCCATAAGAACTCACCCAGGAAGAGATGAGACAGTTAGACTAGTAAAAAGATACTTCTATTGTAAAGGAATTTACAAGGATGTTACCAATCATGTGAAAAGTTGCAACAGTTACAAAGGGAGAACAGATAAGGAAGCACCTTTACGGAAATGCCCCAATCCACAAACTCCATTTGAAAGAATAGCCATAGATCGATCTCATCACTAACTTTGACACAATGAGTAAGGGGAATAGAAATTTACAGAGCTAATACCGATACCAATAACAGGTAAAGGAACTAAAGAAAGTGCAGTTGCTCTCTGTAATATAATAAAATATTTTGTAGATATTCTGCCCCACAACTTATAATATCTAATAATGGCACAGAGTTCAATAACTCACTAGTTCAAGAAATCTGTGATGCATTCAAAGCTGAAAAGGCAACAATACAACCATATCATCCAGCTAGTAATGGCTTAGTAGAAAGGAATAACAGAAAGGTTCTGGACGCATTAAAGCACGCAGTAGGACAAGATCCCGAATGGGATGTCAGTTACCTTTATTCCAAATATCATTAAATGCTAGGTATCATACCAGTGCACAAGCAACACCCATAAAAGGGATATGAACCAAGATTACAATATGCATGGCTGAATCAGCCAATACAGCCTAATTACTCTGAAGACAATATGAAGGTATGGATTGGCAATTTCAAGATAATCCCTAAACAATTACGCAAGAATCTGGAAGAAACCCAGAAGATCATGATAGATAAGTATCAAGAAGGACTAAAGCAGTAGATTATAATATCTGAGAAGAAGTATACATCAGGAAGGAGGCCAGAAGCGGCATCAACTATAAATTAACAACCAAATTCACAGGACCATTCAGGATCATAGAAGTGAAAGAGACAAAAGTGAAATTGAAAAAAAAATGAACGAATTAGTGCCTTCCACGTATGCTGCATCATTAGAAGAATCAGGATTTTAGGTAAATAAAGACAAGGTTAAAAGAAGTAAGGGAATTAAGGAAACGGAAATAACTAAAGAAATAGATGCTTCAGAAGGAAAAACTGGATATAATCTAAGGAACAGAAAAGTCACATTTCATTCAATGTAATTGGAACAAATCTATCAATTATCCTATTATTCTCTATTTGATTTCTCTATTGCTAAGTTTACCTTCATAGTTTGAGTGAGTGTTAAACTTTTTTGTGTTGTTACAGTTCTTACTTTAACTAGTTGGTTTTCTTTAACTAAGGGGGAATAGTTAGGGAACAATGTAAAGTAAAATTTCTGAAACATAATGTATTAAAATCAGAAGGTCTATCAGTCATTTTTTGGAATTTCTAACAAAAATTATCTAATTTCTCTTAAAGGGAGTATTTCGTAATTAAAAGAATAAGGAAGAAGATTAAGACAGATATTAAATGAATTAATGAGAAATTTGCTTCCAAACCATGAATTTAAATTTCATCGTAATACACTAAAATTAGAAGTAAAGGGAATGAGAGACAAGCTGCAGAATTGTGTAAATGGTTTAGCGACAGCTTCTCAAGGGAAAGCCTTTGCAAACCTATTACCATTGAAAGAATTGCATGAATTAATAACTAACGTAAAAATTAGATATAGCAAATACCTCATTTTCCTATTGAACTAACATGCTTACGCTAACCATTTCTTAGAGATACTTTAACTAGTGAAGGCTTACTAATAACTGTTCCAGTAAATACGAAAATACTCATAAGTATTGCTTTTTTACTATTTTCCTTACTCAAGTTGCCAGTCATACTTTAGTGTTGGACACTGAACATACAGAAGCTCTTTAAACAGAAAGACATTCACATTCAATTGAAGAAGTCAAGAAAAACTTACACGAATATGGTACACATTTCAACTACACAATTTGAGATGCAAACCATTCAATATAATTTCACATACCTATAACATTTTGCTGATGCGCACAAATACAAAACCAGGATATTCATTCATGCTACTGAACTAACGTCGGCAACCGAGGAAGAAGTCTCCCAGTCAGGATGTCGATGAAGGTAGAGGAAAGATGCAAGCAAGACGTTCAGTCCCACAGTAATCATCAAAGCATTTGTTATTCGTCGGAAAAGTAGAACAAAGAAACGAAAATTAGCTATTTAGTGGGATAGAAAAAAAATGAATTCCACCTATCAGATAGGACCTGAGGACTAAGTAAGTTGATACAACTTGGAAAAAGAATCATGGTTAAACTGTTTGACAACTATGATTGAGATCAAGTAGCTTGTAAAATGTTGAGACGTTTAAAAATTGCTTACAGCATTGTATTTATGTTTACTTCTTGGCAAGTTCTATTTCGACTGTTCTAAATTTATGTTTGCACATATGATTGCTTAACACGTCAGGTCAATTTTGTGAAATGAGTTTATCATTCGCAACTTACATATTGTTAAGAGTCCTTGTAGTTCATACTTTAAGAGGTGCTAAATAATGAGCAGGAGAAAAGTTACTGCTACTTTATTCAGGACGCAGGCCGTTTATATAGCGGCGGACTGATGTCACACAGAGGAATACAATAGAATCTTGGTGACCTGAGGTCAATTACTCTCGACAATAATTATAATGGATAAATACAATTTGAGTTAAAAGAAAATGGACAATGGCTGATCTAACAATATTCTAATACATGTGAAAAAGAAACATATACAAATAAAGGTAACAGGTACAAATTTACATAGACAAGCGTGGTTGATTCAGTATGGCAGATCCTGCTTGACCCACTCCTGTAGGAGCAGTATAGAAAATGGGTTGTCCATCATAGAAGACCAGCATAGCGGGGACTTTACAAATACTCTCCCCCCTCAAGACCTGGGTAACGTTTGGTTAGTTCATGTATCTGCTGGGACGTTGGAGAGTGCTGCAGACCCGCGAAGTGAGCTGGGGGTTACGGTGTGAGTCGGGGCGGCTGGCTGTGGGTGTGGCTGGTTGCTTTCGGGGGCGGCCCCATGTCCGTCTTTTGAGGTGGCCCAGCTGTGGAGGCGACGGCTCATGAGGAGGGCGCTGCATGGTGCCGTCTGCTGTTTCCTCCAGGAGGGCAGGCTTGAGGTGGTCGATCGACACCCAGTCGTCCTTCCCGTGCAGGGCAAGTGGAAGTCTTTGTTGTTCCTCTCAAGCATGCGGAAGGGCCCCCTGTAGGGCCTGGTTAGTGGGGGACGGATGGCGTCGTCCCTGACGAAGACATGGGCGGCGGAGGACAAGCCAGGAGGCATGAAGGTGGTAGCCCTGTCGGTGTACGTCCGCTGGCAGGCAGTGAACTTCCCGACTATGTCGCGGAGCCTCTGAACTGATGGGTTGTGCCGATCTT
This sequence comes from Macrobrachium rosenbergii, assembly GCF_040412425.1. Lineage (NCBI taxonomy): Eukaryota > Metazoa > Arthropoda > Malacostraca > Decapoda > Palaemonidae > Macrobrachium > Macrobrachium rosenbergii. The sequence continues at coordinate 47,585,506 of NC_089793.1, forward strand.
CCGTGACAAGTTTGCCTGGGACTATGAGGGACTCCCCATAGATTTTCTCCACTGTGGATGGGTTGCCGTTGGCTCTGGGGGCGGTTCTCAGCCCGAGGAGGACCCAAGGCAGCTAGTACTTCCAACCCTCGGTGGTGCAGCGGGCCATGAGGGACGCCTTCAGGGACCTGTGGAATCTCTCCACCAATCCATTGGCTGCGGGGTTGTAGGCGGTGGTGGTGTGGTGAGATGTCCCCAGCAGGCGTGACAGGGTGGACCACATCTTGGACAGGAAGGCTGGGCCCCTGTCAGTGGTTATGTGGTCTGGAACACCGAACCGGTTGATCCAGCTGGAGAGGAGGGCCTCAGCGCATGCACTGGCAGTGGCTTCCTGCATGGGCGTTGCTTTAGGCCACCTGGTTGAGCGGTCGACGATTGTCAGGAGATATCTGGCCCTGCCTGATGGGGGAAGAGGGCCTACGACGTCGATGTGTATGTGACCAAACCGCCTCCCCGGCTGGGGAAACTTGCCTACTCTGGACTCGGTGTGACGCCCTATTTTGCTGGTTTGGCACCGGATACACTGTCTCGCCCAGGTCCTTGCGTCCTTCCGCATCCCGTGCCAGATGAACTTCTCCATCAGCAGCTTGGCCGTCATCCTGCCGGAGGGGTGGGACAGCCCGTGGTTGACGTCGAATAACAGACGGCGGCGGGAGGAGGGTACCAGGGGGCGAGGCTGGCCGGTGCTGACGTCGCACAGGAGTTTTGGTCCCCCAGGGGCGAGGGACACGTCCTTCCACTTTAGGGATGTGATGGCAGTGTGGTAGGCTGGAGTCTCTGGGTCGGCGGTCTGCTCCTGGGCGAAGTCCTTGTAGTTATCCGGAGCTGCACTGTGTTGAGCTCGATTCTGGAGAGGGCGTCTGCTACAGGGTTCTTCCTGCCGGGGAGGTACTTGATTGAGTAGGTGAACTCTGCGATGGCCGCGAGGTGCCACTGCTGCCTGGAAGACCATGCGTCCCCTTTCTTGGTGAAGGCGTGGACCAGCGGCTGGTGGTCCGTCCAGATTGTGAAGGGTGTACCCTCCAGGAGGAACTTGAAGTGCAGTACCGCCTGATACACTGTGCAGAGTTCCCTGTTGAAGGTGCTGTAGCAGGCCTCCGCGGGGTTGAACTTTTTGCTGAAGAAGGCAATGGGCTGGGGGGCGCCGGCGACGATCTGCTCCAGGACGGCCCCGCAAGCGACGTTGCTGGCATCCGTCATCAGTTGGAGGGGGACATTGGGGTCCTGGTGGGCCAAGGCGGTTGCCTCGGCGAGGGTGGCCTTTGTCAGGGAGAAGGTCTGCTGCTGGCTGGGTCCCCACACTAAGGATTTCGGTTGCCCCTTCAGGATCTCCGTCAGGGGACCCATGGTGTGTGCGATCCTGGGGATGAATCTCCTGTAGTAATTGACCATCCCAGGGAATTCCTAGACGGCCTTGACGGAGGTAGGGGTGGGGAACCTGGTGATGGCTGCAACTACTTTGATGCGAGCGGGCGGACGCCATCCAGGGATATCCCGTGGCCTAGGAAGTCAGCTTTTTCGATGCTGAAGGGGCACTTGTCGAATCTGACGACGAGGTCATTCTCCTGCAGGCGCTGCAGGACCACCCGGATGTGCAGCAGGTGCTCTTTGGGGGACCTGGAAAAAATTAGAATATTGTCCACGTAGCATACGCAGAAGTTCAGGTCCCCTAGGATGCTGTCCATCAACCTCTGGAAAGTTACCCCTGCATTCCTCAGGCCAAAGGTTGAGAAGGCGAAGACGTAGGACCCGAAGGGCGTGATGATGGCGGTTTTCGGGATATCCTCTGGAGCAACTGGCACCTGGAAGTAAGCTTTTAAAAGGTCTAATTTAGAGAATATTTTGGCCCCGTGAAAGGAGGCCGTGAGATCTTGCATGTTTGGCAGAGGGTAGTGATCAGGTTCAGTTGCGAGGTTGAGCAGCCTGTAGTCGCTGCAGGGTCTCCAGGAACCATCCGGTTTCTGCACCATGTGGAGGGGAGAGGCCCACGGGCTGGAGGCCTTTCTGCATATGCCCATCTGCTCCATCTCGGTGAAGGCATCCTTGGCCTCCTGAAGGCGCCGAGGGGGAAGCCTCCAGAACTTTGAGTGCGCTGGGGGGCTCTTCATCTTGATGTGGTGGTAGATTCCTTGCTTTGCTGGGGCTCTGGGTACCTGACGGAGCTCGGGCTTGAGCGCGTCGGGGAACTCCTTCAGCAGCTGGGCGTACTGGCGTGTGGTGACGGAGCAGATGGTAGGCACGCTGGGTCCTGGTGCCAGTGGGAGGGACTGGCAGGAGTCGGTGTCGAGGAGACGCTTGCGACTGACGTAGATTGCCAGCCCGAAGTGGGCGAGGAAATCCGCACCCAGGAGCGGGGTCCTTACGTCCGCGACGATGAAGTTCCATGTATATCTCTGGCCAAGGATGGAGATTGACAGGAGCCTGGTGCCATAGGAGAGGATGGGGGA